>NC_089261.1:55033021-55384738 GCF_963930625.1 Muntiacus reevesi | reverse complement strand
ATATTCATGTTGATCACAAAGCATAATCTTCCCTGTGTTCCCTAATGGAATGCTGAGATTAGTGGAGTAGTAATCCTTGTGAGATTTAGAGAGTTCTTCCAAGTTTAGAAGTAGGGTCAAAAATTTGAGCCAAGTATTTGAAGAGGTGGCCCTCAGAAAAATAAATACACATGACCGAGAAACATAAAAAAGTATTCTGTTGTCTTGTACACAAAATCAAAGGAGCAGTGTGATCATCAGTCTTTGTTTATAAACCGGCAAAAAAATTTAAAGACCATTGCTGGAAGGGTGTGGGAATAGTGCCCTTTCTACAGCGTTAATTGAATGCAAAATTTTACAACCTAAAAAAATCTGCCAGCATCTATGCAAATGAAAGGTTAATGTCCACTTTGATTTAGCAATTTTACTCATAGCTCTCAATTTTAGAGATACAAAACTACCAGTACTTAAGGATATATGGAGAAGAATGTTTGAACATTGCTGATAATAGTACAAAATAAGAGAGAAAGTGTGAGTAAATTCTGGTGTGCCCAAACTAGGGATATTATGAAGCCTTAGGGAAAAAAAATGATTAGTTACTTAAATCTCTAAAAGCAGACTAGGAGGAGATTCATGAGGCATTGCATTCTTGGGAAAAGCAAGATGCAGAAAATGGTGTGTAATAGAATTCCATTTTTTGAAAATGAATAATAGAAAATGCCTTTATATATGTATATATATTGTGTTTATAGTTAAGCAATATATAACTGTAAATGGCTGTCCTGAGTATGTAGAAAAATATAAGAGGATAAATGCAATGGGTGGAATAAGGGAGACGAGCAGATAATGAGAGAAAAAGGAAAGAAACAGGAGAGTGTGAAATAAAATAATAGTGTAATCAAACAGTACTGCTAATGGATTTTCTGAAATACTTCCTTATTTTAATGAAACAGAATGAGTGTGGTTTTAAAAGGTAAGTGTCATTTGTATTACTTCCATGCAGAATACATTGTTCTCAAAGAAATGTCACTTTTGCATCCTGAAGTTTCAAAACAGGAGGGCTGCCGGTAGCCTGCATGGGAGGAACATGGAACAAGTGGCCACCTAGAGGAATGCTGGCAGTGCTGGGGGAGATAGCGGACCTGAGGGACCCACTGTCAGGGGCACCATCTGTAGAGAATGAAGGCAGCAGCTGAAAACCTCATCAGGCCCATCAGAGCAGAAGAGGAAGAAGATGGCCATCATTTGCATTACTTGATGAGGTTCTGGGAACTCCCTGAAATAACTAGGGGAACTTGTAGGGGACTCAAGGACCTGAGATGCAAGTGGGAGCTCCATCTTCTTATGCCGTTGTAGTCAGCAAGCTGGATAGTGAAATCATGCTTCCAAACAGATCTAGGAACACTTATTTATTTATCTGTCCATCCATCCATCTATTTATTTACTTATTTATTTACGTCACCTGCTAATGCCCATCAAATGATCTGATAACTGACCACTGGGATTTGTGAACCTAATTTGCACCCTAAACTGAGAAAGAGTTTATTTCTGCTTGCCTTTATTTCCCTCTGAGATACTGACCTCATTCTGATCGTTTTCAGGCAGTTGTGGGTTGTTACCATTTGTCCAGTGACTTATGCTGTGGGCGCCTGGCTGGCCAGCTTTGTCTCGTTCATGAAACAGCCTTCTTGGCACAGCTGTGGGGCAGGTGGAAGTTTAGGGAACATTCTTTCTGATGGGGCTGATCCCTGAACAGCCCAACGTGGGCCCTGAGGACACGTGTCTTGACCAGCTTCCCATTCCTGCTTGCTTTTGCAAACCTGAAATGTGATATGTTGCCAAAACATTTCTTCTGGTTAGAAAGGAGCAGAATCTAGTGTTTTAAAAGGTTAGTCTGCTTCAGCTCAGAATAGCTTTTAATTACCTTAAATTTATATATGCGGCTCAGTAGGAACAAAGGGAAATTCTAAAGAAAGTTAGGCTTTCCTTGGAGTCATTTGAATGGAATGATCCTTACAACTAGGTTCCAGGTGGTATTTAAATTCACGTGAAAAGTATTTTTAAACATATGGAGAAAAGTTATGAGTATATACCAAAGCAGAAGGTGAGGCCACATTCTGAAAAAAGTTAAAGGACATCTGGTTCCACATCACAAAGATTTTCTTCTCAAGTTGCCATTAGCCGAGTGACTCAGATTTCATGACAATAAGTCAATCCATCTTATAAGATGTAATTTCTTGAGCTTCACACCGAGAGGGCAGCTGTCCTAAGGAATTCAGTGTGAGTTCAGAGACACTGGTATTTTACATAAACTTGGATATAGGTTTTTCTTTTTTCCCCCAAGATTTTTTTATTTTTGATATGGACCATGTTAAAACTCTTTATCAAAAATCAAATTTGTTACAATATTGCTTCTGTCTTATTTTTTTGGGGTGTGTTTGTTTTTTTAGCCATGAGGCATGTGAATCTTAGTTCCCTGACCCAGGATCGAAACTGCACCCTCTGCATTGGTTTAACCCTAAAGATATTTAAACTTTAAATAATATACTGATTTTCTTTTTAAACTGCCGTTTTGATTTTTTTTAAAAGAGCACTGATGGTCATCCTAGCATGTTGGAATATGGGAAAGCAGTTTCTCAGGAAAATCTTAATTGGATAGGATTTAAAGGTAAACAAGAGCTCATCCACCTCACCCTGCCTCCTCCCACTCAGGGAATTTGGAGCGTGTGTTATGGCTACAGCGTTTGCTTTTCATTCCCGAGTTTCAGTTGAGGCATATTGAAAGGTGCATAGTGGCTTTCTCTGGCCTCTGAGCAACAGAGAAACTGAGGGCTCATTTTAGAAACTCTGGACATGTGCTTGTATATTCAAATCTATGCATATAACATGAGTATGTACATAGAGCAATAGACACAGATTTGTATGTATGTGTACATTAGCTAAGACTTCAAACTTTAAATTCCAGAATCAAGTTCATTTGGTCCCAAGGAAGGCCAAAAATATGCTTAAGATAGTGTTAATATTCAGATAATTTTTCTTCTATCTGTAAAGAGAACTTTTCAGTTAGTGTAGGCTCAAAGGCAGAAGCATGTCTTTCCAATTCTGTTTTATTGGCTTCTCCATTCTGCTTTCCCCAGCACACACACATAGTAGTTGCTTCCCCTTGGTATTAGCATCTTTGACTTTAAACTTGCAACCTAAACAAGTATCTGAGAAAAAACTGTACCAAACTGGAGATGAATTATTATGAGACAGTAAGAGGCATTTGAAAAGCACGCCAACAATGCAAGAACAAGGTTTCTGGGAAAATGAGGTTCACACAGTGTCGGAAACAAATGTAGCAAGGGCATTTTCAAACTTGGGGTCAAGGATACAACTCCCTGTCTCCTCAGGGATCCCTACCCAATCATGATGCCTCATTGAGAGCAAAGAACATCGAGTTTAGAATCAGATGCTCTAATCTCAGATCATCTACTTAGTTGTGTGGCTTTGGACAGATTATCTTCTTGGGAATCTCAGTTTCTCCAGCTCTAAAGTAGAGACTATAATACATGGACTGTAGCCCATCAGGCTCTTATGTTCAAGGAATTCTCCAGGACAAGAATACTGGACTGGGTAACCATTTCCTTCTCCAGGGGATCTTTGCCATCCAGGGATCAAGCCCACACATTGCAGGGAGGTTCTTTACCATCTGAACCACCAGGGAAGCGCCGGTACCTGTTCTTTCTACTGCTGGAAGGAAAAGAGGCTAACGCATGTAAATGTGCTTTAAAATTTAAAAACTGCTAAAAATGCAGTAGAAATGCAGGTGTCTTCATTGTTTATGGCAGATATTAATTTTGCACTCAGGGCATTCTTTCCCAAGTGAAAGCTGTATATTTTTAAGAGAAGGGTTAGTGCTTTTCTGGTATCAGACTACTCATGATTGACCGTGTTTCCATGAATTGATCAGTCTGGAGATCTCCTCTGTGTTCTCTTGAGATGATGTGTGGGTGGGTGCTGAGCTTGTGTTCTTACACCGGAGCTGTTTCAGTTTGAAACAAGTGAGCAGCACTGAATAAGAACCAGTTTTCTCTGTTCTTATTTGAATATGTTATTAACCCAGTACTCTGTATTTTGATATTCCAATATTCATTTCCTGAGTATTTCTTTCCAAAAATGGAGAAAAACAGCAAAACATAACGTAAGAACATGCCCACATTTTTCATTATGAGAGTCATTTTGATACTTGACTCTCATCTTCTGTCTTGGGTTTCAAAGGACCTTGCATCTATGGGTCTGTCCTCTAAAACCACACTTGAGAAAGAATGAGAAAAAAACAAACAAAAAACCTCTTCTTTTAAGATTCACTTTTCAGATCACACTTATGCCAGATGGACTGACCAATGAATCACCTTGTACGTCTTTTTCGGTTGTACAATTCTGAGTCATCACCAAGTTTGATTTTTGAGACATCATTCGAACTGCCCCAAATGAAAGGCTCTTGCAGGATTCTTTGACCTTGGATATAGCAGAAAGTAAAAGTGGAGCATAAAGAGGTATTTTCTACTTTCCTTACAGTTTGCTTTCTGTCTCAAAACATTTGTTAGGCAGAAGAAGCAGGATGTTTCTTCTCTAGTCTGACCTCATGAAATTCATGAATGCTTAACTAGATGAAATTGTCTGAAGGAACTTCTGAGACCATAGCCACCTAAAAGTTATGAAAAAAACTTATTTTTTTTTTCCTGTGTTTTCTTCTGCAAGGCAAATGGCTTAACCATTTAGACTTCCAGAAACACCAAAGGTAAAATAGAAGAAAAGACGTGTGCGATTAATTAAACAGCAAACCAGAGTACAAATGTTTTTGGATGGCAGATGAAAGGAGAGGATTATCTTACCCCATAGCCATACAAATTATTTCAGGATTGTAATTGGGACATCACAGAACATAAAGAACAAATAAATGCTGTAAAATTTAATAATTACAAAGAATTTGTACATGTAGTGTTACCGTTGAACTTCTCAGAGACCTGGTTGTGTCTGAGAACTAGAAAGTAATTTTAAACAATTTGATCAAGGTCATATTGAGATGTCAGCCAAACTCTCAGTCCTCTGATGTTGAATCTGTTGGACTGTGGGAGATTTTGCAGGAGCAGTAAGTTTCCTAACTCTATGAATAATTTGAAGTTGATGATGACTTTCAATCAATCTGCTGCTGAAGGTAACCACCCTTGTAAATGTGGTTAAGAACTTCCTCTTTACATTGACCTCCAGGAAAGGGAAGGAGGAGAATTTACATTTTGAAGGATCTGTCAGTATCTGGACTGCCTTAGCTAATGCATCTTTCTCTAGGGTCAGTGTAACTGACTTCAAGTGCTAAAAGCAGTGATGACCCTTCTATTGTTCATTTCAGCTTGGACAAGCCTACCTTAGGTCGCCCTGTAGTAGCTATAGCTGTGTTAGTGTTATTTGGTACCTGTCTCAAGTTAGCTGAGTTATAGCATGTGAGGCTTCCGTGTCAATGAACAGGCATCCAAGAGGAGCTAAGCCAGGTTGCCAAGTGATCATGAGAGCTTATTTCAGGCTGCTGACAATGTCATGATAAAAACAGTCAAATGAAGAAAACTATATATCTTAATGCTGTTTCCTCCAGTTGCAAGTTCCTAGAGATTATTTGCTCTGCACTGTTTAGTCATATCAGGATTTATTAATACACATAATGCAGTTATACTTAGCCTGTAAAATGTTGGCTATATCAAAAAATATAGAAATATGACAAATGCACAGGATTCTTTATCTAATTTGATTTTTGTTATTTTAAATTTCACATGCGAATGAGATATCCATGTAGAAATATTTAAGCAATCATTTGGAAATAGGTGCACAGAATTAGTAGAAAGCAACAAGATTCATATCATCTAGAAACACCTAACTGTCTCTTTAAAAATTACTTTGTATTTTTTCTCACACAGCAAAAGAGAAAGGGGAGTATTATTCTAGTCTGTCTCCTCAGAAAAGGAAACTTGTCCCAGATTTTTTCTTGCATCTCGTTGGCTAGAACTGTGACCCATAGTCACCCAGTAGTAGCAAGGGAAGTTGATAAAACAAGTATCTGTTCTTTTCAACTTTCTTTATTTGAATGTATAAAAAAGAAGCAGGTTGGAAATGACTTTTGCATTAGGAAGTAACCACAGTATTTGGAACAGAGATTTGGAAGACACCTTTACAGAACTGATTTTTGAAAATGAGAGACTCAAGAAAAAGAGAAATAGGAGAAAATGATCAAAGTCCGACAGTTGGAAACCATGACTTCTGGTGAATAAGAGTTGACTAGCTTTCAGTAAAGAGATGAGGAACAACCTCACACCCATTAAGATGGCTACTGTCCAAAACACCAGAAAATAACAAGCTACGATATAGAAATGCACTGTCAGTAGAAATGCAAAATGGTGCAAAGGCTACTGGAAACAGTATGGAGGTCTTTCAAAAAATTAAAAATAGAATTATGATGTAATCCAGCAGTCCCACTTCTGGGTATATGCCCAAAACATTGAAATCAGGATCTCAGAGATATTTGCATACCCATGTTCAAAGTAACACTATTCACAATAGCCAAGAGGTAAAAGCAACCCAAATTTCTGTCAATTGTTGAATGGATAAAATATATATACAATAGAATATTATGCAGTCTTGAAAAAAAGAAATCCTGTCACATGTCACAACCAGATGTACCTTGTTGACTGTGCTAAGTGAAATAAGTCAGTCGCGAAAAGACAAATACGGTATGACATCGTGTATTTGAGATATCTAAAGGAGTTAAATTTGTGGAAACAGAATGTAGGGTGGTGCTGATCAGGCGCTGGGGAGAGGGGAAAAGGGAAGTAGTCATTTAATAAGTACAGAATTTCAGTTTTGTGAGATGAAAAATATTTGGAGATCTGTTTTACAACAGTGTAAATATAGTTAACACTATTGAATTGCCTACTTAAAAATAGTTATGATATAGCTTGTGTTTTTTCCTCACATTATTATTTTTTTTAATCAGTACCTTAGCTTTCTGCTATGGTAGGTTTGGGTTGGGGACCAAAAAGTTGAAATTCTTACATGTTTCCAGGTACTGCTGATACTGGTGGTCCACTGGTCATACTTTGGGAGTCACTGCTGTGATGTAAGACTTACCACTTAATCTCATAATCCTCCATGTAAAGTCTAGCTCTCCTTTAGACCCTGAACTCTTAGAAGGGGTACCATCTGGGTTATCTTTGCATCCTTAGGTTCTAACCCACTACTTGTGTTGAATAATAAAAAAAAAAAATCTATAGGAAAAACAATTTAAAAAAACAGTAATAAAAAAAAAAAAATGAAGGGAACCAGATAGTGTAGTGCCCTAGAAATCAAATTAGGGGAAAGTTTTAATATAGAGATGAAGGTCAGTGTTGCCTAGCTCTCAGAGATACCAAGAAAGGTGAGAAAAGACCACTGGATTTTGTGATTGGAAAGTTACTAACCTTTCAGAAAATAGTTGGATTCCAAGGGATCAGGAATAAGTGAGGTGCTAAGATTGTAAAGACTGGATAGCAAAAAGAAGAAAGAGGAGAGACATGTGAATGAACCCACAAAAAGGTTTAGTTTGGGCTAAGTTTGAACATACTTGTAAAGAAGATCTGCGCCACCTAAGTAAACTACAGGAGTGCCCAGGAATTCTGGAGTTGTGTGAAATAGGAGTCTAGGACAGAGAGCTAGAAATTTCTTGCTTTTACTAGAAATTCCTGGTTTGTTATTATTTAATTATAAAGTTTCTTCTGCAGCTTATGTTACAATCTCTTTCTAGGATCAGTTTACCAAATGAGAAATAATGAAATACTTGGCTTGAACCTATCTCATTTGGGTAACAAGAGGAAATGATAATTATTTTTATGATGTGTTTGGAGATTCTAGTGGGAAGGAAATTGTGTTATGTGAAAGTCACCAATTATAGCACTTCCTTAAAGAATATATCATGAGTGTTGCCTAATCATTTCTCAGTGAAAATACATTTTAACTAGTTTGGCAAGTCCCAGGATTCCAAAATTTTATGATAAAAGAAAATCATATGGAAGAATGAGAGAAAGAATATATATGAAATTACATTCAGTGATGGTATATATGCTCTTTGCCCAAAGTATCTCAAAAATAGTGCAAGACAGAACACCCTCCTCTCTTTTGAGGGATATTCTTCTTTATTCTATATCTTCCAACATGTTTACCAAAATGATTTTCCAAAGAAATCCAGATCATTGGGGAAAAAAGTTACAAGGAGAATGTTAGCTTGAAAAATGCATTTTTGTTTGGAATGTTAGTCTCCAAGATGATGGCTTAGCTGGTGAACTGTGCTCCTCTGAACCACAGTTCATTTCCAGGTTTTGACATTTACTGAATGTGTGAGCAGGGGCCAGTAACTTACTCTTTCTTGGCCTCAGTTCATTCAGCGATGAAACGATTATAGGAGTAAATATTACACTGCGTGGTTTTAAGGACAAAATATGATGACTGGTGTAAGTTTTCTGGTGTAGCACCTGGCATGTAGAAGCTGCTAAGTGCAGGCTAGCTGCTACTGCTGGAGTTCTCAGTGTGATGGTGGTGATGGTGGTGGTGATGGTGGTGGTGGTGGTGTTGGTGATGATGGTAGTGGTGGTGGTGGTGGTGGTGATGGTGGTGGTGGTGGTATTGGTGTTGGTGATGATGCTGGAGATGGCAGTGTTGGTGATGATGGTGGTGGTGGTATTGGTGTTGGTGGTGATGGTGGTGGTGGTGATGATGGTGGTGGTGGTATTAGTGATGATGCTGGAGATGGCAGTGTTGGTGATGATGGTGGTGGTGGTGGTGGTGGTGATGGTGATGGTGGTTATGATGATGGTGCTGGTGATAGTGGTGGTGGTGATATTACTTGTTTGTATTTTACCACTACAATTAACTTTGGAAAAAGTTGTTTTTTGTTAGTTTGCTTTAATAACTGCAGAAAGAGTCTCATCTGGGTATGTGATAAAAATCTAGTATTTCCTACATGACTACGTTTTTCTCTTTAAAGACATGTGAGTGAACGTGCAGAAAAATTTTACTTCTATTTTGTATGTGCAGTTATCATCATCCTTACCTTATAAACAGTACCTTAAAAATGCCGCTCTGTCAATGCTCTGTTCTCTAGGCTTTTCCTGTTTATTCATTTAAGCTTTACAGCATACTGGAAGATAGATACTATGAGTATGATCATCATTTTCCGGAAGAAAAAAATAAGACGCAGAGAGGTATAAAGCTCTTAAGTAGAACTGTCCAGATATAAACCAGGGCATTTAGTTCCAGAATCTGTGGTCTACTTAATCACTATGTTTTAAATGACCAGAAATAGCATGGTAAATAATACTTTTTGTGTAGATACCTATTATATTTTACCACAGAAGTATTTTTCCTTGTATAGTTTAGGTCTCAAAGGGAGAAATTCTAGCAATTTCACTAAAATATATTTTTCACTAAGTGTTCGAGATTTATGATCTTAGGATTTCAGCACCTTAAAAGGTCAAGCGTTGTTACTCTATTCATCTTCTCAAACACTTTCTGCTTTATGAAAGGGCACCCATCTATTCAATATAGATGCAAGAGTAGAATTTATGACACGTACAGGTCTTTGCTCTTCAATCATCGTTCTTTCCACTATACTGCATTGTGTAGAGTCAGAGTTTCAAAATAGCAATTGTGAGAGCCTGCAGCTATTTGCCTGTTCTGGCAAAGAAAAGAAATGATTCCATTTAAAACGCTCTATATTTCAAGTTGAGGAGAGAAGTGCCCTGCATGCCCTTGTATTTATTTATTTTCTTGTAGTCTGATCCAGAGGGTAAGTCCTTGGTATCAGGGCTGAGATCAAGGTATTAGTAAAACTGGCTTAAGTCATCTTGTGAGATACTGTTTAGGGTGATAGCAAGTAAAGATGCTCAGGTATTCACTTGCAATATGAGAAGGTGGAGCTAAAGTGCCTTCCTGGAGAGGAAACACTTTTGCTGATGGTAGGGATGAACAGGATGTCATCAGCCTACTTATTTGTTCTTTAGAATGTGTCAGGCAGCTTAGCAGAGACACACATCCCTACCATTTGTCAGGAGCCTGACTGAAAACAAAGCAAGGATTTGGGAAGAGAAAACTGCCCTTCATTGAAACCCTGACAAACCTCTCTGCCCTTTTCTATTGCAGAACCAATTCCAAGTGGTATTTGCTGCCTGTTTTGCTGTTGTTTTTAAATCTCAACTTTAAAACTTGACTTTCTTCAGTGTACAGTATTGTATTATGTAAACATAAGGCGTGGGTATCTAGTCAAAATCTGAACTACTTTTATCAAGGTGATATATTTTTCAGGAAAACCCAAAAGACATTTAGAACTCTGCAGTAACTCTGTGGGGACTCATTGTGCAGAGGGTTGATGTATTTCATGAGAGTAGGTGATTTTTCAGTGCAACATTGTCCCAGGCTGATAATTGACTACTATGAAGGCATTTATTTATATCTGGAGCATGGAGATTGGGGATAAATGGATTTGGATTTGAGTATTGGATGTCTGTGAAGACCTTGAACAGTTAACGCTGGGTGTCAAGTTTTTCTCATTTGACGAGGGATGAATAAGAAAATGGATATAAGCTGCAATATTGTCTATGTAAGCTAATATTGTCTATATAATCAATGTATTTATTTGTATTGACATATGAGTTTGTCCTGTCAAAAGTTTTGTAGCCATGTGGCCTAAGCTAGGCCTATGAAACATTAACCGATCTACCAGGGTGTTGTTTGTCCGGGAAATACTGGAGGTAAAAGCCCTATTTTTAGTGCACAAGATGAAGTTCTCGTAAGTTTTGTTGTTTCTTGGGAAAAATCTGTTTGTGAACAAGAGTGGAAATCAGAACCCCAAGAGTTCAGACAGTACTTAGTACCAGGAGCTAGGTATCCTTGAACAAGAATCACCCCTGGATACTTCAGAGGAGCTGACAAATTCCAGCATTCCCTATCTTTCTCCCTTTTTCCTTTCCTTCCTCCCTCCCTCCCTTCCTGTGGGCCCTTCCTCCTCCTCTTCCTCCTCTCTATGAGAAACCTGTGAGAAGCATCCAGACTCTTTAACCTGGGACACATGTTTCTTCTGTCAGTGATCCAGGTGTATTATCTCACAGAGTGTTTTCCTTTATTCTTCTACACATACTGGGAGTCCTGTACTGAATAAGATAATTTGAATTATCAAATAAAATGTAAGAATGATAAGTCCAAAGACTTATTATTCTTGGTTACTGGGCATCCCATCACATCTATTCCTTTATAGACACATTTTCACCAGTTCTCCTCTTACACTCATCTCTGCCTAGTACTTCCTGTGAAGCTCCTTTGGGAAGCATTGCTTGATACCTGTTTTCATTTATTTTGTCATTATTTTCTCTGATACCATAACAGTTGGTACAAACAAGTATTTGAGCAATTACTTGAGTACTTTGATCATGTTGTTTCTTTGCATGCCTAGATCATATACCTTTTGACTTACAGGTAGTATTTTTCACCATTTCTTAGCCTCACTGTCTCTCAGATATGGGTTTTTGAATAAACAAATAAATATGTACTTTTTATTTTCATATATAGTTCCATGCTTTATGCATGCATGCTTAGTCGCTTCAGTCATGTCAGACTCTTTGCGACCCTATAGACTGTAGCACGCCAGGCTCCTCTGTCCATGGGGATTCTCCAGGCAAGAATACTGGAGTGGGTTGCCATGCCCTCCTTCAGGGGATCCTCCCAACCCAGGAATCAAACCCATGTCTCTTAGGTCTCCTCTGTTGGGAGGAAGATTCTTCACCACTCATGCCACTTGGGAAGCCCTCCATGCTATACAGGCATTAGTTACTATGAAACATAAACGAAAAATACAGTAATTACTAATATCACATGATTGAAGGAATAGGGATGTTATTGTCCAAAAGTTTGAATACTAGAAAAGAAAGAAATTATTATTTGGTTTTGGAGACACTGAGTTTAAGTTGATATTGGCACTAATGAAAACATTGAAATTTAACTCAATGTGTGGAATAAGATACAGAGAAGAATCATCACTTGATACTAAACTCTATGTGACTGTAATGTTACAGTGTTACTTGTAAGATATATGAAAAATTAACTGTTTTAATTCCAGAATCAAGGACAATGCCCTTTGTTTTAATGGATGATTTTGTATTTGTAATTTCCAAGAAATTATGTGCTAGAGAAAATCCACTCCTCCATCTTTAATCTACTCAAATCAAGATAAGAAAAATCATGCAGTTATTAACCAGGCAGGAAGTATTGAGCTCTCATTTCTGGGTCGAGATGGAAATAACTAGGGGAAAAACCAGATATAAAGGAATCAAATTAGACCTCCCTTCATGACTACATATATGTATGAACAAACTAAGGGAGAGGGAAAGTGTAAGTGAAAGTCGCTCAGTCGTGTCCACCTCTTTGCGACCCCATGGACTATACAGTCCATGGAATTCTCTAGGCCAGAATACTGGAGTGGGTAGCCTTTCCCTTCTCCAGGGCATCTTCCCAACCCAGGGATCGAACCCAGGTCTCCCACATTGCAGGCAGATTCTTTACCAACTGAGGCACCAGGGAAGCCCAAGAATACTGGAGTGGATAGCCTATTCCTTCTCCAGCAGATCTTCCCGACTCAGGAATCAAACGGGGGTCTGCTGCATTGCAGGCAGATTCTATACCAGATGAGCTACCAGGGGAGGGAGATGGAGGGAAAGAGAAATTAGATGATATAGCCCTCATTTCCTTTCCTTAACCCTTGCTGGGGTTCTAGAATTGTCTGCCCCCCACTCCTTCCACCATTCCTGTCTGGTCCTGCAGAGCCACTCCAGGCTTCCTCTCTCAGCAGGTCCCCTGAAAATCTGGTCCCTTCCTTCAGCTTTCCCATCATTGGTGCTGAGAACCAATAACTGTGGCTATATTCCCCAGCGTGCCCCTGGCCCTTCTTAGGCTCCTAACCCTCCTATGACTCTATAACAGTCCTTTTTAAAAATCCTCTTCAGTTAAACCATTTTGAGTGTGCCATCTGGTTCTCCCTAGACCCTGAATGATGTAGCAAATATGACTTGCTTTAGACAGGAAATGTCTTGTTTATTACATAGCCTTTTGCTGATGGTGAAATCTTCAAAGTTTAGGACATTTACATCCATTTGCTCTTTCCTCCATACTGACTATGCCCTGTTTATCTTTGCCCTTCTGAGTTTGGATCAACTCTCAGCACATTGCATTCCTCATAGGATGCTTTAAGGATATCTTTGATCAGTTGAACTGATGTAAATTCACACTGAATTCTTACTTTCATTGCGTCGGACACCATGGGTAATAGTACTGAACAGCCTATAGATTGTTGAGTGACAGCTTGCCTACCTAACCCTGAAATAGTTATTTCTATAATCACATTGCCCTTTGTTTTTCTTTTTTCATATATGATTTACCTTAGTTATTCTCATTCAGAAGCTAAATTAATGAGTCTTTTAAATTAGAAATTGCTGCCTCTAATAATATTTTATTAGAGCCATTTATTATTTAATATTTTATGCAAAATTATGGTTGCCAGTTTATAATATGGGAAGACGCTTTTTAAAATCACTGTTGAATTAAAGAAAGATAGGGTCAGTTTATGTAATCAGGATGCGAGGTCAAGTGGAGTCAGTAAGGAAAATATTTGATTATTTGGATCATTAGTCATTTGAAGAAGAAAACCACTGTAAAAATTTAATGTTTTTTAAAAATAGTGATATATGATCTTTAATGATGTTTTGTGGTTTTTATGCCTCACTGACTCTTGGCTGCTTTAGCAAGGCGCACGCATTATAATGAGCTTCTGTGTGAAATGACTAATGTTGTGAATACACATTGCATTTAATTGATGTAGCCACATGTCTGAAATAAATGCTCCTTGTAGTGTTAAGTACAAACCTCTCCAGATTCCTCAATGTGCCCTGTCCACATCTGAGTGTAAAAGTAGGAATCTGAAAACTGCAGATTCTGCTGAGAGAGAGGCCTACAGATGTTCGCTTCTTTTTATTTCTTCTGCCTTTTACTTATGGGTTGTTTTTATTCCAGTAAATCATCTCTGTGCATGCGTGTGTGCTCAGTCATGTCTAACTCTTTGCAACCCCATGAACTGCAGCCCACCAGGCTCCTCTGTCCATGAGATTTCCCAGGCAAGAATACTGGAGTGGGTTGCAAATCTTCTCTGCAGAGAAGCATAAATATTAATATTATTAATAGTCTCCTTCCCCTGCTAAAGCCTTCATGGTGCCTGTTGATTTTTGCTTTTTGTCTATCTAGTTTATGGAGAAGGCCCAGCTCAGTGGGGAACACACATGAACTGGTTTTATTTTTCACCAGTTTTGCTCCCCTATTGTGTTATGTCAAATTCCTCTTCCCAGCTGGGTAGCAGATTCCTTAATGACATCCTAGGCGGATGTCTGAACTCTGAAGTCATTTCCCATTACTCAAATTCTGTCCACTGGAAAATTCCAATCCCGTTTCTTTTAGAAAACTTTCCCTTCCAACATCATGGATGAGACTCCAGCCCCTTGACACATGGGGAGCAGCGTGGCTTGCTTGTCTACTCCCCCTACCCATTCTTCACCTGCCAGCCCAGGGCGCGGTACACTTTCTTCCTCTCATTATCCCTGTGTGCCTGGGTGGGAGCAGAGGGAACTCTGCTCAATGCTCTGCGGCGACCTAAATGAAAAGGAATTCCAAAAAGGAAGGGATCTGTGTATTGGGTCGGCCAAAAAGTTTATTTGGGTGTTTCTGTAATACCTTATGGAAAAACCCAAATGCACGCTTTGGCCAACTCACTACATGTGTAGCTGAATCGCTTTACTGTATAGCAAAAACTAACATGATATTTTAAATCAACTATACTCCAATAAAAATAACTAAAGTCAAAGAAAAGCGGAAAAAGAAAAATTGTCCCTTCCTAATGAGAACTGTTGTATTTCCTCTTGGGCGGTTACTGCTGCTCCCCAGGCTGTGGCTGTCTTCCTGTGGCTATAACTTAGTAGCTGGTTCTCTCCTGAGTCGGGGTGGGAGAGTGCATGGGTCTGCTGAAGGTCTCCGTGGGGTACGGGGGTGACATCCTTCTGCATGGCTTCCTGAACTTCTCCTGTTCAGGTACCCCATAGCCTCTGGCAGCTTGGAACTCTCACCTGGCTTGCAGTTCGGTTTCAGCGGTCTTCCAAGATGCCCATTTGACCATTGGAATCAAGTACTGCATGTACAAGCTACCACACCCACATCATCTCCTTCCGCCTTGGTATTTTGTCAGTTTCCTTTTCCTTCCTGTAGGTAGATCCAGGGAAGGTCAAGATGCCTTGTCGTAAGGGAAACCAGTGAGGTACTAGAATCCCAACCTCTAGTACAGATTCTCTCTGATCCATCGTATTTAGCTTGTTTAATGGGGGGCGATTTTAATTCCCCTGAGGTCAGGAAGCTATGACTCTGGAAAACCTCTTTCCTTTCTCCTTTCCCAATTTTTTTAGTAGGCAGGTAGGTGAAATCAGGAGGGTAAAGTGAGGTTTGGTGGTGGTAAGACTCCTTTTACTGTCTTAGAAGGGCTTCCCCGGTGGCTCAGCGGTAAAGAATCCGCCAGCAATGCAGGAGCCGCAGGAGACCTGGGTTCGATAGCTGGGTTGGGAAGATCCCCTGGAAAAGGAAATGGCAATCTACTCCAGTATTCTTGCCTTGGAGAATCCCACAGACAGAGAAACCTGGTGGCTAAGGTCCATAGGGTCGCAAAGAGTGGGACATGACTGAAGCAACTTAGCATGCACACTGTTTTAGAAAGCTCCCAAGATGAGAAGCCCTTATTATTTGTAGGTCTCTTTAGAGTATGAGCTACTTATATTCTTTCCATTCTTAAACATTAATCACCAATTTGAAGCTACAGGAAAAGTCCCATTTAAGATCTTGTTACCTGGTCTCATATTCCTGTGGGCAGAGGCACCAGAGAGAGATGCTAGAAAGAACCATATTCCTCTTCTGGAATCTCTCCAGTCCCACTTCCCATGCCCCATCACCTCTCCCCGGGAGATTCTGTTACCCAGATCAGTAGAAGGAGCCCTGGGCAGGAAACAGGGACCTGGAGTCTAGTCTGACCTCTGCAGAGCTCAGTAGCTCACTGGGACAACACCCATCCCCACCTCAGATAACCCATCTTGGAGAATGCAGATGGAGCTGCTGCTCCTAATTATCTTTCAGGGTTGTTGGAAAACGAATGATAATATCTGCGAACACTTTGGAAGAAATGTGATGCATCAGCCTAGGTGGCGTTTATATGAGGCACGACCCTAATGTTTCTTCCATCTGATGTGATGTCTTCAGGCTCTTCTAAATGTAATAGAAAGATCCCCAGCCAGCTTCAATGAGCTTTGACATCATGATTCCTATTGACTTTGAACACTGACTATTTCTTTAGGCAAGTTATGTCATCTCTTGATGTTTACTTCAGTATTAAAAACAAATGTTTAGCAGAATAATGGGTTTATTTTCCCCTCAGAGGCACTCAAAGGGTCAAATATATAGGAAATAAGAGCAGTCCATGAGACACACAATGTATTTTGAAATATACCTGAGTGCCCCTGTATGAATATATATTGATATAATATAGCTCTATATGGGCTTCCCTGGTAGCTCAGCTGGTAGAGAATCCGCCTGCAATGCAGGAGACTCCAGCTGAATTCCTGGGTCAGGAAGATCCCCTAGAGAAGGGATAGGCTACCCCCTTCAATATTCATGGGCTTCCCTGGTGGCTCAGTTGGTGAAGAATCTGCCTGCAATGTGGAAGACCTGGGTTCAATCCCTGGGTTGGGAAGATACCCTGGAGGAGGGCATGGCAACCCACTCTAGTATTCTTGCCTGGAGAATCCCATGGACAGGGGAGCCCAGCAGGCTACAGTCCATGGGGTCGCAGAGAGTCAGACGCGACTAGACACTCAGCACTTTTATTCATGGCCAACTTAGACCTTCTCCCAGGGTATCTTCTTCAAACTCCTAACACTCATTAGGAATTGCCCTTTCTCCAAATTCCATAGCATCTATGCTGTGTTTATGTCACCTGTTGCCGTTTATGGTTATTAGTGTACATGTTTTTGTTTTGCATTAAGTCTGTGTCTTTTGGGCGGGGGCAGGAGACTTCATTTTTAATTTTTTTGGCCATGCCATGCAGCATGCAGGATTTTAGTTCCCCAACCAGGGCTTGAACCTTGCCCCTGTGGTGGAAGCACAGAGTCCCAACCACTGTACCGGCAGGGAAGTCCCTGCGTCTTTCTTAAGAGCATGTTCTGTTTACTTTTATATTTCCTACACCACCAATCATAGTACCTTAACCAAAAGAAATAGAAGACAAATGTCTGTTGACATAATGGATTTGCAATATAGTTCATAACTGTGATGCTCATGAAAGTAATTATTTTATTCATTCTCTTGTCCACGAATATTTATCTCGTACTGTGAGAGTTGACAATATACAGCCGTAAATAAGGCGTAAATGTTCATTACTGTCACAGAACTTGCAGAGGACTCAGAGAGACACAAACAAATCAACAGATACATAATATAATAACAAATTGTAATCAATGCTAAAGAAGAGGTAGGATTTTGAGAGATTAGAAGGAGGGAGTTTAATTCTACCAGGGGTTATTAGAGAAAGCATCTTTGAGTAGGTGATATACAGTTGGAAACTCAGAGGAAATCCCTTAGCAAACATACCTACTTTCATCTCATGGACTGAAATTTGATGCCAAATCTTAACTACTAGGAAAGTTGAGAAAACTGCCAGTTCCAGCAAAATTGGGGTTCTGGCAATAAGAAAGAAGTGCCAAATTAGTAAGAGGTGTTCCAAATAGGTAGGTGCCTGTCCCATCTACCTGAACTAGTTATAGCCTTTATTAGAGATTAGGCTAAGGATGGAGTAGGGTCAGGACTTCCCAGGTGATGCTAATGATAAAGAACCTTCCTGCCAATGCAGGAGAAGTAAGAGATGTGGGTTTGATTCCTACGTGGGGAAGATCCCCTGGAAGAGGGCATGGCAGCCCACTCCAGTATTCTTGCCTGGAGAATCCCATGGACAGAGGAGCCTGGCCGGCTGCAGTCCATGGGGTCACAAAGAGTTGGATACAACTGAAGCGACTTAGCACACACACACAGGTGTAGGGTCAGCCTTAAAGTCAGTCTTAAAGGTATTTTCATTTAATTTTATCTGATTTAGGTAACCTCTGATTGGCTTTAAGTAGAGACGAGGCCTAATTCTATTTGTATTTTTAAACAGTTATATTAGCTGCTATGTGGAATATGGACTTAAAGGGGATAGGAGTAAACAGAACAGATGCTGTGGCTGGACCAGCATGCTGGCAGTGAAATGGAGAGATGTGATTGTATTTTAGACATACTTAGGAACAAAAGCAACTAGACTTAGGATAAAGTAGTTGAAATAAAAAGAAAGCATCAAAGATGACTCCCAAATGATGTACACAAAATATACACACATGTAGCACTGCATAAAATGACAGCTGCATTTCTATAAATATTTCTGTTCAGCTACTGCAAGGATTTTGAGATTTTTTAAGTCACTAATAGAGATTTTAAGTCACTTTGGTAGATTTTTCAAACTATTTACATGGCTATTGGAATTTACTTTTTCTCAGTGTTTTATAAATGGGAATCATTTTTTCCATCTTTGTAGTCACCATAATAACCATCTTCAACCATTATCTAAAATTTTCTTTTCCTTTCCCTAGAGTGTGTAGGTCTCTGGCCTGGATTCCAGGGGATTTGCAGAATTAAGAGAGACATTATCCCATCCCTGAAATGACCTAAATTCTTCTCAGCCTACAGAGGGATTTTAGCATTAATTATTTTCAGTGTATCAGTAACTACACTTGGCTTTGTCCTGTGAAGTAGTGTTGAAAGTAAAAGTGTCTGAGGTGTATTTTCAGGGTACCTTGCAGTGAATTTCTCTGTTTCCAAATATGTATACTTCTGTGGTGATGACTGTCCTACACCTTGACTCTTGACCTCTTTCTATCCATCACAAGAGTGGATGGTTTAGGTGACTAGGGACAAGACGAAGTACTGAATATTGTTAAAAAGTGTAAGTGAACAAATTTTATAATTTGATCTCATTTTTATGTCTGCTGGTTTACTGTCATTTGCCCTCCTATAAGTAGCCTTTGAGATTATTCATCTTAATTACTGGCAGGTGTATAATATGTTTGTATTAACATATACAGTATGTTTATATTATATTAACTTATATTAACATATATTTATAATGTGTTTATATTATAGTCAGAATTCATATACATGTTACCAAAGTCTTGATCCTAGGGTGTATGATGGGGTCCATTTTATGGTTAAAATTACCTCAGATACCATTTCCTTTGATATTTCTTTAAAAGCCCTTTTTCTATACGAAATCAAACTCAAAAAGAAATATATTGTGACATCCTAGTAAATTTTAAAGGTGGGAAGTTTCTTTTTGTAATAAATACTAAGTAATGATGGCTATCACAAGTCCTATTTTATAAAATAGGCACAAAAGCCAAACCTAAAGAAAATGGGACTAAAATTCAGCATGACCGAATAAACTTTGACACAGAAAAGAATTTCCTGCCAAAGGGTTATTTTAACTGTATAAGTTATTAAAGTGGGTTAGGGATTCCAAGACCCAGAGATCCTTTAAAAAACTGAATCAGAGTAACACAAAGCATTACTCAAGTAGACACAACTAAGGTATTATTTTTTGAATTCTTGTCTCTCAGCATCATTTACTAATGATGGTGGCAAAAGGAGAGAATGATATTTAATATGTTTTGGAAAACATGCAGAGTTTTTTATTTGATAAAAGTTTTAGTCATTTTAGTATTTTTACTACTTTGTTTTTCCTTTGCTACAATCAATAGGAAAAAAGGAATGTGGTGTGGGTGGTGAAAATTGGAAGAATGCTAGATGACAAAAATGCAAGAATACCTGTATAAAAGGAGAAATGAAAAATGTAAACTGCTGAGAGCAATAATAATAAAACTTTTATTAGGCACTTAAGTTCCAGGCATTTATATTTTTTTAATTAAAGTATAGGTGAATTACAAAGTTGTGTTAATTTCTGCAGTACAGCAAAGCGACTCAGTTTTATATAGCTATATATAAATGCATATATGTAAACATGTATATATATATAAATCTATACAAATACATATATATGTGTATACACACACGGGTATATATATGCATTTATAATGTTATTTTCCACTGTGGTTTATCACCAGATATTGAATATAGTTCCCTGTGCTACATAGTAGGATTTTGTTGCTTATCCATTCTGTATATTATAGATTGCATCTGCTAACCTCAAACTTCCAATCCATCCCTCTCTCATATAATTATTTATCTTATTTATTTACTCTTCACAACAACAATGTGAAGGTAGCTACTATTACCATGACTATGTTTACAGATAAGGGAAGTAAGGGTGGTTAGATTGAGTATGTAGCCCACATTTGCCCAGTTGGTTGCTAGTGGCGCGGGGACTTACCTAAGCAGTCTGGTTCCACAGCCCGTTCTTTTCCAGTATTCCTTACCGCCTCATCAGCAAAGGTAAGAAGTCCTTTGGCTGGATTCTGAAAGGTTATTTCCTGGATTAGTGGACAGTATGACATTGCATATGCAGTGGTGTGACAGTGTCTGCTGCAGCTACTAGGTGAAGCCCCTCAGAAAGCTAATGACATCCAGCTGGGATATTTTCCTGAGGGACTTAGTTTTGTCACTTCCAATCGGACCAACCATCGCAGTCCCTAAGTCAGAGGGACCACTTAAACACAGATGCTACCTAGAAAGGGAAGACTGCTTACTTGGAATGATTGCTCCAACAAATACAAGCTCTCAAGTGACTCTAAAGGGCCTTCTCATCTAAGTGAGAGCCAAGGAAAACACTGAACATTTGGCTGGATTGAACAGTCCATAGGGAAGAGTTGGAGCTGGAGTGGTGGGTAAAGGGTGAACCATGCCGTTACTTGAAGGCTAAGATGAGGATTGAGGACCTGTTCTAATACAATAGAAGCTCTTAAAGGAGCTTTTCGTTTTGATGAATAAATCGTGTTCCAAATTTTCAAGGTTTATTCTGACTGCAGACTAAAGAATTATTGGAGGGGGTCCTAGTGGATGGAGGATGATTAAAGTCAGGGTACCTGGAAGAAATGGGCTATGTCATTTATTGGCGTTATAAAAGGAGGAAAGATAATAGAGATTTCATATGTTCTGGAGACATTTTTGAAATTGGTTAAATGTTGACTTGATGAAAGATATTTCAAGAATGTTGTTTCAAGAATGGCCTCAGGCTTCTGGAGTGTGTTAGAAGACTCAAAATAAAAATCTTGTGAGTAGCAAAAGAAAAAGAAAGTGGTCTTCTCATGACTGCTTGGTTGAGACGCAGGAATTCTGTTTCTAGGTGGATACCTGAGATGGTTTTAAGCATCCAGTTCCCCAGGCAGGCCATTAAAGAGTTTGGTGCCTGGAGATATATATTGGTAACAAGTGTTTTAGGTGACTCTCATAATCAAGGCATCGCCTGAGAGGTTTAAAAAATAATTGAAGTCTTGATCCTCCTAATTCTAATTTAATTGGTCTGGCGTGCCGACAGGGCACAAGCAGATTTTTTTAAGTTCCCCAGCAGATTCTAATGCGCAGCCAAATCTGAGAATCTTTGCTCTAGAATGGGGCTGCTTAGGCAGCGTCACCTTCACATCATTGCAGGGAAATTGGAAACAATTTTCAATCTATGGAGAATTGATTCCTTTAGCCCTTGGGGTATTTGTGTGTGTTTGGTGAGGTAGAAATGGCTGGTCTACTTTAAATTTCTAGGAGTAACATTTTTCCTTTACTGTAATTCATCCTATAAACATCATCACTTTTTAGGTCTGTCATGCTGTAAAACAGAATAGTACGCATAGCCATACAATAGGGCATCTGGATTTAAAACAAAAAGGAAAGAAAACAAAACTCTCCAGATAATTATCATGTTCAGACAGGGCTGCCATCCAGTCTCCTAAAATTTCTTTGCAATATGGTTTTTGTATTCCTATAAAATCGCAAGAGATCTAAATGCCCATTCACATAAATGAGCAAATTGTATATTCACACTATTAAAGCAGTTAAAAATGAATGAATTCTTTATGTATATTGTAAAAAAAAACAAATTTTAAAATAAAAATTACTCTCCAAGTGACTATCAATAGAAAATTGGCTTAGAAGATGTGATGTATATACATAATGGAATATTATTTAGTCATAAAAAAGAGTGGAATATTGCCATTGTCAGCAACATGAATGAACCTAGAGAATATTAAGCTTAGTGAAGTGTCAGAGAAAGAAAAATACTATATATCAGCTATATGTGGAATCTTAAAAAACACAAATGAATATATATACAAAACAGAAATAGAGATAGAGAGCAAACTTATAGTTACCAGTTGGAACAGGGAAGAGGAGGGACAAATTAGGAATATGAGATTAACAGATACAAGCTACTCTACATAAAATAGATAAACAACAAATATTTATTGTATAATACAGGAAATTATACCCAATATCTTGATATAACCTATAATGAAATATAATTTGCAAAAAAGTTAAAAATAAAAAGTCGTGGATGCATCTACCCATACGAACATTAACAACTAAATTCAGTACAGATATTATTTTTGAAATTGGAGAACAATATATGAGATCAAGAAAAGACATATATAATGCTTAATGTGTTTCTTTATTTACATCTTCCTAATATTTAAAAGTAGAAGTGAATATGGCAAACGGTTTGATTCAATTAATTATAGTATAGATATAGGAATATTTTTGCATTATGTTTTATTATCTCCTCATCCTCTGTGTGTTTGATATTAATTACAAATTAGTTCACAGGTCAGTGGGTGAGAATGACTATAGATGAAAGCACTGTATCATAAAAGCATGCCAGAAAGGACCACAAAGTCATCTTAGTCTTAACTCATATTATATTCATGAGTATAAGGGCTTTCCTAAGGGAAGGTGAAGTCTTTTCTCCATTATCCACGGGTTGCATTGTTTTTGAGGTTTGACTAAGGAGGATAAGGAGGCTAGAGTGCTGGGTGTGCCCCCATCCCCTGCCCACACCATGGAGGTGATGGATTGCATGAGCCTTTAGTGACTTGATAGCCCGCGTTGTCTTCCCGGCTTCTCATCGCTCTTACACAGCCTTCTCATCACTCTTACAGGTCTTTGCCTTCTTCTGACCAGGAGTCACAGCACTTCCACCCCACTCTCTTTGTCAGTCTCCCTATCTCGTTCTGCCTTCCCCCGACTCAGCCAGAACCACAGAATGTGTTTTCAAAAATGTCCTCAACAGAGAATATAGGGTAACCCCTGAGCCTCTCACCATCTTCACTTGATTCATCCTGATTTCCAGCTTGGGTGATTCCCATTGTTCAATTCATTTCATCTCCCTAGACTGTGAGTATGGCTGGAGAAATTTACAAAATCATGCAGAGTAGCTTCTCCTACAGAGACATGCATCTGATCACGTCTCCTTCACCGCTGTTCGCCTTGCTTCTCCTGCCTTCTGACTTCCCCAGTGCCCTGAGGATGGTGAAGTTTCCAGACTGATCAAGTACTCTGACAAAGCACAATGTCCTTCTCTAGAAACTGGAATCTAGATAACTGAAAATACTAAGGCTATCCATGTTTTGCTCAGATTTTCTCCTCTTCATTTCAAGCATTTATATAAGATTTATATTCCTTCCTGACTTGACCTGTCTCTAAGTAGATCAACCATCTTCTTAAGAGATATAAACTGTGCGTTGGTGCTCTTGATATTTTCTGCTCATGGTCCTTGACTTTAGTGTTCTTGCGTAGTTTATCTTAGTAGGTACCTGACCTCTCTTCCTATCTGCTCATTTCCTCTTTAATCAACTCCATTCATTGCTGCCAGAATAATCTTCCTAATTAATAAAATACCAGCACTTTGTATCAGTAGCTCCTCATTACCTTCTAAAACAAGGTAAATTCTTTGTAATGTGGCTCTGAGCTGTATTTATACTCTTGTCCCATGAATTTTCTCTTTTAAGACCCTACCTTCTTACAAAGGTAGATCGCTCACTTTTGTTTAATTAATACTTTCCTCTCCTTTCTATCTAGAATGCCTTCCTCCATGTGTCTATAAAAGTGCAGTGCAAACATCACCGTATTTTTACATTTTTTTTAGAGCCCCCAATGTAATATCCTCCTCCTTTGAATTTGTATTGTAATTTATACCTCCATCACTTTATCATTTTGAACACTGTAAACTAACTGCTTGAATAGTCCTTTTTGTTTTGGTAATAGTCTTAAAAATTCTGGATGAATAAAGCTACATAGTTCTTATTTTTGCAGCCCTGTAGCATCTACCAGAAAATGCGGCAAATAAACAAAATGTGAATTTTGTTAGATCGTGTTCTCAATTTCTCTTGAGGTTAGTAAAGAATTCTGTAGGAAGAAGAGTGATCAGACTGTTATATTGAAAAAGGTTTCCCTTCACGAAAGTAATTGGCCTATTTGAGGATCAAAGCCTTGACTTCAATAGCCCTGTGTTCTGATGTACTGAGCTTCTTCACAAAGTTTGCGTGATACCCTCTGCCTGCCTTGGATTCCTTAGTCTTGCCAGAAACTGGTAACTTGTGAATCTCCTTTGTGTCGTTATATAAAGAATCTCTGTGCAAAAACGTAATTGCCTTCCTCAGCTGAAAAGGTCATGCCTTTTCATAGTAGATAAGAATATGTGCTTCGAAAATAAACTGACAAAATCTATTTTAGCCCCTCCTTCTGTCCCCATTTTTATGACTGGGGATTTAGTGGTTGCCAGTTAGAATGTAAACATTGAATAAAAGTGTAGCAATGGCATAGTTTCTGTTTATTGGAATTCAAAATAATGGGTGATCTGAAAGCATTAGTCAGTGACCTATAATGTCACCTTTGTCCCTAAGGAGATATTCTGTTGAAAACAAAGGAAATAACATCTGCATCTTATTTAACCTCCTAACTTCTTTTGTCTGTCTGGGTGTGGTAGATTGCATGCACACACTTATACATACACATCTTTGCAACTCCTCCAAGATGAGGTGGAGTCTAAATATTTTCCCACCCTTTGAGTCTGGTCTGTCTTTGTGATTTACTTCGACCTGCACGATGCAGCAGAAATGACAAAACAGGACTTCGGAGATTCTATTTCTCTCGGCCTTTTGACTTCTACTTTTGCCCTCTTGGGACATGTCCATACTTATTTGCTCAGGCGTGGCCAACTCTCTTGAGACCCTTTGGACTGTAGCCCATCAGGCTCCTCTGTCCATGGAATTTTTCAGGCAAAAATACTGGAGTGAGTTTTTCTCCTTCAGGGGATCTTCCCCACCCAGAGACTGAACCTGCATCTCCTGTGTTTCCCACACTGCAGGTGGCTTCTTTACCCTCTGAGCCATTAGGAATGCCTATGTCCTGCCAGCATCATGTAAAAAGCCCAAATGAAAGGTTTCATAGAGAGTCCTGGGTGTTACAGCTTTTTCACCCATTCTAGCTGAACCCTCAGGCTATGAGGTCATTTAAAGCATCCAGCCCCAACCAAGCCACTGAGTCACCCACCTTGAGTGGGTCCAGATGAGGTGAACAAAGCTGCCTGGCTCACTAATACAGTGCATGCAATGATGCATCACTTACGTAAAGTCATTAAGTATCCTGAGGTTGCTATGCAGAAATAGGTAACAGATACAATAGACTTATGTGAATTAGGTGTATTGAGCTTGATTCTCTTAACTCTGGAGTGTGGGCACAAGCAAAATTTCCTATTCACATCTGAGCATCCAAGATAAACCCCAAATCAAGATCATCCAATGAAGGACTGGACCTCTCTGAGTTGCAGTTTCCTGATTTGTAAATTGAGAGCCTTGCATTAAATGCATTTAAGATCATTTTTGGTCTATTTTCCAAAATATCAACTCAAGATAGTTGGATTCTCTGAAAGAAGTGGAATGCATGTTTCTAATGTTCTTCTTTGTCCTTTTCCTGAATTGTTCTGGCCAATTTATTCCTTGATCATCCGTAGTAGATGAAAGTTCCAAAATAGAAATGGGTGTGAATTCCAAGTATATTGAGAGGCAGGAGTGCTTTTACTCTGCTTTTTTTTTTTTTGAAAATCTTGTTCCTTCTTCATGTAGATAAGCTGTATTCATCCCAAACTCTTCTGAATTGCCACATGAGTTACAGGGGGGAAAAGCTGCAGGCACAGGCAGGCAGATGGTTGATGAAAGATGTCTGTGCATTCCACTGAATTTTTAGTTGTGAGAGTCAGTGTGCATATTTGCTGAGCCCATGACCCAAAGCTCTAAGAAAATTTCATCACACACGATACGCAGTATGCTCCACTAAAGGCAGATTGTGAGTATGCCACTGGGATTTGTCTGTTTAGGTTGATTTGGGCTGGGCAGCTGTACTCCAGGTCTCTTCAGCCCACTGGTCATATATATTTGATGTGAGTTCTATATGCTTGCTGGATGTTTGGGGTTTTGCTCCGTGACCCTGAGTGGCATTACATCAATGAAATCACCCAGTGGAGAAAAATGACTTAGATTGCCAGTAGTTGTTGAACATAATTGCTCTTAGGACCGGAAAGAAATTGATGAAGATGCAATGCATAGAATACTGGAGCCAGAAGGCTCTGTAGAAACTATTTAGTGAGAAAAGTGGAACTCTTAGAGCAGAAGGATATGCCCAGAGTCACCACACTAGTTAATGGTATTCAGGGCGGATTGAAAATAAGTGCTCCGTACTATTGCTGCATATTATTAGAAATCGGAGGAAGATCTCAGGTGATGTGATATGATGACCAGAGCATCAGGAGTGCTGGTTATTCCTTTGCACAATATTTTTCCCTCACAACTTGGACATGGATGGCTGAGCAAAGATGATAATCAGATAATCCTCAGTGTACTTGAATATGCGTATGTGTATACGTGTGTGTGTGTGCAAGCACACACATGTGTGTATCTGTATGTACACAAAAGAGATGGAGAGGAATTTTCTAGGGCAGTGATTCCACTGTTTGACATGTGGAAAAAATAAACAGCATGAAGAGAAAAATAATCCCTCTAGACAACTTTTAACCCTCCAAAAGGTCCAGTTCTATAAAACATGGGCCAATCGATGTTCTGGAATCCTGATAGCCAGATCATTCTCTCATAGTGCAATGGAGATTTCTCCTTTTAACTTAGGCTTTAGGAAAATTAAGGTGAAGAGCCTTGAGTTCCCCCTAGAGGCTAATATTTATACATGCAACTTGAAGAGCACTTCACGGTAGGAAGCCCTGTCATTCCAGTCTAGACAATTTTCTAACTAATGTATCAGCATGCTATGTATTCATTACTTTTATAAATGTTAACAGAATAAAGGTAGAATATCCACAGTTGTATCTCATGAGTTAAAGGTTGGAGTCATAGCCATTGTTTCTTTGATGATGGGTATTAAAAAATAACATTAGATGACTTCTAACCTTTTAACATGTTCTGGGTGGTAGCACATTTGGTTTCTCTGATACGAAGTATCAGGTAATCTTCAAAGTCAAATTGATTTTGGTATAGTTATCTGAGTAGTGAAGGGTTTCCCTGGTGGCTTAGACTGTAAAGAATTTGCCTGCAATGAGGGAGATCTGTGTTTGACTCCTGAGTTGGGAAGGTCCCTGGAGAAGGGAATGGCAACCCACTCCAGTATTCTTGCCTGGAGAATTCCATAGACAGAGGAGCCTGGTGGGCCATGGTCCATGGGGTCACAAAGAGTCAGACATGATTGAGGGACTAACACTAACACCTATCTGAGTAGTGAGCTGGGAAACGCCACCCTCTATAGGCCACTTGCCATCAGCTAAAGTCCCTAGGGCTCTTCACTGTGGTAGGTAGGCTCTCATGCAGTAGGCTATACCAGAAACAATCAGATGCTGTCATTCAACATTAGTTTCTCAGTGGTAAATCATGGTCAAATTGAGGCTATAAAGATGGAGGGGAGGCCGCTTTATCATAGGTGTTTAATTAATAGACATTTCTTACTTTGTTCTCCATGAGTGAAGTGTCATAAGCCATCAAATGGGTCCTATCCTATTAAATTAGCAGGTGAGTTTCATAAATTCTTGGTGAGACAGAGGGACATATGAGTGGAGAATATTTTCCAGTGTTGAAAAATAGTATCTGTATGCATCTATCTCTCTATCTGTACTTTAAGAGTAAAAATGTAATTTCCATGTTGTATAGGATATGGGTTTTAACATGTAGCATAGGAACGACAGATGTGGTTGTACTTTCAGCCTATTTTTTCCCTGTGTCTCAGCCCTGAGGTTCTAATAAGGGAGGACGAGTGGAAGTTGGTATATTTGCTTCTGAACCTTCTGTTTTCACTTTTTTGTTGTTGTTATCTTAATGGTGCCATTGTGGAAGAAGGCCATTTGGAAAGCCCGTCTGGTTCTCTTTTCTGCTTAATCCGTCTTTGCTGCCAGCACCTCCAGCTGTATGGTAAAGGAATCCCTGTGATTTACAGGAACACAAAGCAACCTTTGGAAACACATCCACTGAGCAGACAGGAGGAATAAAATACACTATTTGGCCAAAAAAAGTAAGGAAGTCCATGTCTAGAAAAGCTTGCTGAACATCCCACCAGGAAATATTCATTGCTTTCATTTTAGAAGCAGCTTCCGAGATCCGTTTTCATATTTATAGAATACCTGCCAGCAAGCAAATGTAATCCTGAAAGATACGTTTTATTTCGTAGTTTTGCTTTTTAATTTCCACTTTTAAAACTGTATAGGAAAGAATGGGCTCACAAGCATGGTTTTGACGTTCTTCAATGGGCTCTCATAGCGTGGATCATGACTGTTTATTACACTATAGGAAGGAGAATACTTCTTAACCCAAATTCTCAAAACTATCAAAATGGATTGAAATTGAAGAACTTTGACCTAAAAATTGACTTGGGGCTTTGCCCAAGGATCTGACTTTTAAATAGCCCTGCTCATCTGAGCCACCTTAGATATTTTTGCCTCTGTTTGTTTTAATTGCATATGTGGGGTACCTAGGAGAAGCACTTTATTCAGTTTACACATAGAAGCAGTTTCTAAGAAAATAGTGCCAAGATTGGAGTTCAAATCCCAGGTGATCCTTTCCCAGGGTTAAAATGTTACTCTGTGAATGTTTGTGAAATGGTAATGTAAGGCGTGCTCTAACTGCCCCTGTGGAATTATTGAATTGATTGGGGCTCAGTCAGGAGACAGAAATCACACCAGTTATTTAAACACAGATATTGAATATAAGTAATTAAGTAGGCATAGTATTTATATCTTTTTTTTTTTTTGGAGGATAACTGCTTTATAACACTGTATTAATTTCTGCTGTACAAGGAAGCGACTCAGCTATATGTATACATACACATGTAGTGTTTTTAACAAGGTAAAATTACCACAAAGATGGCAGCTACAAGAGGTGGCTGTTGTCTCTAGAGGTGTTGGAACAGCTCCAGCTGTTCAGGCAAAGGTTTGAAATGATTGAAGCTTAGAACCGTGGAGGAAAGGACCAGTGGAGCTAAAATCTGTTGATGACCTAGTGATGTTGATGAGCTCAGGCAAAAAATTCTGTAGCCTGAGCATCACTCTGCAGAGGGCAGGTCTAGTGTGGGCATCTCCGAGAGGGCTGCCTTCAGGCTGCAGATGTTGGAGTATTGCAGACTGGTTTTGGCTTGTGCTATAGCAAGAGACAGCTGGTCCTGGGGCGCAGAAGTGTAACTGGGTCCATGCACTTGAAAGTGTTAAGTCACTCAGTCATGTCCGACTCTTTGTGACCCCATGGACTGTAGCTCACCAGGCTCCTCTGTCCATGGGATTCTCCAGGAAAGAATACTGGAGTGGGTTGCCATGTCCTTCTCCAGAGGATCTTCCTGACTCAGGGATCAAACCCAGATCTGCATTTGAGGCAGATCCTTTACCCATGTGAGGTCTTAAGAGCAGCAAGAGGACTACCAGTTCACAGAAAGGAATATGTTTCTTCCTCCTCCAGACTTCTTAGACTCCATCTAGTATACTCTGGTAGAAAAGGCTAACATAGAGCCAGTTGGGAAAGCAGAAGCAGGGTTATGAGACTTTCAGCCTCAGCATCACATGGCAGAGTGCAGACAATGGATTTGAAGTCAAGAGGTGGAATCACGGCACAGTTATATGTAAAACGGATTTAAAAATACTGCTTTGAAAATTAAGGTACAGATGTGGATTATAATTTTAAAAGGTAAAGATGGAATTTTATAATCCTTAATATTTTAGCTGTCTTAGATCTAGAAAAAAAATAGTTCCTTAGGTATTAGATGACTTCTGTGTTGTTCACATATCACACCAACAGCAGGGTACTTCATATTTACAGCATTGTGGCCCTCTTGTGATTGAGGCTCAACAGCTTATTAATAGTATGCTTATTTGGCTACAATAAAGGACCGTGATTGTAGCCATGAAATTAAAAGACGCTTGCTCTTTGGAAGAAAAGCTGTTACAAACCTAGACAGTGTATTAAACAGCAGAGACATCATTTTGTGACAAAGGTCTATCTAGTCTAAGCTATGGTTTTTCCAGTAGTCATGTATGAATGTGAAGATTGGACCATAAAGAAGGCTGAGCACCAAAAAATTGATACTTTCAAACTGTGGTGCTGGGGATGACTCTTGAGAGTCCCTTGAACAGCAAGGAGATCAAGCCAGTCAATCCTAACAGAAATCAACCTTGAGTATTCATTGGAAGGACTGATGCTGAAGCTGAAGCTCCAGTACTTTGGCCACCCGATGTGAAGAGCTGACTCACTGGAAAAGACACTGATGCTGGAAAAGAATGAGGGCAGAAGGACAAGGGGATGATAGAGGATGAGATGATTGGATGGCATTGTTGTTTCAATGGACATGAGTTAAAGCAAGCTCTGGCAGATGGTGATGGACAGGGAAGACTGGTGCGCTGCAGTCCATGGGGTTGCAAAGTGTCGGACACAACTAAGCAACTGAACTGAACTGAAACACAAAGAGAAAGGCTAAGAGAGTAGGCGGTTCTTTTTTTTTTTAACTTTTAAATTGTAGTGTAGTTGATTTATAATGTGTCAATTTTTGATGTACAACAAAATGCTCAGTTATACATATGTATTTATTGTTTTTCATATTCTTTTCCATTGTGTTTTTTTAATAGGATATAGACTATATTTTCCTGTGCTGTAGAGTGGGACCTTGTTTTATATATATATTAGTTTGTATCTGCTAATCCCAAACTCCCAACTTACCCCTTCTCCATCCCTCTTCCCCTTTGCTAATCATAAGTTTGTTTTCTATGTTTATGAATCTGTTTCCATTTTGTAAACACATTTGTATGTACTTATAAGTGATATCCTAAATATTTGTCTGTGTCTAACTTACTTCACTTGGTACGATAATCTCTAGGTCCATCCGTGTTTCAGCAAATGGCATTATTTCATTTATTATCGCGTAGTATTCCATTGCATGTGTTTACCACATCTTCTCTATCCACATCTATTCCAAATGTCTGTTGATGGACATTTAGGCTGCTTCTCTGTCTTGGCTATAGTAAACAGTGCTGCCATGAACATTCAGTCAGTTCAGTCGCTCAGTTGTGTCCGACTCTGCGACCCCATGGACTACAGCATGCCAGGCCTCCCTGGCCCATCACCAACTCTTGGAATTTACTCAAACTCATGTCCATTGAGTCAGTGATGCCATCCAACCATCTCATCCTCTGTCATCCCCTTCTCCTGCCTTCAATCTTTCCCAGTATCAGGGTCTTCTCCAGTGAGTCAGTTCTTTGCATCAGGTAGCCAGAGTATTGGAGTTTCAGCTTCAGCATCAGACCTTCCAATGAATATTCAGGACTGACTTCCTTTAGGATGGACTGGTTGGATCTCCTCACAGTCCAAGGGACTCTCAAGAGCCTTCTCCAACACCTCAGTTCAAGAGCATCAATTTTCAGTGCTCGGCTTTCTTTATAGTCCAACTCTCACATCCATACGTGACTACTGGAAAAACCATAGCTTTGATGAGACGGACCTTTGTTGGCAAAATAATGTCTCTGCTGTTTAACATGGTGTCTAGGTTGGTCATAATTTTTCTTCCAAGGAGTAACTGAACATTGGGGTGCATGTATCTTTTCTAACTAGAGTTTTCTCTGGATATATGCCCAGGAGTGGGACTGCAGGGTCATATGGTAACTATTTTTAGTTTTTTAAGGAACCTTCACACTGTCTTCCATAGTGGCTATACCAGTTTGCATTCTCACTGACGGTGTAGGAGGATTCCCTTTTCTCCACACAGAGAGTAGGCTATTCAACAATGGAAAACAATTTACCACCCAAGGTCCTCAGCCTCACGTCTCACAATAATTTTCTTTCTATGGCTTATTGTATCTAAGAGCCTAGGAGATAACTCTGATTATGGTGATAATAGTCTGTGTCCTACAACAGATTATTTTCATTTTTAGAGTGTATTGAGTATCTAAAAAGAAGAATAACTTTTATTTCTGTCTTCCATTTAAGAGAATAAACATATTCTGGTTAGATAGTAGTGATCATGGCTTGATTTTTTTGTACAACTTCTCTGACGATATTGAGTTCAGGAATATTTGAAATGATTTGAGCGTAAAATTCTGGGTTTGTCTATTTTTAAACCATAGCTGAAAATAAAGAAGTGATGTGTGATTCCATCACAGAAGTGATGTGTGATGTGTGGTGAGGTAGGGGGATCAAAAATGTGAGTTTTATAAATGACAATTCTTGATAGTATATTCAGATAGAGTGATTACTATTTTTCCTTTTTTCTCACAAAATTTTCCACTTCAAAGAGTGTTTTGTGGCTGTATAATAAATCTTTATAAAATATTTTCATGCATTATTAATACTGAAAAATGGCCTATGTTTTATATTTTCAGTGAAATATAATATTCCTATGCCTTTGCAAGAAGATGGAAAAGCTGATCCAGAAGATTCTCCTTGTGTCTAAATTACTCTTTGATTTTAAGTTATTTGCTATGACAGTAGTATGACTTTCCTCTCTTAGAGGACCATTTAGTGCTAAGCTACTATAACAAAGTAGATCTTTCTTCCTAACGATGTAACTTACAAAGACAGTTCAACAGGCAACATGAAAAATAGCATCCCTTTTATGTCATCTTTCTTTTTTCTCCTCCTTTGGAAAGTGATTCACGAATGTTTCTTTTCTCACTGTATATGAGATGCTCTTATTCTCTTAGGAGAAAATGGAAAAAAATTAAAAAAAGGTATGTTGAGAAAGGGCTCTCTTCTGTGATGTCAAAGTTTCTGTCTAAATTAATATCTAATGCTGGCAATGGACCCAAGTTAGTTTATTTTAACTCATTATACATAAAGGGCTATCGCTGTAACAATCTTGAAGACCAGACAGTGTATATGTAGCAGTCACTGATAAAGAGCCAAATGTGGTGGAAATTTGGAAGAGAAGCAAGAAATCCAGAGGAGTGTAAAAACACCAGGAAAATAACATCTGCTCTGCGCTCCTCACTGGTGCTGGCAAGGCTAAGCTGTAAACATTAGCTTCCCAAAAGCAGTAGCCTCCAGCTCCCTGCACTGAGCCGGCTGTGAAGTGCATGAATTCACTCTTTCTTCCCACAGAACAGCCCTTGGGAGGAGGTGCTCACTGCACTTGACAGGGGAAATTCTTAAGACAGAGAAGGCTTTGCTCTGCTAACCTTCTGTGGCTATAGAACGAAGGACTCTTGCTTCAAATTGTTCACGGGGGATATTTTAAACAATCATCATCCACTTCTGGTGTGCCACCCTGGAGCTACGTTACTTGAGATTAATGTGTTGTCAAACTCATATTAAGAATGACATTCCTGCATTTGCTTATATCCCAGACTTGCACTTGTCCATTGTAATGCTGAAAAAAAGAGGATACACAAAAGGCTTTCTGCATCCTGATTTTGAGTGTTTCCATGATCATCTGTGTCGAAATAGAATTAGAAGGCAGGACAGGTGACTGGTACTGGGGCTCCAAAATTAAATGGATTTGGGTCCACAAATGACTGGTGAATGATTATTCCTTATAAGTAAAATATTCCAGAAGAAAAAGATTCTCCTAAAACAATGTGAAATGGAAGTGACTGAAAGGAAGATGCCTTCAGTTCAGTCAGTCAGTTGTGTCTGACTCTGCGACCCCATGGACTGCAACATGCCAAACTTCCCTGTACATCACCAACTCCCTGAGCCTGCTCTAATTTATGTCCATCGAGTCAGTGATGCCATCCAACCATCTCATCCTCTGTCATCCCCTTCTCCTCCTACCTTCAGTCTTTCGCAGCATCAGGATCTTTTACAATGAGTCAGTTCTTCGCATCAGGGCCAAAGTATTGGAGTTTCAGCTTCAGCATCAGTTCTTCCAATGAATATTTAGGGTTGATTTCCTTTAGGATGGACTGGTTGGATCTCCTTGCAGTCCAAGGGACTCTCAAGAGTCTTCTCCAAGACCGGAGTTCTAAGGTATCAATTCTTCGGTGGTCAGCTTTCTTTATAGTCTAACTCTCACATCCATACATGACTACTGGAAAAACCATAGCTTTAACTAGACAGACGTTTGTTGGCAAAGTAATGTCTCTGCTTTTTAATATGCTATCTAGATTGGTCATAGTTTTTCTTCCAAGGGGCAAGTGTTGTTTAATTTCATGGCTGCAGTCACCATCCACAGTGATTTTGGAGCCCAAAAAAATAGTCTGTCACTGTTTCCCCATCTATTTGCCATGAAGTGATGGGACTGGATGCCATGATCTTAGTTCTCTGAATGTTGAGCTTTAAGTCAACTTTTTCACTCTCCTCTTTCACTTTCAAGAGGCTCTTTAGTTCTTCACTTTCTGCCATAACGGTGGTGTCATATGCATATCTGAGGTTATTGATATTTCTCCCGGCAATCTTGATTCCAGCTTGTGCTTCCTCCAGCCCGTCACTTCTCATGATGTACTCTGCATATAAGTTAAATAAGCAGAGTGACAATATACAGCCTTGACATACTCCTTTTCCTATTTGGAACCAGTCTCTTGTTCCATGTCTAGTTCTAGCTGTTGCTTCCTGACCTGCATACAGGTTTCTCAAGAGGTAGGTTAGGTGTTCTGGTATTCTCAACTCTTGAAGAATTTTCCACAGTTTGCTGTGATCCACACAGTCAAAGACTTTGGCGTAGTCAATAAAGCAGAAGTAGATGTTTTTCTGGAACTCTTTTGCTTTTTCAATGATCTAACTTATCAGGCAATTTGATCTCTGGTTCCTCTGCTTTTTCTAAATACAGTTTGAACATCTGGAGGTTCACAGTTCACATACTGTTGAAGCCTGACTTGGAAAATCTTGAGCATTACTTTGCTGACCTGTGAGATGAGGGCACTTGTGCAGTAGCTTGAGCATTCTTTGGCATTGCCTTTCTTTGCGATTGGGATGAAAACTGACATTTTCCAGTCCTGTGGCCACTGCTGAGTTTTCTAAATTTGCTGGCATATTGAGTGCAGCACTTTCACAGCATCATCTTTTAGGATTTGAAATAGATCAACTGGAATTCCATCACCTCCACTAGCCTTCTTTGTAGTGATGCTTCCTAAGGCCCACTTGACTTCACATTCCAGGATGTCTGGCTCTAGGTGAGTGATCACACCATTGTGATTATCTGGGTTGTGAAGATCTTTCTTTGTACAGTTCTTCTGTGTATTCTTGCCGCCTTTTCTTAATATCTTCTGCTTCTGTTAGGTCCCTACCATTTCTGTCCCTTATTGAGCCCATCTTTGCATGAAATTTTCCCTTGGTATCTCTAATTTTCTTGAAGAGATCTCTAGTCTTTCCCATTCTGTTGTTTTCCTGTATTTCTTTGCATTGATCGCTGAGGAAGTCTTTCTTATCTCTCCTGGCTATTCTTTGGAACTCTGCATTTAAATGGAAATATCTTTCCTTTTCTCCTTTGCTTTTCACTTCTCTTCTTTTCCCTGGTGGGCTTCCCTGGTGGGCTTTCCTGGTGGCTCAGATGGTTAAGCATCTGCCTGCAGTGCAGGAGACCTAGGTTCAATCTCTGGGTTGGGAAGATCCCCTGGAGAAGGAAATGGAAACCCATGCCAGTACTCTTGCCTAGAAAATCCCATGGACAGAGAACCCTGGTCCATGGGGTTCAAAGAGTCAGACACAACTGAGTGACTTCACTTTATTTTTCTTTCTTTTCTCTCTTCTTGTCTCAGCTATTTGTAAGGCCTCCTCAGACAACCATTTTGCCTTTTTGCATTTCTTTTTCTTGGGGATTGTCATGATCACTGCCTCCTATACAATGTCAGGAACCTTTGTGCACAGTTTTTCAGGCACTCTGTCTTTCAGATCTAATCCCTTGCATCTATTTGTCACTTCTCCTGTATAATCATAAAGGATTTGATTTAGGTCATACCTGAATGGTCTAGTGGTTTTCCCTACTTTCTTCAATTTAAGTCTGAATTTGGCAATAAAGAGTTCATGATCTAAGTGATAGTCAGCTCCCGAACTTGTTTTTGCTGACTGTATAGAGCTTCTCCATCTTTGGCTGCAAAGAATATAAATAATCTGATTTCTGTATTGACCATCTGGTGATGTTCATGTGTAGAGTCTTCTCTTCTGTTGTTGGAAGAGGGTGTTTGCTATGACCAGTGCATTTTCTTGGCAAAACTCTGTTAGCCTTTGCCCTGCTTCAATTTGTACTCCAAGACCAAATTTATCTGTTACTCTTGGTATCTCTTGACTTCCTACTTTTGTATTCCAGTCTCCTATGATGAAAAGGACATCTTTTTGGGGTATTAGTTTTAGAAGATCTTGTAGGTCTTCATAGAACCGTTCAACTTCAGCTTTCTCAACAGTACTGGTTGGGGCATAGACTTGGATTACTGTGATATTGAATGGTTTGCCTTGGAAATGGATAGAGATCATTGTTGTTTTTGAAATTGCACCCAAGTACTGCATTTTGGACTCTCTTGTTGACTCAGGGCTACTCCATTTCTTCTAAGGGATTCTTACCCACAGCAGTAGATATAATGGTCACCTGAAATAAGTTTGCCCATTCCAATCCATTTTAGTTCACTGATTTCTAAAATGTTGATGTTCACTCTTGCCATCTCCTGTTTGACCACTTCCAATTTACCTTGATTCATGGACCTAACATTCCGGGTTCCTGTGCAATATTGCTCTTTACAGCATCAGACTTTACTCCCATCACCAGTCACATCCACAACTGGGCGTTGTTTTCACTTTGGCTCCATCTCTTCATTCTTTATGGAGTTATTTCTCCACTCTTCTCCAGTAGCATATTGGGCACCTACCGATCTGGGGAGTTCCTCTTTCTGTGTCCTATCTTTTTGCCTTTTCATACTGCTCATGGGGTTCTCAAGGCAAGAATACTGAAGTGGTTTGCCATTCCCTTCTCCATTAGACCACGTTTTCTCAGAACTCTCCACCATGACCTGTCCATCTTGGGTGGCCCTACGAGACATGGCTTATAGTTTCATTGAGTTAGACAAGGCTGTGGTCCATGTGATCAGTTTGATTAGTTTTCTGTGACTGTGGTTTTCATTCTGTCTGCCCTCTGACAGATAAACATAAGAGGTATATGGAAACTTCCTGATTGGAGAAACTGAGAGATGGGAGAGACTAAAGATGCCTTAACTTCATTTAAATGGCAAAAGTCAACCCATCTCTTATTCCCCCTTGAGGTAATGGTAAAACAATTGACTCAGAGGCTAATGGGAACAAAGGGTCCTCCTTGGTGACCTTTTTGCAGGTGCAGTGTTGGGATGGGAGTCTTTGCAATGCCCCCTCCTCACATCTAAAACCCTTGCCCCATCCCACTCCTATTGATAAGAAGGTCTTCAAGATGAAAGAATATCATTCATAAGATGGACCTCATCGTTTACCTTATTGATGTACACTTTGTCAAAATGGGTGGACATATATGTGCTTTGTCGCTCAGGTGTGTCCAACTCTTTGTGACCTTATGGGCTGTAGCCCACCAGGCTTCTCTCTCCATGGGATTTTTCAAGAATACTGGAGTGGGTTGCCATTTTTTCCTCCAGGGGATCTTCCCCACCCAGGAATTGAACCCACATCTCCTCCATTGGCAGGTGGATTCTTTACCACTGAGTCACATGGGTGTGTATGCAGCCACATAATGAAGCTATGATTCTGTTTTGTAATCATACAACAGAGTTTATGGATGGTCTGGTTGAGATGTGTTATCATGTTTTGGACAATTATAGTTTCCTGATTCTTCCTCTCTTTCTCCTCACGGTTCAGGAAATTGGTGTGATTTAGTGTGGGAATCGGAGAAGGCAATGGCACCCCACTCCAGTCCTCTTGCCTGTAAAATCCCATGGGTGGAGGAGCCTGGTGGGCTGCAGTCCATGGGGTCGCTAAGAGTCGGACATGACTGAGTGTCTTCACTTTCATTTTTCACTTTCATGCATTGGAGAAGGAAATGGCAACCCACTCCAGTGTTCTTGCCTGGAGAATCCCAGGGACGGGGGAGCCTGGTGGGCTGCCGTCTATGGGGTCGCACAGAGTCGGACACGACTGAAGTGACTTAGCAGCCGCAGCAGCAGTATGGGAGTGTTTAACTTCTGGGTGCAAGTATGGTGACCCTTGCTACCCTTGAGAGGAGATTGTCCCCTTTTTCTGAACTACTTCTGCTCTTAGACGTGTACCTAGATCTAGGAAAAAAAAAAAAAATTCTAGTGCACTCTGCCCGTCTCATAAATGCCTTCCTACTTCATTTTCGGTCTTTTATATTCTGATATCAGAGAGGTCTCAGGAGAAATGTCACATGGAAATGATTTGTTCAGATATTTTAATTAATGGCTTACTTTTAATAATGTTTTTTATTGAATTTTAATATTTTTCATTTTGACTTTTCCACTTGGAAAATTAAACAAAAATATTAGCATCATTGCTAATTTAGCTGGGATTGAATAAATTAATTTCACTGTGAGTTTTTTTGACCCCTGAGACTAGTGCTCAAACCAGTATTGACGTGGCATGCTCCAGCCTGCCTTTTGTGTTTCAACTTTGATGCAATACTGCTAATGCTTCATAATGATAAGGACTCTACTTTCCCCTCTGACCACTGGTCAATAACAGTCAGGTAATTGGAGTGTATTTAGCACTTTCCTCTGAAAAACTAATACACACTAGTCCTGAATCTCTAAGACTCGCTGTGTTATCCCTGTTAAGCTGCTAGGTAAAGAATATTTGTCCTGGTGGCTGACACAAGATAAATATCCAATAGATATTTGTTGAATATCTTTGGAAAGTTGAAATTAAAGTGACATCAATCATTTCACTTACATTTAAGCACCCATTTGCTTAATTTGAAAAATGTGTTATTTACCATAGGAACTCACAATGGAATGGCATTAAGCATAATGAAATCAAAAGTCATTACTCATTTTTTTCCTCCTATTTAAAAGATCTAGGCATTTCTAGACCACACCTTGGATTACAGAGAGGTTGCTTCAACATTCTTAGAAGGGAGGACTGGGTCCATAGCTCCACCAATAGAAACGAATAACCAGAGCATCTGCAGACAGCGTTTAAACTTGGTGTGTGTGCGCTCACTTATTCAGTCACGTCTGACTCTTTGGCCCCGTGGACTGTACCTGCCAGACTGTCCACTGGATTCTCAAGGCAAGAATACTGGAGTGGGTTGCCCTGCTCTCCTCCAGGCACTGCCTTCTATGTCATTGCAAGTGGGGAGGAGCTTTGCGGAACTAGCTTTGCCTCTCAGCATGTCATTATTCAGTCCTTTTATACTAATGCTACTCAACATGGCAGCTTTATGTTAAAAAGCGTTGAGTCCAGTTTAAACCAAATATTTCAATAATCTAGATAGTGTTGGCTAGAATTATTTAATATTTGTCTTAATTTGGTATTTTTTGCTGAGTTTCTAGAACCATAATTCCATTTTGGGAAATTTATTTTGCTAAAAAGCTCCCTAGCTCTCTGTTTTATTTGTTAATATTATTTACTGGCTTTTTTTTTTTTTTTTTTTTAATACTATCGAGTCCTTTTCTGTTCTTGACCTTTTAAAAACTATTTTGTTATCATTTTTCATCCAAATATCTCTTACTTCCTTTGTTTATTTGGTTGGGAGTTTGGTTTATGAAAGAGACTTTTATCATTTTCCACAGCATCAATATGTCACTTTTCTTTCTAGTCTCATTTTGGCTTCTTTTCTCATGCTATTTAATGTTTGAGGATATTTGCCCTTTGGATTCCTTCTGTAAGCCTTCTCATTTCCAGAGTTTCTTTAAATGATGGGAAAAGTAGAGGGCAAGAGTGAAATGAAATAAAGCTAATGACCAATTTATCTTGGAGTTCTAATGCTTGGATTTACTTGGGAAGCCCACAGGGCAGATCTACCTTCTCTTCTTGGAAAGGAACAAGGGTGTGTTATTTATGTTTTAGTTCATAAATTCCTAAGCTGCAGAGACAATGTCTATTTAAATCACATACTCAGCTCAGGACTACAGAAGGTGATGATAACGTTGTCCAATAAATTAGAGCTACTGCTATTAGTACCTTTCTACAAACCCATTTCTTCCTTGTTATGATTATATCTGCATGACTCAGTTGCAACTGTGTATTTACATTAGCAAACTGAGACGAGCAGCCGAGATGAAAATCACTTAGGCCAAACTACCCATAGTCACATAACAGAAAACGAAAGATCTAGATGCCATTTATCCAGAGGTTCCCTGCCTAAGCTTCTTCCCAGGTGGGTCCATGGTAGAGAATCCACCTACCAACATAGAAGACGCAGAAGAAGTAAGCTCGATCCCTGGGTCAGGAAGATCCCCTAGAGGAGGACACGGTAGCCCGCTGCAGGGAGAACTCCATGGGCAGAGGAGCCTGGTGGGGTACAGTCCATGGGGTTGCAAAGAGTCTGACATACATGACTGAGTGACTGAACATGCACACATCCCTTCCTGAGCTAGGTACACACTAAGAAGGCGAAATATTAGCAATTGTAGGGAAAATGGACAACTGTAAGCTCTAAATCTATGGCAACATAAGCCCTCTATTTTCTTTGACTATTCTGGTTCTTTTGGTCATTGTTAAATCAAACATGTATTACTGTGACTCTGTTTTCTTTTGAAGACCACCAGAAGTTATGGGACTTGGACAATTTAAGCTTGACTCGAATTAAGTGAATGATATGCCTCTGCTCAGATTCTACCTTTTCTGAATTAATGTGGCTCTGGTGTGGCTCGTATTTCAATGTACCACCATGTACGCACATGTACTGTTCCCAGCCCAAAATGCCATGCACGTGGGGTGGTGTGAGCACATCCCCTTATTCATTCTTGGCATTTGATGGGCTCCTCAACAACTCTGTGACTGTGCGGTGTACGTTTCTTTACATTTTTTTCTTGTCATTATTTTTAAAATGCTTTGCTTTTCAACAATATCCCCGCCCCGCCCCGCCCTGACTCTGGCTCTTTTTAAAAAAATCAGAAAATAATTCTATAATAGTGAATATTGATCCTCCTTATCAAAAAATGCTTTCTTTTTCTAGAGATCTGTCACCTGGAGTGTGCCTTGTAATAGAATCTAATTAGTTATGAGTACATCTGCTACTATGTAAATGTTTTCTGCCTCTACTCACGAGTAATATTATGATTGCAATGCATATATGCCTCCATAAAGATTTTTTTATTGTGCACATTTCCCCAAATATAAATGAGTTAGGTGCACTTAAACGTTATTAAGTTGTGAATTTAAGACTTCATAGAAATAAGCAGAACCAAGCAGTTAGCTTGGCTAAGAAGAGCTTATAAAGCACTTCTATATGAATCAAATGAGAATGAGATAACAGACACCAAGAGGACGTTTAATTTTAAACACTCCACCTAGAGTAACTGTTGGTGTGTACTAACCAAGTGACACAAAATGGCAGGAAAAAAAGTTGAAATTGAGGGTTATTTTACATCTTTATATTTTAAAGAAAAGCAATCAACATCTTAAGTAATAACGAGCATTTATCATATTGTCAAACAAAGCTCTGCCCTTGTTTCTTGGGTGACTAATGAGTGTGTTGCTGGAAATGGAGATGATGTCCTTGCTCTGTCTGATATTTTTTTTTCCATTGATGTAAATTTACACCTTGCGAAAGTTGTATGCTCATGCAAAGTTACTTGGGAACAAATATGATGGAAATAGGAAAACTTGATACATCTACATTTCCTATTCTGATGCCATCCTTCCAGTTGTTAAACCTTATAGCTTGGGTAAAGGACCTATACAACTCTATATATAAAATATACATTATTTAAAAGTTTGCAAGTTCACATACACACACACACACACATACACACAAATTTGCATACACACACACATTTAATTTTCCCTCCCTCTTAGCTTACCTGTTTTGCAGCCTGGTCTGACTAGAGTATTTTACTATTAAAGAGACTAATGTTCGCTCCACCTGCAAAGCTTTTTTTTCTTATTTCTGTGGTTATTTCTGTTTAAATGACTGCTATTCTTCACAAATCAGTGGCTATTTTAGAGAATGTGGGTGGATTAAAACTAATTGATAAGCAGATACACTCAGTATTCAGTTCAGTTCAGTTCAGTTGCTCAGTCGTATCCGACTCTTTATGACCCCATGAATCACAGCACGCCAGGCCTCCCTGTCCATCACCAACTCCCGGAGTTTACTCAGACTCATGTCCATCGAGTTGGTGATGCCATCCAGCCATCTCATCCTTTGTCATCCCCTTCTCCTCCTACCCCCAATCCCTCACAGCATCAGGGTTAAGAATGGCTAAATGCAGACATCTTGGAAGCATTGGAAATCTCACTGTTAATAAATATTATTAAGTTGCAGCTTATTGTTTAGCAAAACTGATACTCAATGAGCTATCTAGGACCAGAAATGTAATAATAATACTTATAATATTTTGTTAAATGTGTATACTGCCTTACTGTTTTCAATGTGTTTTCACTTGTTTTATTGCTTCTGAGCCCTAACGAAAGGAAAAAGGTAAAGGAAATGTTTTTACTCTCTTTCTCGGGAGGCGCTAGTGGTAAACAACCTGTTCGCCAGTGCAGGAGACAAAACAGACACAGATTCAATCCCTCGGTTGGGAAGATGCCCTGGAGAAGGAAATGGCAACCCACTCCAGTATTCTTGCCTGCAGAATCCCACAGTCAGAGGAGCCTGGCAGGCCACAGTCCCAGAGGTCGCAAAGAATGGGCAGACTGAAGCAACGTAGCAGTTAGCACTAGAGATAAATGGTCAAAGAGATTAAGTACTTTGACTATATTTGCAGTTAATTTGTGGCTAAACTATCAGTAATAACTAAGGAACTTAACATTCCAGTTGATAAGGAGATAAGTAGATCAGAATATAGAGTAAATAAAAGTAAGCATTAAAGGTCTTTGGCTTGGTTTAGAGCTATTAGTCATTATTCTATCCAATCAGCTGGGAACTCTGATTATGAAATTCATATTAAAAAAAAACAGGCAAAATTCCAATTCCCTAGTTTAGTTAAAAACCAATTTATGTTAGTTTGATTTATTACAAGCTTTCAGATATCTAAGCCTTCACAGGTATAAGGATTTACATAAACTCAGAAGCAAAGATTGCTCTTAGAATCCATTAAATAAATGATCTATTTCTATCTTTCCCTTCATCTCTAGAATGTCACACTCTTTGCCAGGACAATAAGAAATGCATCCCTTAGAATGGGCTCTGTAGTCTACTCAATTCTTGAGATCCCTGGTTAATTTACTAATTAGGATATCAATTTTGGTGTCACCTCTTTGGCGATATTGGAAAACATCCTCTTTATTCAACAGGTATAAAATTGTTTTACATCAGCTTCCATGCTGCTAACATTCAAATTTCTTCTAATTCAGGATGTTGGGCTGACAGGATGGGAATGAACTCTGTCATCTTACTGATGACTTTTCTTCTAATGAAGTTGAGGGATGGATGCAATTTTGCACTTTTAAGTTAATGATGTTGGTTTGTACTTGACACACTTCAAGTACTAGTCACGCTTAGCTTCACATTTCTCCACTAATAACAGGGTTTCTATCAAAAATTTTATGACAGTATTCCCTTATGAAAATGGTTTATAGAACCTTTGGAATGAGGCGACTAACCGAGTTTTAAAAGCATCCACAAAGGTAATAATCCATTCAGTGGTGGTACTTGCTTTTTATTGGTAATTAAAATGATCTGAAATCAAAATGAGAGTAATAAATAAAGCTCAGTGTCAGAGATCAAGGTAGTAAACAACTTAGTTCAGACTGCCATTAAGAAACATGAATGCTTTTTCAGCAAAATTTCTCTATACAAAATGTGGTCTGTTTTGAAATTGTTCTGTATTATGAAAATGTTCATAGTCCTATAAAATTTCCCTGTAATTTATTTCAACCCCTTTTGCAACTGTATGACAATTCTTGTATTTTGGCAGAAGAACCAGTTGTGTTTTTCATGCACTTTAAGCTATTATAAACATCCCTACCCTTAAAACAGGTTCCTTGATCCTCAGTATACACAGATACCAAGAGAAATCAAGTACCTAAGAACTGAAAGAGGTGGGAAAAAGGTAGGGAGGGCTTGAAGGAATAAAGGAAGGGTGCTCAAGACCAATCTCTTCTGTTTCTCAATTTTCTTTAATACTGTTCTAGATATCAGGTGTAATAAAATCAGATTTTTCAAGTTCTTGGTTAATCAGTACTCTCACCTCTTCCTAAGGCCTTTTCTTATATTCACTTTTCTGAGATTTAACTTTCTAGGATGTTGGTAGTAATAATGGTAGTACAAATTTTTGAGAGCTTTCCATGAATGAGCTCAAGGTCCTGGGAGTGTGTGTTGCAAACAGAATTGCATTTAATGATCACAGCTACTCCGGAAGGTTCTATCATTTGTATTTTACATGTAAGGGATCTGAGAATTAGAAAAATGTGCAACAAATCATCATGAATTTGGCATCTTCATATGATACATATTTGTCTTTATTGTTGTTGAGTTACTCAGTCATGTCTAATTCTGCAACCCCATGAACTGCAGCACACCAGGCTTCCCTGTCCACCATTTCCTGGGGCTCGCTCAAACTCCTGTCCATTGAGTTGGTGTTACCATCCAACCATCCCCTTTTGTCCCCTTCTCCTGCCTTTAATCTTTCCCAGCATCAGGGTCTTTTCCAGTGAGTCGGCTCTTCTTATAAGGTGGCCAGAGTATTGGAGCTTCAGCTTTAACATCAGTTCTTCTAATGAATATTCAGGACTGATTTCCTTTAGGATGAACTGGTTGGATGTCCTTGCTGTCCAAGGGACTCTCAAGAGTCTTCTCCAACACCACAGTTCAAAAGCAGCAATTCTTCAGCACTCAGCCTTCTTTATGGTCCAACTCTCACATCTGTGCATAACTATTGGAAAAACCACAGCTTTGACTATATGAACCTTTGTTGGCAAATACAGTCTGCTAAAATACTGTGCTATGTAATATACTGTAGTCACAGGATGACATCTTAATCACCTCTGTCATGGAATATAACAATCTTAAGAGTGACATTCTGGCACCTTTGCTATATTCCAGATTAGAAGCAAGTCACAGGTCTTGTCTACTCTCAAGGCAAGGGGATTATAAAAGAGAGGAGCACCAGGGATCAGAGATCATGAGGGGCACATTGAAGTCTGTCTACCACATTAAGTAAATTAACCAGGTCACACAGCTGCTAGGATTCAGAACTAAATGTTATGGACTTAAATGTCCATGCATTAACTACCATATTTTCCCATCTACATAAGACCCAAAGGAATTAAAACACAACTGTATATGATTATGGTCTGCATGTACTTGGTGAATACTGTCAATGATTAATTATTAATATAATATTAATTAATATTAATATTCTCTGTGCATGATTAGTTTTTAAAAGTATTACTTAAGTGATGTATTTCTACATTTGGAGACATTTGCAATACTAATCTATCCCTTAAAATTAAATATGTATGTGTTTTAGCATATCTATTTAGAACAAGAAGTATAGCGTTGAATTAGATACCAAATAGCATCAACATAAAGAGAACAATTATTGCTTTCAAAAATTAATGAGGGGGGTCAAGGGAGATTTTCTAATGTAATAAGTGTGTTTATATATTCAGTAGTAAGCACAGTGGAACCTGTGTAGTGTTTTTCTACATAAAAGGTGTAACTTAATTTTTATTAAAATCTTTCTGTGAAGTAGTGACAAATGCATTATGAACTGTTCTTTTAGCTCCTAAAGTGTGATGCTGTAACTGTGAAGTTTTAGCTGTCTAGGTATTTTTTAGGACTAGAAATGAGTAAGCAAAAGAGCTGCAGTTCTTTTTTTCTCCAGATGGTATTTAAAAGCCTCTTAGAAAAAAATTCCTTCAGGATTTGATGCCTGCTTTAGGTGGCCTTCAGATTACTTCCTGTTTAGTTGCATTGATGGCTAAGAGAGGAGGAACATAGAGCCCGAGCCCACTCTTCACTCAGGGGGAGAGAAGGACCCCACATGAGGTTGTGCTTTTTTTAAGGAAGGGGAAGATCTTTACTTAAATAGTGGCTGCCTCTCTTATCCAGTGTTTTTCTGTTACGTGTTACAGCAGCCAGTAAATTGGGAAATAAGAGACCCTTAGATTAAGCCTTCCTGTTCTTGTTTTTATGGAATTTGGGCTGCCTTTCCTGTAGGAGAACTGGTAGGAAAAGGCCCCTCTCTGCTCCCATTTCTACCAGATACTACAGCTTATTAATTTCCAGTTAGTAATTTCATTTAAGAAAGTCTCTCTTCTGTCTGACGTGCTTTTTGTGGTTAAATACATTCTGGTTTAAGAAATTTTATTTTTTTTTCAAATTTTTATTGGAGTATAGTTGATTTCCAATGTTGTAGTTTCTGCTGTACAGAAAAGTGAATTGGTTACACACCCACCCACTCTGTTTTAGATTCTTTTCCCATCGAGGTCGTTACAGAATACTGAGTGGATTTTCCTGTGCTATGCAGTAAGTTATTAGTCATCTATTTTATATATAGTAGAGTATATATGAAAAGACTCTCATGTCTAAAGTACATAAATAACAAGGCTCTTCCTTCAGAGGACAGCTTTGTAGCTGCAAAATAAAAATATTTTTTTGTAGCATCCTGAGGTATTTCTTCAAGTAGCTAATTATAATTTGTTCCCTTTTTATAGTTAAATAGTTGCTTTTTTTCATTTGCCTGAAGTACGACTAAGAGGAAAAAAGTCTTTGTTATTTAATATGATATCAAAGCGTGAGAAAATAAGAAACCTACGCAGTGGGGAGTAGATAAGCATCAATGAAAGTGCCTTTTTTCTTTAGGGAAAAGAGAAGAAAACAGTAAGGGGAAAAAAAATTCTGAATGAAGTTCAGGGAAAGGGATTTTTAAAAAAAAAAAAAAACAGTAAGAAAAAAATACTGTGAATGAAACCAGGAAGCATGGAGATCACTTGAAACATAATTCACTGTCCTGCACTAAAGTAATGGCCCCTTTCAGTTTCCAAGTGTGGAGGTGAGAATGAATGAGGTGAGCAAGAGGGCCTAAAGAGTTGTTGTGTGAGGGAAGTGCTTTTCACCAGCCTGTGAATGCAGTTCTGCTGGCAGGTCATGACTGCGGTCTACCACCTAGTCCTGGTAAAAACCACCCATCATGCAAGGGGAAGAGTAATTCTGCTCATTGTTATTTATGATATTCCCAGGGCCCAACATAATTTTTATGTTCCTTGACTCTTCCATTAGCTCCATAGAAAACAGTCCTCATGCCTCTACATGCTTTAGATGGGAGCCCAGGAAAGCATTGTTTACAGGACTCTACCTCAATACTTTGTTTTGTTTCTCTTTTGTGCATACAAGCATGGCTATTAAGTCTCTATCAGTCCCAGTCCTAGTAGAAAACAGATGGCACTCGCAATTTAGGATAATTCCAGTTGGATTTATTTACAGAGAGACTATTTGCAAAGTGAAATCCACAAAGAATGGTGCAGTAACATGGTTGAATAATGGCAGAGCTGTTATCATTGCTGGGCCTGAAAGAAGGGACGGGGAGGGGATCACTTTCCAGAAAAAAGTGAGAGAGACTTGGGTAGAGAAGGCCATGTCAACCAGAAAATATAGCATAATCTAAAAGTTGAGGATTATGTTTTATTCAGTGGACATTCTGAGGACTTCAAGCCCAGGACTCAGCATCTCAGATAACTCTGAGAGTCTGTTCTGAAGAGGCAAGGGGAAGCCAGAATATATAGGAATTTTGCAACAAAGACCAGAGGTGTTAAGTCACTTCAGTCATGTCCAACTCTATGTGACCTCATGGACTGTAGCCCACCAGGCTCCTCTGTCCATGGGATCCTCCAGGCAAGAATACTGGAGTGGTTTGCCATGCCCTCCTCCAGGGGATCTTCCTGACCCATGGATCATGTCCACGTCTCTTATGGGGTCTGCCTGCATTGGCAGGCATGTTCTTTACCACTGGCGCCATCTAGAAAGCCCTAAATTTAGACCAGATACAAGTGAATAAAAGTGAAGTCACTTAGTCATGTCCGACTCTTTGCAACCCCAACTGTAGCCTACCAGGCTCCTCCGTCCATGGAGTTTACCCGGCAAGAGTACCGGAGTGGGTTGCCATTTCCTTCTCCAGGGCATCTTCCCAACTCAGGGATCGAACTTGGGTCTTCCACATTGTAGGCAGACGTTTTACCATCTGAGCCACCAGGGAAGCCCAAAGACCAGAAAGTTGAAAACAAAAGATTATTGTTAGTTAAAGAAAACCTTATATCTCAAGTTAAGGAATTTAGCCTTTTATAATAGAAGGAAATGGCAACCCACTCCAGTACCCTTGCCTGGAAAATCCCATGGATGGAGGAGCCTGGTAGGCTACAGCCCATGGGGTCGCAAAGAGTCGGACATGACTGAGTGACTTCACTTACTTCAGTCGTTTATGGAAAGATACACATGAATCTGGGGTCACTGAAATCATTCTTTCACTATGGACCTCTCATCTGGGGCCAGTGTCCTGCTTTTCTCTACCCTGAGTCCGCTTTGGGCAGCTGTAATGCGTTCTGTGTTTACTGATAGTGTCCTCCTGATTAGAAAGAACTCAGAGACATGCAGGGGAGGAACAAATGTGTATCTATGGGTGATTCGTGTTGATGTGTGGCAGAAATCAACACAATATTGTAAAACAATTGTCCTTTAATTAAAGACAAATAAATTAGAAAAAAAAAACACAGAAGGTGATTACAGAGAAAAAAAAGAAAGTAAAGTGAGAATTTATTTAAAGAAGAATATCCTCTCAGAGCGAGAATAGGCAGACAGGTTAGGAGCTCTGCCCTGTGTTTCTTTGGCAATCCAAGCCAGTTATGAGGGGCATGATGACGGGTGGAACATTCACTGGTGAAGGAGGAGTTGGGGGGTCGTCTTCCCTAATTTTCATCCCAACTCCATTTTCCCAAAAGGAGGAGGGATGTTTGTCCCTATTTAGCTTAGATCAGCAGTGTCATAGCTTAGGTGCTTGACAGATACTTCTTATCTGCAAGGCGAATTTTATTGTAATGAGAGCATAGTAAGCAACTGGTTACATTCAGATACAGGAAACTCTAGTCTTTCCCCACCTTTCTTTGTTTGCTTCCGGGACACTTGTCACCCAGAAGGCGTGGCTTCCTGTCAGTCAGGAGGTTCCTTCTCTTGTCTGCCCCGGCACCCCTGCTGTTTACAAGATGCATGAGCTCTTGCCACTTGGCCCCTGCCCCCAGCTCTTTGCCCACACCTAGCTACCTGCTTCCTGTAACATACAAAACTGCCTGTAACTGCAGGCAGTAGTTTTCATTCGCAGCCAGTTTGGTCAAAAAACATGGCCACCAAAAGTTACCTCCCAGAAAGAAAAGTGCTAGTTGCTCGGTCATGTCTGACTGTTTTCAACTCCATGGACTATGTCCCGCCAGGCTCCTCTGTCCATGGAACTCTTCAGGCAAGAATACTGGAGTGGGTTGCCATTTGCTTCTTCAGGGGATCTTCCCGACCCAGGGATCGAACCTGGTCTCCTGCATTGCAGGTGGATTATTCACTGTCTGAGCCACCAGGGGGGCCCTTGAGATGGCAGGTTTTCTTTAATTAACAGGGATCTTTTGATTTTAACTATCTGGTCTTTAGGGCTTTCCAGGTGGCACTAGTGGTAAAGAACCTGCCTGCCAATGCAGGAGATGTAAGAGATTGGGTTGGGAAGATCCCCTGGAGGAGAGCGTGGCAATCCACTCCGGTATTCCTGTCTGGAGAATCCCATGGACAGAGGAGCCTGGTGGGCTACGGTCCATAGAGTCTCAAAGAGTCGGACATGACTGAAGTGACTTAGCACGTCTGGTCTTTGTACTGTCTGAGCCCCCAGGGAAGCCCCTTTCCTGGGAAAGGAAGTTAAGGGTAAGTCATCCTCTCCTCTCTTCCCCCTCTGGGCCCTCCAGCCTGCTTCCAGAGCCCCCACCATGAGAATGCAGCTAAAAGTTGAAGGACAAGGAAGCCCCTAGATGGGTTCCAGAGCTCAGCCCCCAGGGGCAGGTGGGAAAGGGTGAAAGAATAAATAGGACCTGGCACATTTGGTACAAATTCCAATATATGGAAATTAGGAAATGATAATCAGTATAAATTAATAGCAAATATTTAGTACTTTTGAGGCTTTGAAAGCCTTACTTTTCTGATTTTGAAAGGTGGGAAAAATAACAACTCACTCCTTAGTAGGGCCTATATCAAGGCAAAGGAGCAGATTTCTATATGCAAGCAAGTTATTTTCTTCCAAAGTTGTCTTTAGTCATAAACTCCTCAGACAGCTGGATGGTGGTCTGTCATGTGTCACTTAATCAACTGGATTTTTTAAACATAAGTGTTTGTTAGATATAGGTCAGTATCGACGTACCAGGTTCTATGGCAGGGAAGGTTTCAGACACTTACGGAGAGTCTTGAAAATATCTGCAAAGAGGCTGACACAGGCAATTTTAGGGTGATATAGTTGAAAACAGGTTTGTAAGTGCTGACAGATCATTTCCAGAATACAAAATTGGAGATAATGATATTGGATATGTTCTTGAGATACCTTTTAAAGTTGTATGGTTTTATACTCATTTTTCCTCTTCTTGTCATAGTGCTTTCAAATATGAACATTTAAGAGTCAGGTGGAACAGACTCTTTCACCATAAAAAGGGTGAAAACACAAGTTATAGAGGAGAGAAAACATAAATATATATTACAAAGGATTAAAATCCACTATTAATATAAATATAAGTATAAATAATATAAATATAAATATATAAAGGACATCTAGTTCAGTTCAGTTCAGTCGCTTAGTCGTCCAACTCTTTGTGACCCCATGGACTGCAGCATGTCATGCCTGTCCATCACCAACTCCCGGAGTTTACTCAAACTCATGCCCATCGAGTCAGTGATGCCATCCAGCCATCTCATCCTCTGTCGTCGTCCCCTTCTCTTCCTGCCCTCAACCTTTCCCAGCATCAGGGTGTTTTCAAATGAGTCAGTTCTTTACATCAGGTGGCCAAAGTGTTGGAGTTTCAGCTTCAGCATCAGTCCTTCCAATGAATGAATATTCAGGACTGATTTTCTTTAGGATGGACTGCTTGGATCTCCTTGCAATCCAAGGGATTCTCAAGAGTCTTCTCCAACACCACAGTTCAAAAGCATCAATTCTTTGGCACTAAGCTTTCTTTATAGTCCAACTCTCACATCCATACATGACTACTGGAAAAACCATAGCCTTGACTAGACAGACCTTTGTTGGCAAAGTAATGTCTCTGCTTTTTAATATTCTGTCTAGGTTGGTCATAGTTTTTCTTCCAAGGAGCAAACGTTGTCTAATTTCATGGCTGTGGTCACCATCCTCAGTGATTTTGGAAGCCCCCAAAATAAAGTCTGTAACTGTTTCCACTGTTTCCCCGTCTATTTGCCATGAAGTGATCAGACCAGATGCCATGATCTTAGTTTTCTGAATGTTGAACTTTAAGCCAACTTTTTCACTCTCCTCTTTCACTTTCATCAAGAGGCTCTTTAGTTCTTCTTCACTTTCTGCCATCAGGGTGGTGTCATCTGCATATCTGAGGTTATTGATATTTCTCCCAGACACCTTGATTCCAGCTTGTGCATCATCTAGCCTGGTGTTTTTCATGATGTACTCTGCATATAAGTTAAATAAGCAAGGTGACAATATATACCCTTGACATACTCCTTTCCTGGTTTGGAACCAGTCTGTTCTTCCATGTCCAGTTCTAACTGTTGCTTCTTGACCTGCATACAGATTTCTCAGGAGGCAGGTCAGGTGGTCTGGTATTCCCATCTCTTGAAGAATTTTCCAGAGTTTGTTGTGGTCCACACAGTCAAATGCTTTGGCATAGTCAATAAAGCAGAAATAGATGTTTTTCTGAAACTCTCTTGCTTTTTTGATGATCCAACGGATGTTGGCAATTTGAACTCTGATTCCTCTGCCTTTTCTAAATCCAGCTTGAACATCTGGAAGTTCATGGTTCACGTACTATTGAAGCCTGACTTGGAGAATTTTGACATTACTTTACTAGCGTGTGCAATGAGTGCAATTGTACAGTAATTTGAACATTCTTTGGCATTGCCTTTCTTTGGGACTGGGATGAAAACTGACCTTTACCAGTCTTGTGGCCACTGCTGAGTTTTCCAGATTTGCTGGCATATTGAGTGCAGCACTTTCACAGCATCATCTTTTGGGATTTGAAATAGCTCAACTGGAATTCATCACCTCCACTAGACTTGTTCATAATGATGCTTTCTAAGGCCCACTTGATTTCACATTCCATGATGTCTGACTCTAGGTTGGTGATTACACCATCGTGATTATCTGGGTCATGAAGATCTTTTTTGTATAGTTCTTCTGTGTATTCTTGCCACCTCTTCTTAATATCTTAACAAGTCAATAAAAATAAGACAAATAATTGTAGGAAAAAAGACAAAAGATTTGGAATAGCACTTCACCAAAGAGAAAATTCAGGTGACCAGTAAATGTTTGGGAATCAGCCTCATTAAACTGAGAAATGTCAATTAAAATTATGATGAAGTATAATTACACATCCACTGATGGCAAAAAAATTAAACACCTAATCATTTCACATATCTATCAATAAAGGTGTGAGACTTTCATGCAGTTGGAGGTAAATGATATAACCATTTTGAAAATCAAGTTGGCTTTCTAGTTTAGTGAAAGATGTGATCTCTAAAGACCTAGCAATTCTCCTGGGTAATTATCCTAGAAAGTGATTGTGCACATGTGCTCCAGAGTATGGGTGAAGAATTTCACAAGAGCAGTTCACTCCAACCGGTACTTGGAAATAATCCAAATATTCATCTAGAGTAATAAGGGTAAATAAATTGTGGTGTAGTCATACAATAAATTACTATCTGGCAATGAAAATAAATGAACCTTAGTTATATGCAATGACTTGGATAAATCGAAAAAAAAAAGATTGAGTAAGCAAAGCAAGTCACAATGATATATATATATATATATATATATATATATATATATAGCATTTGTGTATTTTATAATAGGTGAAAATATAGGGGAAAAAGAAAGTCCATGTGTTCTTGTTTAGGTAGTCTTTAATGATAATGCTGTTGAGAAAGGAAAAGGACGATAGTTATCTTTCATGGAAAAGGTAGGTGGTACTGGTTACACAGGTGCTAATTTGTACATATTAAGCTATATACATATGATCATGCAGTTATGCAGTCTCCTTTCTCTAAAAATAGATTAACAACTTTTAAAAAGTCAATTGACTCTCCATTCTCCATATTCTACAGTTTGATGATTGATTCTGCCTGTCTCCCAAGGGTGTTTAAAGGAACGATTTTTTTTTTTTTTTTAGTTTTATTTTTATTTATTTTTTTATTAGTTGGAGGCTAATTACTTCACAACATTTCAGTGGGTTTTGTCATACATTGACATGAATCAGCCATGGAGTTACACGTATTCCCCATCCCGATCCCCCCTCCCACCTGCCTCTCCACCCGACTCCTCTGGGTCCTCCCAGTGCACCAGGCCCGAGCACTTGACTCATGCATCCCACCTGGGCTGGTGATCTCTTTTACCATAGATAATATACATCTGTTCTTTCGAAACATCCCACCCTCACCTTCTCCCACAGAGTTCAAAAGTCTGTTCTGTACATCTGTGTCTCTTTTTCTTTTATGCATATAAGGTTATCGTTACCATCTTTCTAAATTCCATATATATGTGTTAGTATGCTGTAATGTACTTTATCTTTCTGGCTTACTTCACTCTGTACAATGGGCTCCAGTTTCACCCATCTCATTAGAACTGATTCAAATGAATTCTTTTTAACGGCTGAGTAATATTCCATGGTGTATATGTACCACAGCTTCCTTATCCATTCATCTGCTGATGGGCATCTAGGTTGCTTCCATGTCCTGGCTATTATAAACAGTGCTGCGATGAACATTGGGGTGCACGTGTCTCTTTCAGATCTGGTTTTCTCAGTGTGTATGCCTAGAAGTGGTATTGCTGGGTCATATGGCAGATCTATTTCCAGTTTTTTAAGAAATCTCCACACTGTTTTCCAAAGTGGCTGTACTAGTTTGCATTCCTACCAACAGTGTAAGAGGGTTCCCTTTTCTCCACACCCTCTCCAGCATTTACTGCTTGTAGACTTGGATAGCAGCCATCCTGACTGGCGTGTAATGGTACCTCATTGTGGTTTTGATTTGCATTTCTCTGATAATGAGTGATGTTGAGCATCTTTTCATGTGTTTGTTAGCCATCTGTATGTCTTCTTTGGAGAAATGTCTGTTTAGTTCTTTGGCCCATTTTTTGATTGGGTCATTTATTTTTCTGGAATTGAGCTTCAGGAGTTGCTTGTATATTTTTGAGATTAATCCTTTGTCTGTTTCTTCATTTACTATTATTTTCTCCCAGTCTGAGGGCTGTCTTTTCACCTTACTTATAGTTTCCTTTGTAGTGCAGAAGCTTTTAAGTTTCATTAGGTCCCATTTGTTTAGTTTTGCTTTTATTTCCAATATTCTGGGAGGTGGGTCATAGAGGATCTTGCTGAGATTTATGTCGGAGAGTGTTTTGCCTATGTTCTCCTCCAGGAGTTTTATAGTTTCTGGTCTTACATTTAGATCTTTAATCCATTTTGAGTTTATTTTTGTGTATGGTGTTAGAAAGTGTTCTAGTTTCATTCTTTTACAAGTGGTTGACCAGTTTTCCCAGCACCACTTGTTAAAGAGGTTGTCTTTCTTCCATTGTATATCCTTGCCTCCTTTGTCAAAGATAAGGTGTCCATAGGTTCGTGGATTTATCTCTGAGCTTTCTATTCTGTTGCATTGATCTATATTTCTGTCTTTGTAAAGGCATGATTTTTAAATTTCAGATTTATATTTTAGTGGCTTAAAAATAAATATGACTGTCCTAACAAAAATGTCAACAATTATTAAATGTCAACTAGATTTGTATATTTATTCACTTCTGATATATGAAAGCAAAGCCATCCTTAAGGATATGCATGAGAAACTTAATGTCATGAGGCAGAAAACCAAGGCTGCTATTAACAGTTAAATTCTAAGGGGGTAAGATAGATGAGGTGAGGAATTAACACAAGATTGTTGTTGTTTAGCCTCAATTGTGTCTGACTCTTTATGACCCTGTGGACTGCAGCCTGCCAGACTTCTCTGTCCATGGGATTTCCTCTCAGGCAAGAATACTGGAGTGGGTTGCCATTTCCTTCTCTAGGGGATCTTCCCGACCCGGGAATGAATCCATGTTTCTTGTATTGACAGGCAGATTCTTTACCTCTGGGCCACCTGGGAAGCCCTTGACACAAGATAGCTTGGACTAAAAAAAATAACAGGACCAGAGCTGAACTGGGGAAGAGAAGCATCTTGTACTGTAAGCAAACATTAGGAACCAGCTCACTAGCATTTTTTGGTTTTGTGTTGAAAAATGTAATCTGAGTTACTATAAATAAAGATAATGGGAGAAGTGAAGAAGCTCCCATGGAAATGGTCAGATGCCTTTCCTTTTATAACTCCTCCAGCTGCTTTGGGAATTCTTGGATCCTCAGAGAGACTTTTTTTCCTGCATTTTTTCCCAGGAAGTAGCAGACAGAACATTAATCAGACCGAGTTATAGACATCCTTCTTGGGAGGTCTGAGGAGGCCAAATTTCTAATGGGATTTCAGGGGAGCAGTTGCCATGGGTATGGTTGCTCCCTAGATAATTTACTTATCCATCCTTTATTTAGATGCAGCTCACCAGCTGCCCAAATGCAGTATGCATTATAAAACAAAGCAAAAACAAGTGAGTTTAGTACCTGTGATAACAATAAGATCATGTAGTTTTGCTGTTGAATTTTAGAGTACTTATGTACAAATCCTTTTCTTAAATATGAGAACCTCGTTGTAATGTAACATAAAATACATCTTTATGTATTTTAACTAAATGTACTATTGTTTTCCAGTCTTCCTGACTGTTACAAAGAAGAATTTGAAAAATAAAGGCTAGAAAGGAAAGGTTTGGTCATTTAGCAAACTCTCCTCCAGTTTGAAAAGATGCATCCTTTGCATCTTGGCTTCTGAAAGCTTAATGTACTCAGGGATCACCTGAGAACCTTGGGAAACAAAGATTCTTAAGTTACAGTCTGGGACAGAACATGAGAGTCTGCATTTTTAGCAAGTCCCTAAAGGATTCCAGTGCTTCAAATCCAACAACCTGGCTTTGAGGAGCAGGGACACAGAGAGTAAACGCCTCTGATGCAGTCAGACCGGATGCTCAAGAGACACCTGAGATGGGTGCTTCCCCAGGATCCGTTTCCATCTTTCAAAGTTTTTCTCATGGCTACTTGTCTACCATTTTATAAGTTTTTAAAATAAAAACATGGAGCCTGGACCTAATTTTGTTCTAAGCTAAATTGCAAGATGAGGGAGATATTGATCAAAGGGTGAAAGTGAAAGTCGCTCAGTCGTGTCTGACTCTGCGACCCCACGGGCTATACAGTTCATGGAATTCTCCAAGCAAGAATACTGGAATGGGTAGTCTTTCCCTTCTCCAGGGGATCTTCCCAACCCAGGGATTGAACCCAGGTCTCCCACATGGCAGGCAGATTCTTTACCAGCTGAGCCATGAGGGAAGCCCAAGAATACTGGAGTGGGTAGCATATCCCTTCTCCAGCGGATCTTCCTGACCTATGAATTGAACCAGGATCTGCACTGCAAGAGATTCTTTACCAACTGAGCTGAGCCTGGACCTAATTTTGTTCTGAGCTAAATTGTGAGATGAGGGAGATGTTCTGAGCTAAATTGTGAGATGAGATCAAAGGGTACCCACTTCCAGTTCTAGGATGAAGTCCTGAGGGATGTGATGCACAGCATGGTGACTGTAATTAACACTACTGTATTGTATACTTGAAAGTTGCTAAGAGATAATCTTCTATCATGTTCAGGAAAGGTAACTAAAGGGAGGTGATGGATGTGTGAATTAGCCTGATTACAGTAATGATTTCACAATGTATATGTATATCAAATCTTTACATTGTATACTTTAAAAATATATATATAATTTTTCTCAGTTATATCCAGTGAAGCTGGAAGAAATGAATTTTTTTTTTCATTTTGCAATACTTTTTCAAGTTGCTGGATTAAATTATTTCTAATGTCTTTTCTAGCCCCAAGGCCCCTTAGCTCATAAATGATAGAACACTCTGATGGGGGTTTTCATGATGATAAATGTGATCCTGTCTTTTTTCCCTATTTCTTAAATTTCCTCACTCTAAGTGTTTTTCTTCTTCTTTAATAAGGTTCCCTATTCATTTCTCAAGGACATCGAGAAATATTTCTCTTTTGCTTTAAGAATAGCTTTTAATGCCCTTCTGATCCATTTCTCTTTTTTATGAATATTAATATGCCTAGGAAGGCTTGTTGTTGTTTAGTCACCAAGTTGCGTCCAACTCTTAGGACCCCCAGGGACCATAGCCTGCCAGACTTCTCTGTCCGTGCGATTTCCCAGGTCAGAATGCTGGAGTGGGTTGCTGTTTCCTTCTCCAAGGGATCTTCTGACCCAGGGCTTGAACCCACGCCTCCTGCTAGGCAGGTGGATTCCTTACCACCGAGCTACAAGGGAAGCCCTGTAGGAAGTCCACTAATCTATTATTACAAAACGTGTACTAAATGTCTAGCCGTATTTAACCCCCCCCCCTTTTATTTCAAAGAAAGGGGAAAAAAGTAAAAATGTCTCATTGAGTTGTCAGTTTCTTTTTTTTTTTTAATATAAAATTGTCTGAAGTCCCTGAAACATGATAATACAAGCCCAAACTGTCATATTGTGTAGCTTGGTTTGGAATAAGCTGTGAAATAAAACTTGTACAAGACAGCTGTCCTAAAAGTTAGCTTTTCTCAAGGCGACAGAATTATTGGCATGTTCATTCCCTTAAAGAAATGTCTGTTTGCTTAACTGAAACAGCTATTAAAAATTCCTTAATGGAAGATTTTCTTAAGAGTTTAAACTCTAAAAATCTTTTATTTGAATAAGTCCATTTATGGATTAGGACATATACTGACAACCTTAGGTTTTTTTGCCCCAACTTCGTGGTACATTTAGTGACAACATTTTTCTAAACACTGATACATAACATGGTCTGTGTCCTGTAATGTTTACAATCAAGAGATTCTAAAGTTACAGAACATTTTGTAGCATCCCAATACTAGCTACCAGGGCACTTAGAAACTGACCTTAGAGCCCCGATATGTCATGAGACTAGTTCTGGTTAGCCAGATTATTTGTGTGCTTCTGGATATTTCCCATGGCCAAAGTTTCCATTCATTTTTAAAGAATTTCTCAACAGCTACTGGGAATCTGATTGAATAGATAGTACTGCTCACCTCTTAGGCAGATATTTAAGTTCCCCTGAGTTTTAAACTTGATTAAAACCATTGATTTCTCAGACATAGAATACAAATTTATGGTTACCAGTGGGTAAAGGAGGGGGAGGGATAAATGAGGAGGTTGGGATTAACATATACACTGTATATAGAATATGTAAAAAACAAAGACCTACCGCATCACACAGGGAATGATACACAATATGTTGTAATAACCCATAAGAGAAAATAATCTGAAAAGAATATATATATATATATAAAGCCAAGCCACTGTGCTGTACAACTGAAACTGACATGTCATTGTAAATTAACTATGTAGGCGTGCATCCTCAGTCTCTTCAGTCTTGTCTGACTCTTTGCCACCCTATGGACTGTAGCCCGCCAGGCTCCTCTGTCCATGGGATTCTCTAGGCAAGAATACTGGAGTGGGTTGCCATGCCCTCCTCCAGGGGGTCTATCCAACGCAGGGATCGAACCCACATCTCCTGCATTGCAGGTGGATTCTTTTACCACTGAGCCACCAGGGAAGCCTAAATCAACTATACTTAAAAAAAAATCATTGATTTCTGAGATATGGTCTTATTCCCTCTGATATGAGACTAAGGATAATTTTACTTTCATTTTTTAATGTTAATATAGTGGTATTGTACTTTCTTTTTCCTGGAATAGATGCCAAAGCCGACTACAGTCAGGCTCACAGTATACTGAGATCTCAGTTGACCTGGGTCCCAGGTTCCTCTGCCGTGTAGAATTCTCTACCATGATCCCATAGTAGGGTGCTGGAACCTGCTTCCACCAGCCCTGGAGAGCTGATCATCCACACCTCTTCCCAACTCCGTGACCAGTTATCCCAAGTGGTAGCTTGTAATGGGCCAGGGTGAGTATTTTCACCATGAAAATTGGCACACTCTAGAAGTCATAGCTTCTCCTCCCATCTCCAGCCTCTGAGAATCAGTTGTTAAATCTTTACCTGGACACAGCTCCTCTGAAAGGCAGAATTCTGTCTGGGATGATCTGGAGCCAATAATGAGCACCCTTATCTGAGAATATTTGCAGGTTTCCTACTGGCATCAAAGGGAAAGTCACTTTAACAAGTGGGGAGAGTGAAAGCCCAACTTTTGATGAAAAGAAGTCATGAAATTGTCACTTGGTTCTGTCGGCCCTGTGAGCGGACTGTGTGCGGTGCCTTAGTTTGAAGCAGTTCCCTCTCAAGTGCCCAATCTCGTTAGCTCCAAAAAGCCTGCCTCTCTGGGCACTGAGGCAGCCAGCATAGCAAGTGTAAACTCATTTTAAGCACAAACATGCATTATAAATGATGGAGACACTCCCAACTGTTAAAGAGTTTTAAGTGTTAAAGATTCTAGGTTGTAAATGTCTCCTTGAGATGGTAAATTCCTTCGACATCTGAGAAGATATATTTTAAAAGCCTTGAATGATTTGAAGAAATAGTTTTTTTTTGTTGAATAGTTACATTTTAAATTGAATTGCTTTACTGAAAATGAGTGTGCGTACGTACTCTGGATGTGTGTGTCTTTGGTTAAAATACACAGAAAAACTTTAATTAGGAAATGAAAGGGCCATCTCAAAGGCAGCTTCAGTGCAGATGAACAATGTTCCAGAGCTTTAACTTCAAAAAATCTAGAGTTGGATTTCCTAGATATATTTTTAAAATGTTTATTTTTATATTGGAGTATAGTTGATTTACAATGTTGTTAGTTTCAGCTGTATAGCAAAGTGATTCTGTTATACAAATATATATATATATACACACATATATATGTATATGTATATATATATATGTATGTATTCTTTTCCAGAACTTTTTCCTCATCTAGGTTATTACAGAGTATTGAGTAGAGTTCCCTGTACTATACAGTAGGTCTTTGTTGACTATTTATTATATATATGTAGCATATATATATATATATACACTATATATATTATATAGATAACATATATAGATAATATATATTACCTATTATATATATATAGTAGTGTGTATATGTTAGTCCCAAACTCCTCCAAGATGTGTTGTAAGTCAGGCCCTATCAGGGGCAAAATCTTGCTTACAATGAAAGTAGTTTTTCAGAAGTCCAATTTACAAGTGTCTACAGCTGAAAAGATGGAGAAGGCAATGGCACCCCACTCCTGTACTCTTGCCTGGAAAATCCTATGGACAGAGGAGCCTGGTGGGCTGCAGCTCATGGGGTCGCATAGAGTCGGACATGACTGAAGTGACTTAGCAGCAGCAGCAGTGCTGAAGAGAAAGGGTTTGATTTCAAAATTAAAGATTCTGTTCTTTCTTTTTATGATCTTCCATCCATCCATCATTATTTGCCATTCATGGGTCTTTGAATCCTTGCTTACTGATATGGTTTAAATGCAAAGGTGGAGCAATGAAAATATTCTCTAAATTGTACTGCCATGGGTGCCTGCCAGAAATGCTGAATCCACCCATAAAAAATCCTACTCATAGGGTTTCTTCAGTAATTATAATTCTGTTATCAGTCAGTTTGTTGATAGTTTCTTTTCAGGGAATTGAGTCCCTTCATGCTTTAAGGTAGCATGCTTCTTCTGAAGATTCTTCTAGTTCAAGAGCTGTGCTATTCTTTAATATTTGTAATGTAAATAGTACATTTATTATTTAGCACTAAATGTGTTTAAATATTCATCCACAGATATTCTTATGATGGTTGAGCATTATTATCCTCAGAGATTAATGTAATTACACATGCAGGAAATTTAAAAACTACTTCTCTGTCAGTATCAATGTACTTTCTATCAATATTCAGAAACAAATGACTCAAGGTTACCTAAACAATTATCCTTCTAAAACCTAAATATGTAACTTGATCTTGTCTGTAAAAAAGTAAAGCAGTCATAATAAAACTCTAATTTGCAAATAACTCCTAATTGTTCATTATTTCCACTCTTGACTTTCTCTGGTCTCTTCTCCATATACAATTAGAATATTTCTAAAGTATGAGAAAGATCACATCTCTTCTTGGCTCAAAACCCTGCTATAGTTTCCAATTGAAATTAGAATGTAGACTTGACTCTACCAATGCCCTTCCTTCCTTTTAATCTATCTTCTTCTTCTACCTCCTCCATCAACTACTTTCTTTTCAGCCACTCTGGCCTCAGGGCCTTTGCACTTGCTGTTGTTTTTGACTGGAACACTGTCCCCCCTTATTTTTCTCTGAACTGGCTTCTCTTCTTTAGTAGGTCTTAAAGTCACCTGCTCAGAGAAATTCACCCTCACCACTGGATATAAAATACTCCTATCCATTTAACTCTTCATTCCATTGCCCTATTTTACTTCTATGCATACTTACTAATTTACCCATTTTGATATATTCATCTCTTCCTGTTGCTAGAATGTAGGCCTATAAATTGATTATTCCTTTTTCACAGTCATGTCCCTCACCCTTAGAATGACAGATCATTGTGGGCAATGGAATGCAGGGAGATGGAAGAAAGACAAGTTCAAGGAACCCATGGGGATTCAGAGTGACTGGATGAGTGGGTTCATGTAGTAAACATCACATCCATCTCTGAAAGAGATCCTATGGCAGAAATCTTCTTTAAAATGCTAAGACTGAAATATTCTCCAGAATCTCAAGGGGCTTTTGTTTATGTGGATTTTAATAACTGTGGCTATTGACCACATTAAAAATTAAAGCTTAGAGAATTAAAAAATATGTATTAATTCACTTAAAATAGCTAATAATAAACCTATTATATATTAGCATATATATTACATGTTTTTCAAAATCAATTGTTTTGGAAAACTAAAAATTAAAAAATATTGGGAGAATGCCATTGTTTTACATATGTGTAAGTCTCTTAATGTCTGATTAATAGGCAAGACCTATGTTGTCATGTTTCAATCTACAGGCAAATCACATTTCTTGTCGCATCTAGAAAATTCCACCCTGTACTGTACTTTTGTGAAAGAATGAAAGTAGAAAGGAAAAATCCTGTCTTAGAATTATTATGAAAATGGTGTAGACCTTGCAGATCCCCTGATTGGACCTCATTAGCATACTGCTGATCTGGAGTTTGAATAAGATGTAAACTAGAAACTTCCCAGGTGGTCCAGTGGCTAAGGCTCTGTGCTCCCAATGCAGGGGGCACAGGTTCGATCCCCCTTCAGGGAACTAGATCCCACATGAAGTAACTGAAAAAAAAAACAACAACCCCACGTGCCACAACAAGACCCCGAGTGCCACAACTAAGACCTGGCACAGCCAAGTAAATAAATAAGAAAAATAAAAGATGTTAATTGCAAGCATTTTGTATCCCCACTGCTGTGTCACAGGATTCAGTGGGCATCTGGTTTGTTAGAGTAAGAGATGTCTTCCACTAATGAGATTGTGTTCTAAGTCTGGAAGTCAATCTTTGGAAACTATAAATAAATCTTTTATAGAACCATAGTTTTTCATCATTATTTCATCTTATGAAGATTTTACAGCACTCAATTGAACACTCTGTTGTCTTAAGACAACCCTGAGTGCGTCCCGCAGGAGACCTACAGTTCAGTCTAGTTGCTCAGTCATGTCCGACTCTTTGTGACCCCATGGGCTGCAGGACGCCAGGCTTCCTTGTCCATCACTAACTCCCGGAGCCTACTCATACTCATGTCCATCATGTCGGTGATGCGATCCAGCCATCTCATCCTCTGTTGTCCCCTTCTCCTCCCGCCTTCAACCTTTTCCACCATCAGGGTCTTTTACAATGAGTCAGTTCTTCGCATCAGGTAGTCAAAGTATTGGAGTTTCAGCTTCAGTATCAGTCTTTCCAATGAATATTCAGGGCTGATTTCCTTTAGGATGGACTGGTTGGATCTCCTTGCAGTCCAAGGGACTCTCAAGAGTCTTCTCCAACACCACAGATCAGAAGCATCAGTTCTTCAGGGCTCAGCTTTCTTTATAGTCCAACTCACATCCATACATGACTACTGGAAAAACCGTAGCTTCGACTATATGGACCTTTGTTGGTAAACTAATGTCTCTGCTTTTTAATATGTTGTCTAGGTTGGTCATAGCTTTTCTTCCAAGGAGCAAGCTTTTAATTTCATGGCTGCAGTCACCATCTGCAGTGATTTTGGAGCCCCCCAAAATAAAGTCTTTCATTGTTTCCCCATTTTTTTGCCATGACGTGATGAGACCAGATACCATGATCTTAGTTTTCTGAATGTTGAGTTTTAAGCCAACTTTTTCACTCTTCTCTTTCACTTTCATCAAGAGGCTCTTTAGTTCTACTTCACTTTCTGCCATCAGAGTTGTGTCATCTGCATATCTGAGGTTATTGATATTTCTCCTGGCAATCTTGATTCCAGCTTGTGCTTCATCCAGCCCAGCATTTCTCATGATGTTCTCTGCATTTAAGTAAAATAAACAAGGTGACAATATAAGGCTTTGATGTACTCCTTTCCCGATTTGGACCAGATCTGTTGTTCCATGTCTGGTTCTAACTGTTGCTTCTTGACCTGCATACAGATTTCTCAAGAGCCAGGTTAGGTGGTTTGGTATTACCATCTCTTGAAGAATTTTCCACAGTTTGTTGTGATCCACACAGTCAAAGGCTTTGGCATACTCAATAAAGCAAAAATAGATGTTTTTCTGGAACTCTCTTGCTTTTTTGATGATCCGATGGATGTTGGCAATTTGATCTCTGATTCCTCTGCCTTTTCTAAATCAAGCTTGAGCATCTGGAACTTCATAGTTCATGTACTGCTGAAGCCTGGCTTGGAGAATTTTGAGCATTACTTTGCTAGCGTGTGCAATGAGTGCAATTGTGCAGTAATCTGAACATTCTTTGGCATTGCCTTTCTTAGGGATTGGAATGAAAACTGACCTTTACCAGTCCTGTGGCCACTGCTGAGTTTTCTAAATTTGCTGGCATACTGAGTGTAACACTTTCACAGCATCATCTTTTAGGATTTGAAATAGCTCAACTGGAATTCCATTACCTCCACTAGCTTTGTTTCTAGTGATGCTTCCTAAGGCCCACTTGGCTTCACATTCTAGGATGTCTGGCTCTAGACGAGTGATCACACCATCATGGTTATCTGGATCATGAAGATCTTTTTTGTATAGTTCTTCTGTGTATTCTTGCCACCTCTTCTTAATACCTTTTGCTTCTGTTAGGTCCATACCATTTCTCCTCTTTATTGTGCTCATCCTTGCATGAAATGTTCCCTTGGTATCTCTAATTTTCTTGAAGGATCTCTAGTCTTTCCCCTTCTATTGTTTTCCTCTATTTCTTTCATACTAGTGTTTCTTTGAGAAGTATCTTCACTCATCCCAATTTGAGGTGCCACAGTCACATTTCCCTCCGCTGCTGAGAAACTGCAAAGTTTCATTTCAGTTTCTCTACAATGCCTTCAGTCCACTGTAGTGGATGTGAACTCTCGTTTCAGCCTAAGCTGCAGACAACACAGCAATGGAGGGGTTGAGACCGTTGGTTTCAGAACACAGATTTGTGTTGAAATGCTAACCCTTTTATGGACCAGCCACGTAACCTGGGGAGAAACATAACTTGTTTTGGAGTTTTGTTTTCAGGCAGGTTGAAAGGAACTTCGGGTGTTAGCGTCAGCTATCTCATAAGGTGGTTTGTGGAGCGAATGAGAAGGGAAAGCAATGAAAAACAATTCTGAGTGACTAGAAACCATTAATTAAAGGAATGTAAAGAATTCATCAGCATTTTTAAAGCTTCTTCAGGTGGTTCTCAAGTGTGGCCAATACTTAGACCTAATGACTGAATAAATTATTAGATGTTGAGTTGGCCAAAAAATTTGTTCGTTCAGATTTTTCTGTAACCTCATACAGAAAACCATGAACAAACTTTTTGCCCAATCCAATATTTTGGTGGAATTCCTAGGAGAAAGAAAGTGATGTGATAATAGAATAGACTAGATGACCACAACACTTCATTGCATAGATACAATAAAAGCCTCTTCCCTCTGTGTCTGTGTACACCACTTTTTTCCAATTTGTTGAAAAAAAAAATGTACTTTGTGAATTGATCTTATCAATCAATTACCTTTTACTCTGGGATTGGTGATCTTCTTTTGATTGGTGTTACGAAAGCCTGAGTTATAAATGAACTCTTAAAAATCTAAGCGATATCACAATAATTTTGTTTTAAAGCTACCTAGAAATTATTTAGCCTTTACAATGCTGGGACTAATTGACTTTCACTGAGCAACATATTAGTAGACATGTGCTTGTGTTGATATTACTGTTCTCTGTCTAATGACTCATTCATTAACTCATGACTCTGGTCTTAATCGGGGGCTGTTAATATATTAAGGATGGTGTTTTTGAGTCTGGTAATGTGATGGATTGTGTCTGTTTCTTTTCCCTGAGGCTAATAGATTTTTGGTTTTTAAAGCTCATTAAGCAGCCTTAGGGAAGACAATTAAAGTCACCACCAGTCTGGGCTCAGAAAAGGCACATTGTCATGGAAGGGGTGCAGATGCTTTAAGCAGAGCATTTCAGATCTGAGCTGTAACTTGCTACTGCAGTGGGCAAATCACTCGTTTTCTGAATCTGAGTTCTCTCATCTGTAAAATGGGCCAGAGAAGAATAATATAACCCAGAACTAAGGAATTAAGTGAGATAATACAAGTAAAAAAAAATTGATACATATGCCTCTGAAATACTTAGCCCATAGGGCAAGGAAATAGTTATTTCCATTGATTCTGTTATCCTTCTTTATCAATTATAGATTTGTATTATTTGTTTCTAGGGTAGAAAGTTTCTAGGGTAGCAAATATTCAACCCGGGTCAACCCAGGTCTAGTGCTGGGATCAAGAGATCAGTTCCCATTGACTTCCTTTTCCTTTTTCAGAATAATGATACAATTATTTTTGTATGTTCGAGAAGTGGATAAATAGGGATAGGGAAGTGAAAACAGTGATAGAGATTTGACCTTACCAAAAAGCTATTAATATGGATATATGATACTTGAATTGAGTGTTCTGTGTCCTGAAATGTTAATATTCTCATATGGGGCTTTGGAAGTCACCAGGAGTGAAATTCTCAACTATAATAATGCACAGTTGTTTAGCAGATTATTAGTTAATATCCTCAGTGCCTGTAAACACATTTTTATATTCTGTTTTTGTGGTATAAGGAGTCCTTTATTCTTTATTTCTGTTTTAAAAATAGCTAACTATCTATTTTTTAGCTCATTTTTTATTGGAATAGAGTTGCTTTACAAAGTTCTGTTAGTTTCTGCTGTACACCGAAGGGAATCATCCGGACATGTACATATATCCCCTCTTCCTTGGGCTTCCTTCCCATTTAGGACCTCACAGAGCATTGAGCAGGGTTCCCTCTGCTATACTGTAGGTTCTTATTAGTTATCTGTCTTATACAGAGTAATGTATATATGCCAGTACACCCCTCTCAAAACAAACAAACAAACAACTTTGGCCTTAGATTGTACAGCTCTTTGGAATTTTGTCCTTTTTGGTTTAGGTGGGTGCCCAGGGCAAGACTTGACTCTGAGATGCAATGCAGGACCCCCCATGGGGTCTGACCAATGCTGCCTTTCCTAGCCTGGTGACCCTTTTAGGAGGAGCCAGGAGCAAAGAGTGTGAAAGGCAGGATTTACTCACAGAACCACAATAGACTTCTTTTGATTTCATGAGAACTAGACCTCAGTTTTAGCATCTCTTATTTTCAGCAGAGCTTATATTTTTCAGTGACTCTCCACCAAAGGAAGAGAATGTCTAAAGATATTTTGGCTATTCAGTACTTTTTTTTTTTTTTGCCAGCCTATAATAGATCTCTGTAAGAGCTGGAAAGGGAAATGGTATAAAATGTGGATAATGGCAGGGATACCCAGTTATATGACTCCGGAGCCACGTTTTCAGTCACCATTAATGTAAAGAACCACAGGACTCCTATATGACTGGTAGAATTTAATATAATGTCACATTCATTTGGTGAAATTAACAGTCTTAAGGAGCCACCAATTAAGCATAAAGGGATTCATGTTACCAGAAATCTGTGGTGTGAACATCACTGCCTTAGAGACATGGGAATCCGCTAAGAGATTTTTAAACTTCTTTTTTTTGAATTGGGGTATAGCAGATTAACAAACAATGTTGTAATAGTTTCAGGCGAGCAGCAAAGGGTCTCAGCCATACGTATACATATATACATTCTCCTCCAAACTCCCCTCCCATCCAGGCTGCCAAATAACATTGAGCAGAGTTCCGTATGCTATACAGTAGGTCCTTGCTGGTTATCCATTGTAGATATAGCAGTGTGTACATGGCGACCCCAAACTCCCTAGCTCTCCCTTCCCCTTGCCCCCCTCCTTCCCCTCAGCAATCATAAGCTTGTAAGTCTGTGAGTCTGTTTCTGGAAGACCTCTAAGATTAGATGCATCCAAACTAAGAGTGTTTACAGTTTTCTCACTGTGATTTCTTTTTGCTTGGAAATCTCTAGAATGTTCTTGTGTCCGTTATTTACATGATACATTTTGACACGTGAAATATGATCACATTTGTCTAGCAAAGGCCAAGATTGCAAGTCACACTCATTACTTATTGGATCCTTCTTGGATAGCATTCAGGCTTCAGGATTAACTGCTTTTCCTAAGAGGACTACCTGCAGTTATCCATTTGTAACTGGTTTACTAAAGACTTCACTCAATAGACAGGGCTTCCCTGATGGCTCAGACTGTAAAGAATCTGACTGCAATTCAGGAGGCACAGGAGATGTGGGTTTGATCCCTGGGTCAGGAAGATCTCCTGGAGAAGGGCATGGCTACCCACCCCAGTATTCTTGCCTGGAGAATCCCATGGACAGAGGAGCCTGGCTGGCTACAGTCCATGGGGTCACACAGACTTGGACACGACTGAGCGACTGACTAACTCTTTTACTTTCACTTTACTCACTAGACCAACATAAAATGGCATCCTTTTCCCCCTCCAATTATATTTAACTACTATGCTCTCTTGATCTTTTTTTTTTTTTTTTTTTTTTTCCCATTTTGTAATTGTGTGCTTGGAAGATTCCTTAGCTTTGCAGTAGCTTTCAGGTATTAAAAAATTTAGTTGGGTTAGTATGTGGTAGTTGGGATAAGCAACTCTCTCTGACACCACATACAAATGATGTTACAAAAAAGTCATGTTTGAAAACATCATCAAGCCATGATAGTAATAACAACTAACATGATCTTGCTTAGTCATGTCTGACTCTTTGCTACCTCATGGATGGTAGCCTGCCTGTTTCCTCTGTCCATGGGATTCTCCAGGTAAGAATATTGGAGTAGGTTGTCCTTTCCTCTGCTAGGTCATCTTCCCAATGCAGGGATTGAACTTGCATCTCCTGAATTGCAGGCAGATTCAAGAGAAACCAAAATTCCAGAGAAAGGAGGGCCTTTCAGAGTTGAGCTATCAGGAGCATGTGTATTTTCCTTCCCAGGCCTTTGGTGATTCTGAGAGTGGGCTAAAGAACAGACTTTACCTGGACAAAGGGCTGCTGCTCAGAGAAAGAGAAATTAGCCGAGCTTTTAGCAGTTGTATTGGATGGTGTGAGAAACTGAGACTTGAGGGTCCTCAAATTAATGGCCATTATTTTCTCAGAAGAGACTGGCTGAGTCCTGACCCTGGCAGCAGCAAAAGAACCAGGCCAAAGGTTTATAAAAAAGCAGAGTGAAACCTCCCACCATTTCACAGTGTTTAGGAAGCCAGGCAAAGGGACCAAAACCAAGCAAGAGCCCCAGTCCTAGAGGGAGTGGTGAATTGATGCTGTGGAGCTAAAAAGCCATTTCTCACCTGGGGACAATGAACAGATTTTCTCTCTGTAGCTGGAAGCCAGAGTATCCATCTTTACTAAACACAAGGTGGCAATCAGCCGGCTCAGGACCCAGCAGAGATTTGGGTTTTCATGTGTAGCTGAAATAACAAACTTAGAGACCAAAAGGGACTCAAATGCATGGCTGCTCTGTCTCTAAAGACAGATGTTGAAGTTGAGGTCCAGTGCAAAAGTGGTCCACTGAGACATCTGAGAATCTCTAGCATCCTTTCAAAGGTTGAGGAGCAAAGACGAATTAGGCTCTCCACTGAAGGCCATACCCTACAACACAGATAGACTGAGTGTCTTAGTTTGCTAAGGTTGCCATACAAAGTGCCACAGACTGAGTGGCCTAAATAGCAGAAATTTATTTTTTTACATTTCTGGCCTCTGGAAGTCCAAGATCAAGGTGTCAGCAGGGATGAGGTTTTCTGAGACCTCTCCTTGACTTGTAGTTGACCACCCTCCTTGCAGGTTGTTTTTTTTTTTTTTTTTTTCTCTTTGATTTGGACCATTTTTAAAGTCATCATTGAATTTGTTACAATATTGATCCTGTTTTATGTTTTTGGTTTTTTGGTCAGGAGGCATGTGGCATCTTAGCTCCCTGACCAGGGATCAAACCTAACACCTGCCTACGTTGGAAGGTTAAGTCTTAACCACTGGACCACCAGGGAAGTCCTCTGCTGATTCTTCACTTGATCATCCCTTTATGTTTGCACCTCTGATGTGTCTTCCTCTTCTCATCAGCGTACTGGTCCTATTGCATTAGGACCCCATCCTAGTGGCTTCATTTAAACCTAATTTCCCTATCTCCAATTGTAGTCATTTCCAAGGTGCTGTGATTAGGGCTTCAGAATATGAAACAGAGACTGGGTCGGGGAGTGAAGGGTTAGGAGTTAGGAGTAGAAGGTAGGGATTCAGCCTGAAACATTGAGTCTTTCCAGCCCATCTCTGTCCCAAATCAATCCCTGACTTGATGACCAGAGCAACCTCTCCTCCATAGCATGATACAGCAAAGCATAACAAAGGAAAGGATATTTCTGAAAGCAAGTAGTATCTGGAGCTTTTATAGATGCTTGACATTTAAGAAAATTACTAAGTGCCTTCATAACCAGAAGACAAATTCCCTTCCTTATTAGGCATTTTTAGGTGCAAATGAATAGCTACCATTGTCATCTGTGGCTGTTTCACTCGTAAGCATTCTAGTGTGTGTGTGTTCAGCGCTAAGTCATGTCTGACTTTTTGCAACCCCGTGGACTGCAGCACCCCAAGCTTCCCTGTCCTTCAGTATCTCCCAGAGTTTGCTCATATTCGTGTTTATCGAGTCAGTGATGCTATCTAACCATGTCTTTCTCTGCCATCCTGCTTCCCCTTTTGCCCTCAATCTTGCCCAGCATCAGGGTCTTTTCCAGTGAGTTGGCTCTTCACATCAGGTGGCCAAAGTATTGGAGCTTAAACTTCAGCATCAGTCCTTCCAAAGAATATTCAGGGTTGATTCCTTTAGAATTGACTTGTTTAATCTCCTTGCTATGCAAGTGACTCTGAAGAGTCTTCTCCAGTACCGCAATTGGAAAGCATCAGTTCTTCAGTGCTCAGCCTTCTTTACAGTCCAGCTCTCCATAAATGACTACTGGAAAAACCATAGCTTTGACTAGATGGACTAGACCTCAAACCTCAACAGGCATATGAATTACCTGGAGATCTTAGTGAAATGAAGACTGACAGGATGGCTTCCCTGGTGGCTCAGACTGTAAAGAAACTGCCTGCAATGCAGGAGACCCTGGTTTGATCCCTGGGTTGGGAAGATCCTTTGGAGAAGGGAATGGCTGCCCATTCCAGTATTCTTTCCTGGAGAACCCCATGGACAGAGGAGTCTGGTAGGCTACAGTCCATGGGGTCAAAAAGAGTCGGACACAACTAAGTGACTAATACTTCACTTTCAATATGTCTGGAAGGGACCTGAGATTCTGCATTCCTGTGACAAGCTTCACGGGTTGGTCCTCAGACCATCCTCCTAACCAGCTGCAGATCAGTGAGTGATGACTGTGTATGCTAGAGTTTAAGAAACATTGCCCAATAAATAATGCCTAAGATTGCTTCCAACTCTGAGATTCTGTTAACATTTTTAAAAAAAAACAATATTTTTTAAAAGGTAGCCAAATTCTATCTCTTTGACCATAAAACAGTGCATTTTTGTGAACTTGTATAGGACTCGGAGGAGAGCCAGACATTTCTGTTATGGTCAGGTTTCCATGTGTCTGTTTTAGTAAGGTTATTCTTTATCTCATTTCAAGTGGAACAAGAAAATCTGATGATTTTATACATTTTAACTTGAGATACAGAGAATTATAGTAACATTTTTGTTAAGAAAAAAGGGTATATTTCAATGACGCATTCATAACAAGGGACCTTCCTGGATGTGACAATGGTCTGCAGAAAGGATCTGGGTTTTCCCCTTGTCCCAAGTGTATTTCTCCACTACTGCCAACGCCTTCCCCTCTTCCTTCCAGCTGAGACCCTTCAGGGAAAGATTGCTACTTCCTCACCTACCAATGAAGTCCAGGCTTGGACAGCTTGGTGCGTGGCCTCTTCTTCCCTGGATCTGGATACTGACAATAGCCTAGCACCACTCACATATGAAAAAATACAGCAGTCACCTTCCTCCTACGCTTAGGGTAGGCTTTTTGTAATAAGGGTGACTCATTTAAGAACAACTTCTTATACCACCTTGTGGAGTGCTTTATTCAGCCACAGCAGGGATAGCCCAAGTGGCCTCTTAATTGAACAATTAGTTCATGAACGAGTCAATAAGGATTTGATGAAAGGGTGGCACTCACTATATGCTACCTGATTTTCCTTTGTTTCTTTTTTTCAGGGTAAATTTATTATGTAGAAAGTTGAGCTTATAAAGTTGATAGAGAAGGAAATGAATTTGTTTTACAGGACTCTTAAGAAATATTCAAGATGGAATATATAATTTTCTACATGACCACTCCTAGGAATTGATCTTTCTTGCTTTATTTGTTGATATCGTAAAAGTCCAGACAAAAGGAAATTGTAAGAACTTTAAATATGTAGCCAGGCAGACATTCTTATGTCCCAGGAGGGGGTGGGGGAGGGGTATGGTGAAGCAAAACAGAGCGAAGAACTGCTAATAAGACCAAAAAAGGAAAAATGAATTTATAAAGAAGACCAGAAAATCTCAGGAGGCATGACATTGCTGATGAACTGGAATATTCCAGATGCTATAGAGATAGTCATTGCTTATCCCTTTCTCACCAAGAGGTCTCTGCTAAATCTGTCCAAGGTTTATTTATGGTTTGTTTTATTTTTTTTTAATGACATATTCCTTTCTCATTCCTATCTCCCTGTCTCTCTCTCTCTGCTTCCTCTCATCTTTTCTCTGACATCTCTTCCTTCTCTCTTTCTTTTTCTCACTGCCCACAATCTTCTCTCTTCTTCATTCCCCTTCTTCCTCTCATTTCTTCCTCCTTTCCTGTCTGTGCCACAGATTGTTCTAAGTGCTGGAAAGATGTCTCACTCACAACCACCTATGGAGTGTCTTACTAACCCCATGTTAGAGATCACTGTTGTAAGGAAAAAGACAGCAGGCGTAAGGAGGTTAAATAATCTCCCAACCTGACTCTGGGCAGAGTTTGAATGATCCAGGAGGGGACTTCCTTAATGGTCCAGTGGCTGAGACTGTGCTCCCAATGCAGGGGGCCTGGGTTTGATCCCTGGTTGGGGAACTAGATCCCGCATGCCACAGCAAAGGATGCCACATGCCACAGTGAAGATCAAAGATCCCATGTGCTGTAGCTTAGACCTGGCACAGCCAAATAAATACATACTTTTAAAAAAAAATTCCTATTGTCTAGAAATTGTATACAACTCCACTTCCATAACATGATAGATTGATCTCTCTCCCCAAACAGAGTTGGCTCTTGTGTCCTTAGAGGCCCCATGTTAGAGTGTCTTCTGAATACTCTCTTTTTTCCAAACACAGATGGGCTTTTGTGACTCCATGCCTGCTACATAACACCTTCTTTGCTTGGTTGCCTTCTCCTTTGCCTCAAACTCCTGCTCACTGTTCAAAACCCAGACCTCCTCTGTTGTGAAGCCTTTCTGATGCTTACAGGCTGCATCAGTTACTCCTCACTCTGCATTAAGACAGGAATGTACCCACATTTTCATTTTAGAACTTACTGCATTGTCCTGGATTATTCATACGTTTGTGCTGCCCACTAGACTCTATAGTCCCCAAGAGAAGGAATGGGACCTTATTCACTGACAAACCCAGTGTTTTCACTGTGAGGAGGGATGCATATTATGTAAGAGAAGCATGATTAATTTGTAACCTATATACTGTAACATCAGTGGTATTGATCTTAAATATATAAATTAAAACTCTACATATAAACTGATTTAAACAAACATTTCCTATACAAATTTGACTTTATAAAATTTAAAATTGCTTTATTATTTTGTCTTTAAGTTCCTCTACATTAAGAGTTCTGCTTGTGATTTAAACGTGCCACGGTACAGGAAAATATGAAGCACAGATACTTTTTAAAAATACTTCTATTATGTAAAGTGAAGTTCACTCTGTCGTTCCCTCCCCTTTGCGCATGTGTGCACAGACAGACAGGCAGACACACACACACACACACACACACACACACACACAGAATATACAAACTAGTCAGTGAATAGCTTTAGACATTTTCATAGTTTGCAACTTTGGGTTAAGAATCTTTTTTCTCTATGCAGTTTATTCATATTAACAAAGTATAAGTGTTCTACTGATAACACCAGTATAAATGTAGGACTTTAACGACTATGTTGCAACAATTGTCAGTATTCATATACCTTTGTCCAATATTATATTGCATAGTATATATATATTTGTACATAAGGTCACTTTATGCAGTCCTATATATGTTTGTTCTCACCATTTTTTTTTACTTCTTTTGCTTTCTTTCTAAGTTCAAACATATGTGCTTGGTTAATGCTTTTTGGATGTAAAATGTTTTCTTAAAATGATACATATACACATATATGTATGTGTATATGGGTTGCATATATGTGAATATTCACTATATGTATTTCTATTATGTATATATACATATATAGTATATAGTCTGCATATACATATATATATACATGCACATACTGTGTTTAGTCTACATGTACATACACGCACACACATTACATTACAACTTGCCATGTATTAATATATAGTTTCTGAGTTCCCTTATCCTTTGAGGCCAGCTAATGATTTCCAGATAATGAGACTGAAGGTATATCTGAACATTCTGGACCAAAGAATGTTAATGCAGCTACCAACCTGGAGATGCTCTTAACTGGTGAGCACTCTGTCATGAAATCCCGAGTTGAGTGTATTCTGTAAATTATGTTGTTTACTCTGTTGGGATCTCTCCTGTCATTATTTTGTGCTCTGGTGAATGATTTTGAGTCGTAATGACTGACAGATTGTACAAGTGATAATGCTGGATCTGTCATAAAGAAACAAAGAATATGATTGCCATTGCTGCACCTCCAAAGGGATTTTGTTTAAATGACCCCCTAAAATGTTGATCCTTTATATGTTCCTGGGTTCCTCTCTCCCATCTGTCTCACCAGCCCTCTGCTCTCCAATTAAGCACAGTGTTCTTGTATATTGCTTTGTATTCATTTAACTTGTTTATTAAATCTTTACTGCAAATTTAGATATAGTAGATCTAGGATTTATGTTCTCTTCCTGCTTTTAGTAGCTTTTTCTTAAGTGATAAAGATAATTGTGATTTCTTTTTATCTGAAAAAAATTTTTTAATAATTATAGACTCAGTAGCAATACATCAGAGCCAATATCTTGGGCCAGGAAAGAACACAAGATAGCTTGAAAGGGCCTCAGGTAATTGTAATGTACAACCAGGGTTGAGGATCACCACTCAGCAGAAGAAATATGTCTACTTATTATGTAAGGAGTTGATTTTTCATCTGAAATGCTTTTGAAACATAAAAAAATCTTCCCCACATGACTATTTTATAGTATTTTCCTCTTTGGGGGTTCCCTGGTGGCTCAGTGGTAAAGAATCTGCTTGCAATGCAGGAGACCACCTACAATGCAGGAGACAGGGACTTGATCTCTTGGTTGGGGAGACCGCCTGGAGTAGGAAATGGCAACCCACTCCAGTATTCTTGCCTGGGAAATCTCTTGGACAGAGGAGCCTGGTGGGCTACAGGCCATGGGGTCACAAAAGAGTCGAACACAACTTAGCAACTAAACCACTACTCTCATTTTTTCTCTTCCACAATTGAGAATTAGTTTTCAAATGAATCTGGATATAGTTATCTCAGAATTTGGCTGAGAATTCTTAAGTGGGAAGGGTATACTAAAAGGATGGTGCATCTTGGTTCTTATGCAGAGAATTAATATGTATAAGCATGCATGGAACGGCATTCTCTAGGTCACTCTGTTCTTTCCCTGGAATGCTGAGTGAAGGTTGCTTTTCTAGGAGATTAAAAGTTATTCACCTAAAGCCCTGATATCTCTGTATTTGACAAGGAGTGTTGAGTTGAGGATTCAGGCAGCCCTGTCTACTTAGGGACATCAGGAATTTCAGGAACTATAAAAGGACAGCTTTGTAACTGCCCACGGTCAAAGTTATACATAAGTACCTTCAGTAATGATTAACCAGAGTCTGAATTGATGCCAGATGAAGGAAAATGAAAAGGACACCTATATGACACTTCTGCACTGGTTTCTACTCTGAAAGTGGTTCTTCACTGGTTTCTACTTCTGAAAGTCATTCAGAAAATGCTTGTTTTTCTCCTTAGGTTCGAACCAGTGTTGTGCCTGAACACAAGGATCCCCCACCAGAGGTTGGGGTAAGTGTCTTCTGTTTCCAAAAGGCATGCTTGTTTCTTCTAAGCTAATCATTTGGATTTTTCTCTGACCTACTGCCTGCTGGCTGACAAATAAAATTGAGTTAAATTAACTGGGTGTGACTATGCAAGGAGATATTGTCACATATTTGCTGAATTGCATGGACTTCATTCCTTTTCTCCTGAAAATCATCATGATGTGAATTCATCTTTAGTTCAGTTGGCTAGAGAAAAGTCTAGAAATTGCCCTGCAGGAAACTGATATACCATTGGAACCAACATTCCTGGACCAGCAGGAGGCTGGGAAATTGAAGATGTGAGCTCTACCTGTCCAGCAAGGAGGCAGAGACCTGGCCATGGGACTGTGATGTTCCTGCTCCCTGTGGCTTCAACACTGTTGAGTTTAGTCGTTTAGTCATGTCCAACTCTTTGCAACCCCATGGACTGCAGCACTCCAGGCTTCCCTGTCCTTCACTATCTTCCAGAGTTTGCTCAAACTCATGTTCACTGAGTCAGTGATGCCATCCAACCATCTCATCTTCTGCTGTCCCCTTCCCCTCCTGCCCTCGGTCTTTCCCAGCATCAGGGTCTTTTCCAGCGAGTCAGTTCTTCACATCAGGTGGCCAAAGTATTGGAGTTTCAGCTTCAGCATCAGTCCTTCCAATGAATATTCAGGGTGGATTTTCTTTAGGATGGACTGGTTTGATCTCCTAGAGTGCAAGTCAAAGAGAAACTGCCACCGAAGTGTGGTCCAGTGTTGGGAGATCCAGCTAAGGTTTTCCTGCTGCATCAGAATCACCGCCTCTCCGGCTTTTAGAAGTTGGGAGAACAAGAGGTCAATAGGTGATTTTGCTTAGACAAAGCGGCGGAAGCTTTTGAAAAGATAGCCCAGGAGGCTTATCCCGGGGATTTTGCATTTAGAAAGGAGGAAAAAGTCCAGAAATAAGTTGAGTCTAAGAGACCCTGTGGTTGAGCCAACTGAAAGGCCTATTTGAAATTCCCTGAAGTCCTACATGCAATTAGCAGCGTTCTTCCGGTGGGTGTGGGGAACCCTGTTCTAGGTAGCATTCACTTCCTCATTGGCCACAGCTGCTGTTCCAACTGGCCAAGGGGAGCCATCCAGAAAGTATGAACTGGCTGAAAAGTGAGTCAGCCGCCTCTGCATCTGTTAGCGAAGGCGAAGAAAAATGATGCTTCATGCTCGCTCATGCTGAACACTGACTTCAAGTTTCTTCCTGGGGCAGGTTGCATAACTCCGGTTCAAGTGAATTTTCATGCTTTGTTTCCTGCCTGTCCCTTTAGCCTCTTTTACCCTCCTTACATCCACCACCAGTGTCACTGCCAAGACTACGGGGGCTTCTATACTCTTCCGCAAGGGACCAGCAAGTCCTTCCAGCCTCAGGCTTCCCTTCCAGCAAGCCCCATGCAGTCTCCCTGCCCAGCTGCTGCTCCCTACTGGTGCTATCTCCCGTTCCAAGATTTTGGATTGCCAACTATCTTGTATTTGTTTAGATCACCAAAGGGAGGGTGTGTCCAAAAATAATCACATAACACGGTAAGAATCTAGTACATTTTAGGACACATCAGATAACAGTGAAATGGCAGTTATATTGCTGAACATAAGCATGATAAGCATGAGCCTAAATAAAAATAAGTCAGCATGCCTTGGGGGCGTCCTTGGTGACTCAGATGGTAAAGAATCTGCTTGCAATTCAGGAGACCCATGTTTAATTCCTGCATCAAGAAGATTCCTTGGAGAAGGGAATGGCAACCCACTCCAGTATTATTGCCTGGAGAAATCCATGGACAGAGGAGCCTGGTGGGCTACAGTCCATGGGGTTGCAAGGAGTCGGACATGGCTGAGCATGTCCGAAAGCTAAAGCATGCTTTGGCTTTCTAACATTCTAAAAATACTTGATATTCTGATAGGGAAGAATTGCCACACCTTGAGGAACTATGAAGGACCACTGGTTGATATACATCTCATCACTCCTCAGAACATTTTTTTTGGATACTCAAAAAATTCCTGAGGGTTTTAGTTCTTGGTCAGTGTGTCAAGAACTCTAGCCACTAAGTACTCCTATTTTAAAAACAAGCTAAACATTTTGTTATAAATCTTTCAAATATGTTCCACACGTTTCTTTGCATTCTTCAGCAGCATCTATTAGATGCACCCACACCTTTGTTGATGACTTAGTCAAGTGCATACAAATTTGTTCTGTGAGAACTTTTCAGGTATATTCATAATAAAGCTGTAATTTTATAATATATATGACTTCACCCTAAAGTGCTTTTTAATGTTTTTTGTAGACTCTTCATCACATTAAATATTATTTCCTCTCCGTTTTTATTGTTTTTTTTAAATTTCTGATGTATTTTTTCAGTCCAAATAGTTCATGTATGCTCTGTCCCTTCCTGTGGGGTGGGAGACTGTGCAACCATGTCTGTTAGGGTTGAGATCAAAGAAAAAATACTTGTATGAAGGTGTATGAAAAAAGTTCTGTCCTGTAAGTTATTTGTAGGAGATGTTATGTATCAGCCTCACGATATCACCTTCAAGTTTTCAAAGACCATTTACAACGTACACCACAGTTACTGTATATAGTTTTATGAGGATAGGACAGAGTATAACAGACATATACATTTAACCTCAAAACCAGCACTAATAGAAATATAATGTGTGCTACATCTATAATTTAAAATTTTCTAGTAGCCCATGCTTTTAAAAGTGTATAAAGATATAGATGAAATTAATTATAATATTTTATTTAACCCTATCTATGCAAAAAAAAAAAAAATACTTGTACCAAGGTATGAAAAAAGCCCTGTCCTATAAGTTTGTAGGAGATGTTATATATCAGCCTCACAATATCAACTTCAAGTTTTCAAAGACCTTTTACAACATACACCACAGTTACTGTATATAGTTTTATGAGAATAGGACAGAGTATAACAGACGTATGGCAACCCACTCTAGTATTCTTGCCGGGAAAATCTCATGGACTGAGGATCCTGCTAGGCTACAGTCCATGGGGTCACAAAGAGTCGGACACGACTGAGCGACTTCACTTCACTTCATGCAAAAGTATTATCATTTTAAAATGTAATCAATGTAAAAATCATTAATGATATATGTCACACTCTTTTCATATCACATCTTATAACTCTGATGTGGATTTATACGTAGAATACATCACAATTCACAACAGCTGCAAACTAGTGCTCAAGCTGGATAATGCAGCTCTGGACAGCACTTGAAAAAATTTGGGCGGTTCACACAAGTCGAAGTATAAAGAAAACCTATTACTTGGCATAAAGGCTTTGTGAGATGAACGTAGGTGTTGGAGGTATGCATATAGGGGCGGTACTTCCAGTGGGTCCTGGTGTAACACCAGGGCACCAGACTGCTGAGGACCTGCTTCAGGGAAGTATGCAACCCTGCTGAGCACCCCGGATGCCTGTGACTCAGAGTCCTTGCTGGGACTGGTGGGAGGGATTGTTTATCTGTACACTCCCCATAGAGCAGGGCTTGGGATTGACACAGATGGCTTGCTTTCTCCACCCTGCTTGATATCTCTTTCCAGCCCGGTGAATGATTGAAATCGTGCATCTAGCAACATAATAGTCATCTACTTTGGGTGCTTGCATCAGAATGATAATTATGAGTGTTGCATCATCATGAGCAGGCCAGAAAGGTCAGAGCCACACAGAATGAGGACAGACAGCCTGTCAGAAGGAAAGGGGATTGCCACCTGTCCTGGAAATGAGGCCCACAGCAAGAGGCAGGATGAAAGAATTCTGGACTGAAGAGTAAGAAACCTGGATTCTAACTTGGCCTCTGCACATTAACTAGTTTTGTGACAGGGTGTAAGCCAGTTAACTCCTATGGGTCCCTGATTTTTATCTACAGGCGGGCCATGTCTCCACAAGTATTAACTTTCTTTGATCTCATCCAGACATTTCTTGGTCTCTGATAAACATTCCACATGATCTCATGAAAATTTGAGTTACAGGAAAGCATAGCTATCATGTACTCAGCGCTATGAACTGCAAGGGACCACATTACATTCATTTCTCTTTTTTCACTAGGGTGTTGTTCAGTTGCTAAGTTGTATCCAACTCTTTGCAACCCCATGGACTACTGCATGCCAGGCTTCTCTGTCCTTCACTATCTCCTGGAGTTTGCTCAAACTCATGTCCATTGAGTCGGTGATGCCATCCAACCATCTCATCCTCTGTCAATCCCTTCTCCTCCTGCCCTCGATCTTTCCTAGCATCAGGGTCTTTTCCAGTAAGTCAGCTTTTCACATCAGGTGGCCAAAGTATTGGAGCTTCAGTGTGAGCATCAGTCCTTTCAATGACTATTTAGGGTTGATTTCCTTTAGGATTAACTGGTTGATCTCCTTGCAGTCCAAGGGACTCTCAAGAGTCTTCTCAAGCACCACAGTTTGAAAGCATCAGTTCTTCAGTGCTCAGCCTTCTTTATGGTCCAGCTGTCACATCCATACATAACTACCAGAAAAACCATAACTTCGACTACACAGACCTTTGTTGGTAAAGTGATGATTCTGCTTTTTAACACGCTATCTAGGTTTGTCATAGCTTTTCTTCCAAGGAGCAAGTGTCTTTTAATTGGCTGCAATCACCGTCTACAGTGATTTTGGAGCCCAAGAAAATAAAATCTGCCACTGTTTCCATTTTTTCCCCTATCTATTTGCCATGAAGTGATGGGACCAGATGCCATAATCTTAGTTTTTTGAATGTTGAGTTTTAAGCTAGCTTTTTCACTCTCTTCTTTCACCTTTATCGAGAGGTTCTTTAGTTCCTCTTCACTTTCTCCCATTTGGCAGAAAAGCTTATTTTTCACTAGAGTTTATTTCAAGTTATATTTTGCTTGAATCTAACTTTTATTTTTAAACATGTGTTTTCCTTTTTTATAACTGGAATTTCTCTCAGACATTTTTTAATACTCTGCCTTTTCCAAAAATACTTAAAGTGGACTTATGTTTAAGTCATCTGACTTCTGGGCATATTTTCCTTAAACACTATATAATCTAATATTTATGCAGTGGTTTCAATTTTCCCAGCAATGTACTAAGTGCTTTGCCTAGATTAATTCTTATAACAGTAGCTATGAGAAAGAACTATTATCATATGCAACTGCTTCATATAGAAACTAAGGCCTAATGTATGTGAGAGTTGGACTATAAAGAAAGCTGAGTGCAGAAGAATTGATACTTTTGAACTGTGGTGTTGGAGAAGAGTCTTGAGAGTCCCTTGGCTTGCAAGGAGATCCAACCAGTCCATCCTAAAGGAGATCAGTCCTGGGTGTTCATTGGAAGGACTGATGTTGAAGCTGAAACTCTTAATACTTTGGCCACCTGATGCAAAGAGCTGACTCATTTGAAAAGACCCTGATGCTGGGAAAAATTGAAGGCAGGAGGAGGAGAAGGGGACGACAGAGGATGAGATGGTTGGATGGCATCACCGACTTGATAGGCATGGGTTTGGGTGGACTCCGGGGGTTGGTTATGGACAGGGAGGCCTGGCGTGCTGAGGTTCATGGGGTCACAAAGTCTGACACGACTGAGCAACTGAACTGAAATTGAAAGTGAAAGGCCTAATGTGGTGGAATGAATTGTGCAGTTCCTAGGTTTGTGAGAGAGAAGACAGACCTACAGAGCTCTTCAATGCCCATCAGTGGACAACTAGCCTGGGGGCTTGGAGAAATGATTTCTTTGCCCAGATTTTAATTTTTGGATAGAATCCTGAATTTAGAACAGCACTTCAGACCTCTGACTCTAGTGACACTATTTTTTTAAAAATTTTCCCCCTAATATTGGAGCTTCTACTTTCAAACTTTTAGGATAAGAATTTTAGAAACAACATTGAAGGAGAGATAAAAATGTTGCCTAAGTTATACGTGGAATATAAAAAAATTGTTAAAAATAATTTTCTTAAGTTATATGATTATGATTAAAATGGCAGTAAGATAGAGTAACTGTATTAAGTTTTTCTTTTGCATTAGCACTGTGTGCTATTTTCCCTCCATGGGAATTCAAGTTTCAGGAATAGAGAAGACTATTTTCTCTAATTCATCCTTTTACCAAGAGTCCAGTGAATATTCATGTAAACGAATGATATGTTTTCCACCTTCTGAGGTGTGAAAGGTCATAATCTTATTAATATTTTCATTGAAGTGAAGCAAGCACATAAAGACCTGCTGGAAAGTAAATGTATGGACAAGTCCATTGGTCACTATTGCAGTGTGAAATTATGCACTGTCTGTAAACTGGGGGATTTTATGAATGCCTTTTATTTGATTTTTTATTTTTAATTGAAGGATAGTTGCTTTATGGTGTTGTGTTGATTTATGCCATACAAAAACATGAATCAGCCCTAAGTATACATACATCCCTCCATCTTGGGCTTCCCTCTCACTCTCCTGCATCCCACCCCTCTAGGTAGTCATAGTGCATTTTTTGCAACATGAAGTCCTAATGTATAGTTTTTTTAAGAATAAAATTTAAAAATTTTAGAATATGTAACACTTGCTCTGGTTTGACATGGTTTCATAATACCATTGCGCTTACCAGGTAGCTCAGTGGTAAAGAATTCACCCGTCAAGGCAGGAGAGGAGACGAGAATTTGACCCTTGTGTTGGGAAGATCCCATGGAGAAGGAAATGGCAACTCCACTCCAGTATTCTTGTCTGGGAAATTCCATGGACAGAGGAGCCTGGTAGGCTGCAGTCCACAGGGTTGCAAAGAGTTGGACATGACTTACCAGCTGAACACACGTAACACCTAAGGTGGTTTGTGATGGCGTGCATGATTTCTGTAAGCTCTCTCAAAGGATATTGTCCTTTGAAGTTAATCATGGCAGTGAGAGTTGTGATGGAGAAGACTGACTCACGAGCATCCTTTTTTGGCATACTGCAAGCTCTCATAGCGCAGCAGTGAGCATGGCATACAGTCCCTGTGTGCTGAACAATGGACTGAGCTAGAAGATGCATGAGCCAGGGGCCTGCTTCCTCAGCAGCTCCAGGTCTGGTGGGCAGGAGAGACATCAGTGGCTTATGGTCATAGACTATGTGCAGCTGTGTCTCTTGGTGTGTCTGTAGAGCATTTCTGAAAATAGCCCCTCCACCTGTTCCTTCCTACATTCCCGTCTGGGACATCTGCCACTTTTATTGCTGAAAAGACCACAATAACATGTGTGGCATGTGCAGTTTGTTTTCTTAATTCTAAAACTATCTATACCTTCAAAATCTCAAAAGGCAGAGGGAGGAAATAAGTTGAATTTTGGGGACACTGACATTTCCACTGAGTTAAGCATTTTCTTCGAGTGGGGGTAATGAGTGAGGGGTGGAATTTAAATTCAGACCCCTAATTACCAGTGAAAGAGTTAAGTGAGACATGTCTTCAAAGTACTTAAATGCTAAACTGAAATTCACTAACATAGTACACAATCTGCAGGCTAAAAAATTGTTTTGATTTCCCACAGTTCAGTGAACTATGGGCTCAGTCGCCCGGTTATGTCCGATTCTTTGTGACCCCATGGACCGTAAGCCTACCAGGCTCCTCTGTCCATGGGATTTTTCCAGGCACGAACACTGGAGTAGGTTGCCATTTCCTACTCCAGGGCGTCTTCCCAGCCCAGGATTAGAACCTGCATCTCTCGCGTCTCCTGTGTTGGTTGGCAGATTCTTTACCACTAAATAGTTTGTAAATATCTGCAGGAGGATTTCTTCTATGTATCATAGAATAACTTACTTGAAAGGTAGTGTGTATGCTATCTGTTCATTGATTTATCGTCACTCACTATCACACACCTAATGTGAAGCAGTGTTTTAGCAGAAAGCAAAACTCATTGGGGAATTTCAAATCTCAATTTTTATTTTGAGGGGAGGGAAAAATAGGCAACTAAATACATAGTATTTAAATGACAATAGAAACAATACATCAGGGTAAGGAATGGAGATTAGCAGTGTGGGGGCGGGGGGAGCTCTTTTACACAGAGACAGCCTAGTAGGCCTCTGCTGAGGTGGTGTAAATGCTTTTGTTCAGCTGGGAGTCTCCTCGACTAGCTCGGCCCCTTACTGAAAAGTCACCCTAAATTTCCTGAACCTTTGTTCATACAGCTCATGGACTTCTTTTCTGCCTTGATTCAGTCTCTTCACTCATGTCATCAGACCTTGTGTCCACAAATCTTCTGTATTCACATAACACTCTTCATCTGATAATTTAGTCCTCTGTGATTCTGGATTTGGGACTTGTTGTCTAAACCACCTCTTTGCGTTTCATGTGAATCAGTTGGGCTTATCATTACTCACATACTGTTATCTCCAACTTGACAACCAAGTTGTATTTCAGATTTTTGCCTTTATGACTTTTGAACCAGTTCTTCAGACTTAGAGTTTGAAAAAAGAAAAACTTTGACCTGAAGCTTTTCTCCCCTATGGCCAGTGATTCCTTTGTGTAGATGCAGCCTTTTATGTATGGAATAATTGCACACTTTCCTCTGAAAAGACCCAGTTGACTTAAACTTGGCATCTCATTTTAGGGCAGGCCAGCAACAGACTTATGAGGAGAGAATGTTCTGGAAGATGTAGTGTGGACTTCTTATAAAGTATTGCAAAGTGTTAGGCAGCAATGGTATGGGTAATAATACAGGTTTGATATTTTCATGTTTACATCTTGACCTTGAAAGGAGAATGAAAAATCCTATTTATGGTATACCATAATATTCTGACTTTTAAATTGCAAGCAGCTAGGAATATTAAAAAGAGATGAAAGATTTTTATCCTGGAAAAGGAAAACCAATTTAGTGTTTTATTCTTCATATTATAAGTCAGAGAATGTAGAAAGTAGATACATTCATAGATAGCCAATACCCAGTATGATAGATTTAAAAAACAATTTTAGAAAATGTAACTAAATAAGTACCATTCTTTTTTGTGTGTTGGAATGAAATTGTCCCATGATAGTGTAGAAATAACAAAGGAAACAAATACTTTTAAACATTGCTGTGATGGGGGAGAAATATAGCATTTCTATTTATAGCTTGTACAGAGTCCCACATAAAAATAGCTTCAACTAACAGATTTGCTCATATCTGGAATACAAAGTTAGTGCTGTCCATGCCTTGAGGAATTCTAATAAGAACAAGCACGGCATTGGTAAACATTGACCGTTTGTCATCTTTTCTTTTATACGCGTTTTCTTATGTGGGGTTTGTTTGTGGAAAAGTCCTGGCTTCTCTGTTGGCTGTTTTATTATTTTCTAGGCTCTTCATCTCTGTTTTTAGAGAGAAGGATGAATTCACACCCCCTCAATCTCACCCCGTGAAGTAGATTTATGTTACTGATGGTTGTACTTTAGTCAGTGGAATCTTTGTTGGGCTAATAGAGTTAACATTTCATTCTTCTAAAGACTAATTTTGTGTGATTGACGTGATACAAAATATTAAGAATCTTGGAAGTTAATAGAAACCATTCTTTCTTATTTTCAGCGAAGTTTCCTGGGCTATGCCAGTTTTAAAGTCGGGGAGCTACTGAAGTCCAAGGAGCAAGTGCTGGCTCTGAGCCTGAGGTAGGTCTCGATGCTGTTAAAGTTAACAGCCCATCATATTTATGGAATGCTGGTTGGGTTTGAGAAGTCGCAGTTCTTACAGTTGGTTAGATGTCAGCTCTTAAATGGCTTATGTTCTCCACTGCAGTAAGTTACTGGGAAACAGCAATTATTCAAGTTCACATTCAAGTTTGTGTTTCAGACGGTCAAAGGTTATCAGTTCTTGTAGGGGAAGAAAATGATATTATTAACAAACTAGTGCTGGCTAGAGGGGATGGGGTGGTGGGGGGGTGAAAGAGGTGAAGAAGATTAAACAGTACAAACTACCAGTTATATATTATATAAGCCGTAGGGGTGTAATATACAGCATGTGGATATAGTCAGTATTATAGTAGCTCTGTATGGTGCTTAATCTATAAAAATATGGAATGACTATGTTGTACCTCTGAAGCCAATATAATATTGTAAGCAGCCCTTGTTCAGTATAAAATAAAAAATAAAGTGATGAAACTTTAGATGAAACTTCAAAAAATGATGAAACTTCAAAAAAATAAGGGGAGAAAACTCTTTGAAAGTAAGAAAGTAAATAGAAATGATGGGCATGTTATTAAATACTATTTCAAAATTATGTTTTAAATCAGGTGGGTTTCGTGGTTTGAAATATGTTTGTTAGAGGCAACTGGCAGATTTATGATAATAAAGGGTAAGCTGATTACTCTTTTTTGAGCTTATTTTGTTGCTGTATAATTAAATGTAAAACGTAAGTTAAAGCAGATTCATATAGCAACACACAACAGGTTTAGAGATGACTTTGGGGATGATGATAACAATGGTGGCTTGGATGGTAAATGGTGACTCCGATGGTAGAAAGCCCAGGTGGCAATGCAGGAGACCTGGGTTCCATCCCCGGGTTGGGAAAATCCCCTGGAGGAGGGCATGGCAACCCACTCCAGTATTCTTGCTTGGGGGATCCCCAGGAACCGTCCATGACTGGCAGGCTGCAGTCCATGGGGTTGCAGAGTCGGACACGACTGAGCGACTAAACACAACACAGATTTCAGAAGACTATACAACAATCTTTAGGAAGTTGCACAGTGTTTTAATACCGAGGACAGTATTAAGTAATCATTTTTCTTAACATCCTTATAAGTTAAAAGAAAATCGTATGCTGTTTTCCAATTGTATAATAACTTTAAAATTATGTATGCTTGGAGAATACTACCTTACAATATTTATACAGTATATATAAAGATAAAAGTTATATACAGCACTGTTTGTAAATCTTGGATGATTTACATAAGGGAACAGGCAATGTGTCTTAAGTGTGTTTGCCCTCTGCCCAGCCCCTGAGGATTCATTATAACCAATTTATTTCAGTGTAGATGCCACGGCTTATGGTGGAATCTGCTGCTGGCTGTCTGCTTTCTGATTTTTCCTGATCCTTATAGATTTGCATTTTGACTTAAGAGATGATTTAAAATAATTTAAAATAATTCACAGTCTTATAGAAAAATAAGTTTTGATGGCTCCTACAAAGGTTGTTGTATTCTTTTTGGCTTCCTTTTGGCTGTTGTTTTTGTTTTATTTTATTGAGGAAGACATTTAAAAATGTTTGTAGTTTTGTGATGTTATTCCTGATAGAATTTTGCTGTGGTTATTTTCCATAGGAAGTGTGTAAGTGCCAGCTAAAATGTCTATCTATCATTATCACTGATATTCTAGAAGATATTTATTATCCATCTAGCATGGCAGTTAGATTTGACCTGAGTGCCCCAGATTCATGATATGAGATGTCAGACATTGGGCTTGCTGAGAACCACTAGCAGGTTACACGTTTTCTGTGCATGCTACATGACACTTTATTCCTCACCTTGCTGAACACTCCGTAGTATTGACTGTATCATAACTGTTGTTAATATTAGCAGCCTACCGCACCATGTTTAGATACTGGCTTTGAGAAAGATATCAGGAGCCAAGAAATCTTTAGTGGAAGGAAAATACCTGAACACACACAATTAGAGGAAGAGTAGGAACAGGAAGATCTAGTTTAAGGTATTCCACTTACAGGTTGAAAAAAGTAACATTATTCTAGATTTACAGGAAATCAAGACACTTTTGATTTTAAACTCCTGATTCTTAGTTATTTGATTTTGATTGTATAAAAGGAAACCAAATTTAGCAACAAAACATTGCATTTTCAAAAAATATATATTTTGGAATGGCTAGGTTACTGTTTTTGTCCCATTTTGCGTTTTGCCAAATTTGTGGATTTCTTTGCCTGTGAACAAGACATATTATACACTTATTATAACCTGTTGATTTCTGGTGCTTTGTGTTTTTACATCTGTTGTAATTTATCTTCTTTCCACTGACTTGGCAGCCTCTGAAGGTACTGAGTCAGAAAAGTGTTAGATCAGGGATGCACGCATGCTTACGTGCTAAGTCGCTTCAGTCATGTCTCACTCTTTGTGACCCTGTTGCCTGTAGCTGGCCAGCCTAGGGGATTCTTCAGGCAAGAATACTGGAGTGGATTGCCATGCCTTCCTCTAGGGCATCTTCCTGTCCAGGGATCGGACCCGCATCTCTTGCATCTCCTGCAGTGGCAGGCAGGGTCTTTACCACCAGTGCCACTTGATCAAGGATAAGAAGTTTTGTGTTTTTTTGATTATTGGTTTTATTTTTACTATGCCTTTACACTAATATATCACTTTTATTCCTTCTATTCTCTAGTCATTGTTTTCAAAGCAATAGAATTCTCAGATTTCTGTTAAAAAACACTTCACAGAAATAAGGGTATACTTGTCGGCACCATACTTGGATGGCGAATACCTCTAAAATCTGTCTAGCTTTTTTGTGATCACTGTCCCTTTGGGTTGCTTCATTTCAGATAATTCAGATTTAAAGCTCCCAAAGTCGTTCCATGGAGTTTAATAGTTTAATGTGGCCACTGCATCCTATGTGCTGTGAACTGGGATTTTTGAGTTTGAGGTGAACTTTTTTTCCACAGAAATCTTAAAAAGGGCAAAAAGTATGTGCCTTATTTATAGACTTAAATTTCATGAAATATGACAGTGCATTTTTGAAATTGTAGACTAAAACCTGTTTGCTTATATTGGGGAGAATGAGACATTATGTGTTTCATGCTCTGATGAGTATATTAGAGATGTTGTTTCATTGACCCTTATCAAATTAGCCTATGATGTTACTATTTTTGTCATTTTATATAGTAAGAAACTGAGGTATAGAAAAAGTTAAGTAATTTGCACAAAGTTACAATGCTGTTACGTTGCAAAGCCAATGTGTGAAGCCACATATTTCTGTCTGCAAAGCCTGTGCTCTTTTTTTAAAAATGTTTTTTTGGAATTTTTCTTTCCTTTTTTTTTTTTGGTGTGGGCCATTTGTTACAATTTGCTTCTGTTTTAATGTTTTGGTTTTTTGGCCTCCAGACAGGTGGGATCCTAGCTCCCCACCTGGGACCAAACCCACATCCCTTGCTTTGGAAGGGGAAATCTTAACCACAAGATCACCAGGGGAGTCCCAAACCTGTGCTCTTAGTGACCCACTTTTGGTCTCCTTTGACAAGAGAAAACTGAGACCTAGTTGAAACATGTCACACATTATATGACTTAGTAATGGCAGGACAAAGCAAAGACACAGGGCAAGGACCACTTGTTCAAGATGTCTTCCACATGAATTTCACCACTCATTTTACGGCAAAGGAAGGCCTGATGAGTCCCAGTGGCCGTGGAGAGCTCAGGAATGTTAGCCATAATGGAGTGAGCAAGCATTAGCCTGCTGGGTTAAGGATGAATGGAGACTGAGGGAAACCCGGGCCGTCTCTTCTCACCCCAGAACCATGACTCTATACCTGGTTTACTGCCCAAGCACTTAACAGCTACTTGCTCTGCTAACCTAACCTGAGTCTCTTGGACTTGTAACAAACCAAAATTTAGAACAATGACTTAACAACAGAATGGAGAAGCAGATCTTTCTCTGGCAATGGTCCTAGAGGTCAGAGGAAAAACTACGTTGCTCATAAAGTAGTCAGACAATCACAAAGGCAGAAAAAGTAGGGGAGGGTAAAAATTCTTTCCTAGGAAATCCTCCTCAGAACTGAGACAGATAAGAAGTATTGGCTTAGCCAAAAAGTTCATTTGGGTCCCCGTAAGTTGTCACCAAAAACCCAAATGAATTTTTGGCCAACCCAACAATTTGACCTTGTCTGACCTTTGCTGCCCATCTCCACGCAGTTCGGATTTCATTCAGTTCTTGCTCATTGAGCAAGCATTTATCATGAATTTTTCATATGCCAACTATAGTGATAAGGTTCTTAACAGATTTTTAAAAATAGCAGCAGAGTTCATGTTTTGCAGTTGATACTACTAATAAGAATGACGACAAAAAATCCCGTTATTCATTGAACATCTACTGCATGCAAGGGATGTGTTGGGTGCTTCTCCTACACTTTTCAATGTAATTTCTGCAGTTTTATCATCCCGGTTTTATAGCAGCTTGTCTAAGATTCCACAGCTGCTGATTGTAGGATTAGAATTCAGTTGGGTCTGACTCCAGAGCTTCCTCTGCTTGGTTTTCCTGCCTGATAGGAAACAAATGATCCCATTGAATCTTTACCCTGTTCTCTACTTTATATTCTATCTTTTGGAAAATTTTAGGGACCTCAATTATTTTTTCTTAATACTTTAACCTTAAAATTCAGTTCTAAATGCCTGTGACATAGTAGAGGTTCAAACATATTTTGCTGGGATTTTGATTCATGATGATGACTTTCTTATATTTTTATGGATGCTAAATATGAACCTGGTGCCATTTATTTCTGAGTCAGAGACTCCTAAATTAGTGAACATTATGCAACCTAAGTATTAGAGTATATCTGAGACATGTAACTTCCAGAGTAATAGTGAGTGATGGATTGTAATTGGCTTGAAAAGCTGAAAGCCTTACTTGGAATTCACATTTATTTCGGTGTAGGTCACATTGTCTTGTCATGGGAAATTTTCAGCTCATCTTAACAACTATTCTGTTGTTTCTTTTGTAATCTCCTACATGTAGTCCCCCCAAGTTAAGCAAACATTTATGTAATTTTGTCATAGTGGATGTGAGAAAATTTTCTTGAATAGAGGAGTGTTTACCCATAAAAATAGAATTTATGTTGCCTTTTCGTTTATTACTTCCTCCACATGTACACTAGCACTGTCATGTAACATACAACGTAAGACTTCAGTGATCCTGCATAGATATATGGTGTTATGTTTTATAATGTACAGACGTATGGTAGGGGCTATGAAAGAAACAGACAATAAACTTCTACTGTATTTAATTTTTTCCTATTTCATGTAACACTTTTATGTATATATTCATGCAAATACTTCATAGCTTATATGGATAGATATGTTTATATTATTTTAGAACTTTTACTTTCCTCACAAACCTTTACTATTTATTTTACATTAGTGTCAAATGCATGTGTTAGAGATGGTAAGATACAAATTATGGAGTCTTTTAAGTTTTGTTTTATTTTTTGGTGTTTTGCTTAATTTAGCCTCCTCACACACACACAGTGCATACACATATTTCAGTTTTGTTTCTAAAAATGGAACAACAGCAAAAAAAAAAAAAAAAGCCCACATACTTTAAACTGAATCTCCCAAAGGCATGCTCTTAATTTAAGAGCAGGAAGCAATATTAAGGAGAGGTTCCTTAGGCTGTAACACAGTTTTCCACACAAGCATATGCAGAGTGGTTAAAAAAAAAAAAAAGAGTAAATGTCACTGGCATCTTGCATGTTGGGAACCAGGGCATGTTCTATAGGCTATAGGGCAGTGGGTCAGAATCTGTCTGTTACTGTGAGGCATGAATGCATCTGAACTTCCATAGTAACCTGAGACCAACCTTGGCCATATATTGACCATAGAGTTTTAACTGATAAATGTATTTTTCGTTTGAAATAAAATTAAACTTTCTTTATGGGTTGCCTAGTATTACTCTTTTCCTACACGCAAATGATGCTTACTTTAAGCACCAGATGCCGTCTTTAAAATTGTATGTGTGATGGATATTTTCATAACAACATCTTTTCTTATCAGCACTTACTTGGACTTCAGAGATCATTTATAAGATCATGTACAAGTATCTTAACAGTCACGTATATTTTGAAGATGTTTTATTCTCTTTTAAAAGTCACTTCTGGCTAGCTTTTCTAGTTACCAGAAAGTAGAATTACAGCAAAAAATTCTTCTGGTTTTACCACACTAACTTTTATGCCTGTCTAAAATATTCTCTATATTAAATAAAGGCAATGGACATTGATTGGTGGCCAAAAAGCCTGCTTTGAGAGATAATAGTGTATCAGTGATTATTTTACTAAAGAGATTATTTGCTAAAATTATGAAAGGCACCAATGGAAAAATTTGAGGATAAGAATAGCATGTAAAAGTTAATTGACGCACTTGACTCGAATTTTGTAAAAATGCCCATCCTAACCCCTGAAAGCAATGCATAAGAGCACTACATTTGTTTCCTTTGGGAGTGAGCAAGCAAGAAAACATGCACATCAGTAGCAAATGCATGCTCATGTTTGATTCAGATGCACCTTTATGTGGAATGCCTCGAATCATTGGAATGTTTTATTCACCATGCTTTTGACATGATTCAGAATGAAGACCCAAAGCTCCTCCAAGACACTGACCCGAACCTCATAGATCCATGTGTGATTTGATCAGTCACTTCAGTCAGGTCCAACTCTGTGAGACCCCATAGACTGTAGCCCGCCAAGCTCCTCTGTCCATGGGATTCTCCAGGCAAGAATACTGGAGTGGGTTGCCATTTCCTCCTCCGGGAGATCTTCCCAACCCAGGGATCAAATCTGCGTTTCTAAAACCTCCAGCATTGCCGGTGGATTCTTGACCACTAGCGCCACCTGGGAATAGGAAGATATAACTAACACTCTTTGAAATTTATAATGGATTAAGTATTTCAAATGTCTTACAGTATTGAATCTTCTGATAACCTTGCCTGGAAGATATTATTCCTGTTTTACAAGGAAAGGGAGTAACAGCAGTATGACTTCTTAAGGTGACGCAGCTGGGTCAGCATGGTAATTAGAAGAGGAGTTCTTGATAGCAAAGATTTCCTAGAGAGGATATATTTTGTTTAGAATTTTATAATGAAATGTGTTTAGAGGCTAGAAGAGAGATTGACACCTCAGCTTCTTCTTGGGCCTCTTTAGTGACCTAAGACTCAGACTCAGGAGGTCATACACGTCTCCCATTTTCCAACAGATCATTGTTGGAAAAGCGTTCCTGTTTGTCCTAGATTTTATCTTCTTGCTTATTCCTCACTTTCCTTCCTGGTGTTAAGTAGGAGAAGTCTCACAATAGACATATGGTGTTGTGTTTTGTAATATACAGATGTGTGGGAAGGGCTCTGAAAGAAATTAACAGTGAACTTTTACTTTTTCCCCCCCTATTTTATGTAACTTTTTTCGGTGTGCATATTCATGCAAATACGTCTTAGACTGCATGGATAGACATGTTTATACAGTTATATTATTTTCAGGCTCTTTTGCTTTCTCACAGATCTTGACTATTCTCCATTGTTGCTCTATGATCACTTTGAAAGCAGCTTTTTTTGCCCAGTTTTAAATCTCCCCACCTTTCTTTTTTTCTTTGTGAAGTAATGTAATATATTAACACTAGAAAGAGCACTTGACTTTCCCAGCAGCCTTGGGCTCCAGTCCCAGCTGTGTTACCAGCTGTGTCACCCCAGGCCTGTTGTCTATCCTCTAGCATCTGTTAATGGGAGTAGCAACAACCTCCCTCCTACCGTGGCTCTGGGTAATTAATAAAGGCAGTGAAGTTCCATTCATTGCCTTGTGTTAGAGAAAAGCACTCTATTAAGATTGTTTTCCTTTCTTCTTGTATTAAGCTTACTAATTCGTTCACCCATCGCTTAACATTTTCTTTAGTTTGCTTACTTAGTTTGTTGAAGGTCTTTCTTAAAATGTGACATCTACAAATCTCTCAATTGGGCAATGGCAAAGAGATTGATTTAATCTGAACATTGAGTTTTTATTATCTGAAGAATGGGTGCTTCCTTGAAATCCAAATTCTGGCTTTAGTTACACTGACACCAGGTTTGGCTTCTTATCAGATACCAGATACCAGCAAGAGACCTAGGGAAAGTATTTGGTTAAAACAGGCAGCGTTCTGATAGTGTTCTGAAAAATCTAAAAACTTTTTTGACTTGAAAGTTTAGCAATATAGCACTGAAATCAGGGTAGAAATTCGTAAAAGTGACACAGAGTGTCAATTGCTTTTAGAGTTGACTGATGCATTTTATTGCTGAATCTGTGATAAAATGTCTACAGAAATAAATTCAAGTGATGTTTCTCGGGACTGGAGTGTGAAAAGGAAGGAAGACATCAAAAACAGAAGTAGGGCTATTTGCTTCTGAAGCTGACTTTGTTCTTCTGTGTAACTGTATTAATGCCATTTAGGAACAAGACCACCTAAAATTATCAGAAGGCTGTAACATGAGCCACTTTGCAGTAAAGTGACAACATGACATTAATTTATTATAAAATTAGGGAATGCAAAGCATACAAATATTGTGGACTTAGGATAGTGGAGTAGAAACAGTCTGGGATTTAGAGACATGCTTGAGCCCAAATCCAGGCTTTTTTATTGCCTAGCAACATGATTGATTACTCTGAGACTCAGTTTTTTTATCTGTGAAATAGGGATGACAGTGGCCATGTGACAGCCTAGGTTCCTGTGAATTACTAATGTGAAATGTTTGTAACAGCTCCTGACACATAGTAAGTGCTCAATAAATGTTAGTGGTGGATTTTTTTTTCTTTTATTGATCAGCCTCTCTAGCCTTAGGGTTTTTGATGTTGTTTTTGTTATTCCCACCCAGATGAGAATTAGATAAATGGTACCCAACCCATCTGAAACAGTACCTGATGCAAAGCAGGTGTTCATCATGCTGTCACCCATTACTAAAATTATCACCATTATCAGTATTATTATTTCCCTCTTCATCCTTGTAGCCTGTCTTTCATTTATAATTTAAATGGCTCTGCAGTGCTATAGTCTGCATTTTCCTTTATGTTCCTAATCCATTTTCATGAGGCCAGAGATATGACCATGGAAACCAATTAGCACTTCCTTAGTTTGCATTATTCAAAAGATGTCGTATTTGTCAGATTGCAAATTAGAGATTTTAGTCATTGAAGATACAACTCGTACTTGGAGTACACTTCAATAGCTCCTCAATTTGTAAAGAAAAGCCTGTGGTCTTCCATCTTTTAAAATGCAAATCACATAGAGTTAATATCTGTACACAAAAACCTACCCGCTTAAGAAGTTTGAGAGCTTATTTATCTTTGAAGATAATTTACAGGAGTGATTAGGCCTGCAAGGAATTATATTTGACCTGAAAATTTTATATTGGATCTGCCCGTATTTACCAAAGCCACTTTCATCATTATCACCCTGTATTTCTGCTGCTTTGGATGATTTATATCATCTTTTTCTAAAGAATGTTCTTTAGAACACCGATATCCCTTCAGTTTTAGTATGTGTTCTTTGAGTGAAGAAGTTTTATGTCTAGTAAGTTTGAAATGTTATATTTTAAAAAATGAAGTAGGTGACCTGATTGTAGGACTTCTCAGAGTCTTCATTATCCTCATGTCCTTCAGGGACTCTCAGAGACAGCGTTGCCTACAGCTTTTCTTTAATTTGAACCCAAGAAGCTTTCTTCATGCAACCCCTTATCAAATATTATCAGGCAAGGTGCGTTCCCAGGTGGCGCTAGTGGTGAAAAAACGTACCTGGCAATGCAGGAGACAAAAGAGACGCAGATTCGATCCCTGGAGATTGGGGAGATCCACTGGAGAAGGAACTGGCAACCCACTCCAGTGTTCTTGCGTGGAGAATGACATGGACAGAGGAGCCTAACAGGCTCCAGTCCGTGGGTCATAAAAGAGTCGGACGTGACTTAGCACGCACGCATGCAATATACAAATAGACACTGTGTTCAAAGAAAAACAGCTGCATAGTTCAGAAAATGCTGATTTGGAACAATAGAAAGAACCAAGCATTTCCCAGAGAAATCTATGAGAGACTTGTCTATGCATTCATCCACTTTTCCCCGCCATGAAGGTTTCCTCTAATCCGTGCCTCTATAGACAGGTCTGTGATCGTCTCCAAATGACCCCTCAGTCCTACACACATGCCTTGCACGTCCACACTTTCTGCCCCATCCACGTGCAGTTCCCACCCCTGATTCTCCCACCCCCCACCCCAGTCAGTGGCATGTCAACCCCATGGGTTTTTACATCCATGTCATGGCCTATATAGACATGCATTTGTGAAATTCATACACATGAATATGTGGAAAGGGGAAAGAAGTGACTTTACATACTCTCTTTTATAGTCATGGACAGGTTGTTTTTAAGGTTGCCTAAGTGCACACATAGTTATTTTCACGATCACCTAATACAACTACCCCAAACTGAATTTATGCCTTTTTCTGAAAGTCCTGCCTTTAGGCGCTTGTCCTTTCTTGGTTAAACTCAGAACCACTGTGTGCTGTGTGATCAGTCGCTTCAGTCATGTTTGACTCTTGGCGACTCCATGGACTATATCCTGCCAGGCTCCTCTGTCCATGGGATTCTCCAGGCAAGAATCCTGGAGTGGGTCACCATGCCCTGCTACAGGGAATTTTCCCTACCCAGGGGTCGAACCCAGGTCTCCTATGTCTCCTGCATCGGCAGGCAGGTTCTTTACCACTGGTGTCACCTGAGAAGCCCCAGAACCATTAGGTACCTTAACTATAGCCACAACTAGAAATCCCAGCATCCATTTTCTTTTTTTCTTCATTTTTTGGTAATTTTTATTTTTTTTTTCCATCTATTTTTATTAGTTGGAGGCTAATTATTTTACAATACTGTAGTGGTTTTTGCCATACATTGACATGAATCAGCCATGGATTTACATGTGTTCCCCATCCCGATCCCCCCTCCCGCCTCCCTCCCCATCCCATCCCTCTGGGTCTTCCCAGTGCACCAGCCCTGAGCACTTGTCTCATGCATCCAACCTGGGCTGGTGATCTGCTTCACCCTTGATAGTATACTTGTTTCAATGCTATCCTCTCAGAACATCCCACCCTCGCCTTCTCCCACAGAGTCTAAAAGTTTGTTCTGTACATCTGTGTCTCCTTTTCTGTTTTGCGTATAGGGTTATCGTTACCATCTTTTAAAATTCCATATTTATGTGTTAGTATACTGTATTGGTCTTTATCTTTCTGGCTTACTTCACTCTGTATAATGGGCTCCAGTTTCATCCATCTCATTAGAACTGATTCAAATGAATTCTTTTTAATGGCTGAGTAATATTCCATGGTGTATATGTACCACAGCTTCCTTATCCATTCGTCTGCTGATGGGCATCTAGGTTGCTTCCATGTCCTGGCTATTATAAACAGTGCTGCGATGAACATTGGGGTGCACGTGTCTCTTTCAGATCTGGTTTCTTTGGTGTGTATGCCCAGGAGTGGGATTGATGGGTCATATCCATTTTCAGTTCATCTTTTTCTACAATTTTTATATGATTATGCTCTTTTTCTGCCTTAAATTTTGTAGTTCTTACTTTCCCCTCGCCCACATGAACATGAACAGAAGTGTGCAAAAACTTCAGCCAAGAGATACAAGGTAGCAAGTGCTTTTTCAGCTTCATCTGCAGTCACACAAATTACCCTTGACACTGATCGCCACCTCCTTTGATGTTTATGGTGGCTTATGTGCCCGTAACACTTTATAAAGGTAGAGTCAGAGTCCCCGTATTTCTTTGGAAACCCCTTTTCTCAGGGGTTCGAGCTCGATTTCCAAACTTCAGGTCACAGAGGAGCACGGCGCTGCCGGTATGTGCAGATGGTACTCCCATGGTTCTTCCCCACACTAACATTCTGTTATTTTCCCTCCATCTTTTTGTATCCCTTACCTGGGATGATTTTACCCACCTGAAGCCCCTAGTATTCTCCATATTCACTCTCCATATTCATTAGTGAACTAATGAGAGGTAGAAATCTCCAGGAGGACCAGTAAAAAGGGCTGGTCTTCTTCCCAGGTTCCTCAATGTTCTAAGACCAAATTGGCCATTTCCCTATCATCGGGCTTTTGAAGAAGCAGGTCAGCACTCATTATTCCTGCTGCAGTTAACAGGTTTAATGATCACTGAAGGTCACTGTTCTTAACTGTGTTCCTAGTGAGATTAACTAGGATTGGCTTTGCTTTTCCATTTACACACTGCCAGTTTTACTTACAGTATATGCTTGAGCTGAGCTGGAGGTACTGTCCTTGCAGAACCATAGACAGTTACCTGCCCCTTTACAACCTATTCTCCCAATAGTGTGCTCCAGCCTAGGAGTCTCTACCCTAATCCATCAAGTGAAATTCACTAATGTCTGTTATTCTATAGTATAGCATGATGCCTCAGAGTACCAGTGTGGCTGAATGAAAAGTGTTTGCAGTAAGATTTCAGGTAGATGAAGAACTGAGTCAGGGAAAGGAAGACAAGCATTAATACAATTTTATAATGGAAGATAGGAAAACTAGAAAATATTCAAGGTCATATGATAAAAGATTTAAGAAGGCAGAAGAGAAGGATGAGATCAAAGGTAAAAAGATGTAGAATGAGGGAAGAAAGAATGGGCCCACTGATTTTGCTTCACTTAATTACTTTTAATACCAGTGTAAGCACATGGTTTTTCTCAAGTCTGTATTAGAGTGGGAGTCGGTGGCTTCTAGCAATGGGCCCAGCCTGTCGGTGACTTATTGGGTCCCTTTACCTAGGTACGTAAGCTTATTAGAATTTGATAGAAAATGTTAGGTAATTAAAGATTCTTTTTACACATTGTCTGGCCCTGATGAGTTTATTACATTATGGAGCAGTTTACTGTCTTGAATATAAAATAGGTTTATAAATCAATTGAAATCATTGACCCAGGTTTAATTAGACCTGATCTAAGTGCTATTTAGCATGTGTTACAATATGATAAGCAAATAGAATGACCAGTTTTACTTGTAGATACATGTTGTATGCTACTTCTTTCTGATGTTCACACATGCAAATTGCACAGTAAACACATTCCTTTAGAACTCAATATAAACTTGACTGCTAAAACCAAATTTAGGGTGCTGTTATAAATTTGGTCTAATCCTCATCCGTCCACTGAAGACCAGACCAGATACCTAGAATTTTATTTTAATCTCCCTCAACATCGATGTAGTCTCTCTAATTTGAAGCAGGTTTAAACGTTTCAATCCTAAACTTAGAAACGGTATACAGTGGGAATTATTTTTCTCTTATCTAGAATCAAATTGAAGATGTTCCAGGGACTTACACAGTAAGGAGGAGACTGTCTCTTAACAGTTTTGGGGTTTTCTTGTTTGTTGGACAGACTGCCAACTAACACTAAATTTCTGGGCTATGGAGATTTGCTTCTAGTACCATGAATTGCTTCTATGACCCAGCGATGTGGCCTTTAAAGTACTTTAAGGATTGGCGTGTGATTATAACACTGGAAAGTTAGAATGCCATTACTGTCACCAGAAGGTAATTACTTTGCTTACATTACTTCATCTGTCTACTAATGGTAATAATGACACTGAGATGAGCTTAGATTATGGATTTATAGAAGGGACTTTAAGAAAAGAATCCCTTTATAGATTAATAGGGAAAAAAAAGTGTTTTCTCCCTCTTTTTGTTTTTTTATTCCATCTCTTCCTCCGTTGAACCCCCACTAGTCCTTGAAACAAATACTTTTCAAGTGATGTTTTCTTTCCTGCCAAGTTCATTTGAAAAATATATTGCGATTATAAAGGCTATGTGAAGTCTCCTTATAGGGAGAAAGTGGTAAAAACAAAGTAAAACATAATTGTTTTTATTGTATTTGTTATGAAATGTCCCTATTTTCTCAGAGATTATTTTTATAAATTCTTTGACTTCAATGATGCTTATTGTTGTTCAGTCACGCAGTCGTGTCCGACTCTTTGTGACCCCATGGACTGCAGCACGCCAGGCTTCCCTGTCCTTCACCATCTCCCAGAGTTTGCTTAAACTCATGTCCATTGAGTCGGTGATGGCATCCAGCCATCTCATCCTCTGCTGCCTCCTTCTCCTCCTGCCTTTAGTCTTTCTCAGCATCAGGGTCTTTTCCAATGAGTCAGTTCTTTGCATCAGGTGACCAAAGTATCAGAGCTTTGAGTTTCAGGACTCAGGTAAATTTATAAAATGGAAGTATATATTTTCTGGAGAATGGTTTTCCTTCTTTACATACCACAGGTGCATTCCTCAATGAAAGTTTTACAGACTTTCTACCTGCTGCCTTCCATACAGAGCGATGGAGTCAGAAGGGAAGACTGATGAATTTCTAAGAGATGAGGAGGGCTTCCTTCTGGAACTAATTTTAAGAATGGAATCTTAGAATGGGAGAAGGTGAGGGTGGGATGTTTCGAAAGAACAGCATGTATATTATCTATGGTGAAACAGATCACCAGCCCAGGTGGGATGCATGAGTCAAGTGCTCGGGCCTGGTGCGCTGGGAAGACCCAGAGGAATCGGGTGGAGAGGGAGGTGGGAGGGGGGATCGGGATGGGGAATACGTGTAACTCTATGGCTGATTCATATCAATGTATGACAAAACCCACTGAAATGTTGTGAAGTAATTAGCCTCCGACTAATAAAAAAAAATTTCCATCAAAAAAATAAATAAAGTCTTAATGTGCTTAATAAAAAAATAAAAACACTTAAAAGCAAAAAAAAAAAAAAAAAGAATGGAATCTGAGGCAATTCTGAAGCTACAGGAGAGGTTGAGAATGTGCAGCAAGCAGCATTTCATAATAGCACATGAGCCACTGGGGAAGCCCCCAGATAAATACAGTACGCTCAAATATGGGGTGATAGTTCATGTTACAGAGAGCTCATTTGTCAGCTTTCTTATGCCTGTGTTGAAGAGACTGTGATAGCCTGCAGCTTATACTCAGGAACTTGCAAAGTATAGTGTGAAGGTATTTTGTATTGATTTCAGTTCACCTGAGAACTACCACTGGAAAGAAACTTTGGATGCCTCTAAAGAGAGTGGTGGAAAGAAGCTTCTCCATCCTTCATGGAACCAAATGAATCCTTGGTTGGAAAATAAGGAATTCAAAGCAGAAGTATTTGGGAAGCACGCCATGTATCAGAACATTGCAGATTCTATATGGAAGGAGGTGGTGATGCTTATAAGAAACAATCTACTCAGTACACAGAGAAGGTGCCTCCAAACACAGAGGTGTGCGATAAAGATAATGCTGCTGAAGGAGGGGGTCCAAGCTGTGAGAAGACACCTAAGAAAAACGTTTAAAAGAAGAGGTGGTGGGACTTGCCTGGCAGTCCAGTGGTTAAGACTTCACACCACCACTGCAGTGGGCGCAGGCTCAACCCCCGGTTGGGGAACTAAGATTCCGCATGCCGTGAGGCATGGCCAAAAAAAAAAAGGTGGAATTATCTCAAAATAGCTATCGCTCTGAAGATCAGGTAATTCAGAAAGCAAGTTTCCTCCAGGCTTTGGAGTGAGCTAGTGAGAGTTCGACCAAAATTTCACATTATGAAGGATTTTCCAGATAAGGACAATCAACTTACTGACCAAGAAGCTGGAAATAAATACATTTAAAATTTACCGCAATTTCCTTTTTTTGGTTTTCAGAAATAAATTAAAAACAAAAATTAGGGCCAAAAATAAAAAAATAGGGTCTTCCCTGGTAGTCCAATGGTTAAAACTCCAGGCTGTCAGTACAGGGGGCCCAGGTTTGATCCCTGGTCAGGGAGCTAGATGCTGCATGCAATAAGTAAGGCCATACACACACACACACACACACACACACACATATGTATATATATATATATGTATGTATGTATATATATATATAGACTTCTGGTTTCTACTGTTCTTTGGCAAATCTCAGCACGACTGATGACTTGTGAGGTGGCTGTGAGCCTTTCACTTGGCATCTCTCAGCTTCAGTTTCTACAGAGTGAATTGGGTGATTCTTAAGCTTACTTTCTGTTCTAATCATTCTCTGATTTTATGCAATCCCGATCCTAAGTTCTGAGGAGTTATCTTAGAATGAAAGAAAAAATAGCTGCATCCAAGGCTGTTGAAAGCTAGTGAAACTTATTTGGAACACAAACTTCAATTTAGTTCTCAAATATTTACAAAAGGATATAGACCAATCACTCGAATTGAAAATTTTAATTCTGTGACTTAATTTTTACTGTGTTTCTACTTTCTGTTAGCATGTCAGTCTGCCAAATACCAAAGTCCTTTTGTTTTCTTACATGGATTTTTTTTAAATGATATGATAGACATTTTAATTACTAATAAATATGCTTTCTTATAATCAGGAATTTTAAAATAACGATTTAACAGGGAGATATCTGAAGAACAATAATTGCTTTCTCGTGTACTTTAGGTTGAAACACTGATATAGGACATTTGAAAAGAAAAAGAATATTTGATTTATTCCTGCTGATCTTTGGAATCTATTTAGCATGAATAAAAGCAGTATAGTGTTTCCATGGGGCTTCCCAAGTGGCTCGGTGGTAAAGAATTCTCCTGCTGATACAGAAGATGCACATTCAATTCCTGGGTCTGGGAGATCCCCTGGAGAAGGAAATGACAACCCACTCTAGTATTCTTGCGTGGGAAATCCCATGGACAGAGGAGCCTGGCAGGCTACAGTCCATGGCGTCCCAAAGAGTCAGACATGACTGAGTACACACCCAGTGAACAGTGAACTGTTTCCGTATAGCAGTGTGTCTTGAATTTTGCTTTAATTGCTTTTCTTCATTTTAACAAGAAAAGTTTTGTAGAAATCTTTAGACTCCTTTAACTATGTGTTAGTCACATTTTGACCTTGAAAATAATTACCTGATGATTTAGTAAAGCATTATAAGGATGGTAAGCAGAACAAGTTAAAATCAGAAAATGAGAAATTTCAGGTCTATAGAGTAATTTTAATCACTGCTGCCCTATCTGCCAATGTATATTTGCCTAGCTAAACTGAGTTTCCTTATTGTAGCTGACCTGTACTGTAAGATGACCTGGATTCCTAGGTCATCTTTTTTTAACAATTTTTTTAATTTGAAGAATAACTGCTTTACACCATTGCGTTAGTTTTTGCTGTACAGCCACATGAATCAGCTGTGTGTACACTCAGTCATGTCTGACTCTTTGCAACCCCGTGGACTGTAACCTACCAGATTTCTCTGTCCGTAGAATGCTCCATGAAAGAGTAGTAGAGTGGGTTGCCATTTCCTACTCCAGGGGATCTTCCCAACTCAGGGATCGAGCCCAAGTCTTTTGCATCTCCTGCATTGGCAGTCAGATTCTTTACTGTGGCGACACCTGGGAAGCCTGTGTATGCATATATCCCCTACCTCTAGAGTCTCCCTCCCATCCCTGCCTTGCCCATCCCACCCCTCTAGGTCATCGCAGAGCACCAAGCTGAGCGCCCTATATTATACAGAAGCTTCGTACTAGCTACTGATTTTACACATGGTAGTGTGTATAGGTCAGTGCCACTATCCCAGTCCATCCCACCCTCTCCTTCCCCCACTGTGTCCACCACTCCATTCTCTGCGTCTTTCATCCACATAGCTGCCCATCATTTTGTCTGTGTGTCCACTCCCTGGCCCTGGTGCCCTCTGCTCCCTAACTCTATTCTGATCCTGGAGCTTCTTCCTCAGCCCCATTCCCTATCCCCAATCATTTCTCTTTAACTGGAAGCTGACTGTCTCCCCCACAGCCCTGCCACATGGTTGCCCTTTGTACCTGTTGTGGGATTAACAAGAAAGTGGGAACCATCGTCATAAAGCCACAAGGAAAAAAATTCCCCTAATAACCAGAATGAGCCAGGAAGTGGGTTCTTCTGAAGAGTCTCCATGTGTGAGTGTGGCTCAGCCTACATCTTGCTTCAGTCCTATGAGACCCTGAGTAGAGGATCTGGTTTGGCCTCTCATCTGTAGAGACTGTGAGATGGTAAATGGGTGGTGTTTAAGTTACTGGGTTTGTGGTATGAAGGTCAAGAAGCAACAGTTAGAGCTGGACATGGAACAACAGACTGGTTCCAAATCGGGAAAGGAGTACGTCAAGGCTGTATATTGTCACACTGCTTATTTAACTTATATGCAGAGTACATCATGCAAAATGCCATTCTGGATGAAGCACAAGCTGGACTCAAGATTGCTGGGAGAAATATCAATAACCTTAGACATGGAGATGACACCACCCTTACGGCAGAAAGCGAAGAACTAAAGAGGCTGTTGGTGAAACTGAAAGAGGAGAGTGAAAAAGTTGACTTAAAACTCAGCATTCAAAAAACAAAGATCATGGCATCTGGTCCCATTCATGGCAAATAGATGATGAAACAGAGGAAACAGTGACAGACTTTATTTTTTTGGGCTTCATAATCACTGCAGACTGCAGCCATGAATTTAAAAGACACTTGCTCCTTGGAACAAAAACTACGACCAACCTAGACAGCATATTAAAAAGCAAAGACATTACTTTGCTGACAAAGGCCTGTCTGGTCAAAGCTATTGTTTTTCCAGTAGTCATGTGTGGATGTGAGATTTGGACTATAAAGAAAGCTGAGCACTGAAGAACTGATGCTTTTGAACTGTGGTGTTGGAGAAGACTCTTGAGAGTCCCTTGGACTGCAAGGAGATAAAACCAGTCAACCCTAAAAGAAATCAGTCCTGAATATTCATTGGAAAGACTGATGCTGAAGCTGAAACTCCAACACTTTGGCCACTGAATGTGAAGAATGGACTCATTGTAAAAGACCCTGATACTGGGAAAGATTGAAGGCAGAAGGAGAAGGGGACGACAGAAGATGAGATGGTTGGATGGCATCACCAACTTGATGGCCATGAGTTTAAGCAAGCTCCAGGTGTTGGTGATGGACAGGGAAGCCTGGTGAGCTGCAGTCCATGGGATCGCAAAGAGTCGGACATGACTGAGCAACTGAACTGAACTGATGCAGCAATGTAGAATTAATGCATGGCTCTCTGACTTAGTCTTCTAGTCCTGTCTCCCTGCCTACCCAGCTTTAGCCACAGTATGGTTTGTTCTTCCTTGAATATGGATACTGTGTTCCACTGTGTTCCTTTAGACCATCTGCTTCTTCTGTCTTTAAGATCTTCTCCTAATGAAGATATGTGGTTCACTTCCTTACTTCCTTTATATATTTGTTTAGGTATTTGCTCAAATGGCATTGTTTTAGAGAGGCCTTTCATACATATCCAGACATTATATATGTTGTATGTATGGGCTTCCCAGGTAACTGAGTTGGTAAAGAGTCCACCTACCAATGCAGGAGATAAAGGAGATGCATTTTTGATCCCTGGGTCAGGAAGATTCCCTGGAGAAAGAAATGATCCCTGGACAGGGAAGATACCCTGGAGAAGGAAATGGCAACCCACTCCAGGATTCTTGCCTGGAGAATCCCACGGATAGAGGAGCCTGGTGGGCTGCATTGCAGTCCATGGGGTCCCAAGAGTCAGACCAACTTAGTGACTAAGCCACCAGCACCACCACAACAAATCCAATAAAATATATATAATTCAAAATTTGAATAGTAAATATTGACTCATCACTAGCGTTTAATACTAATTATTTAATTATCAAATCCTCTAATCCTCCACGCCTGTTATCTTTGCAGTTTTTTCAGAGTGGCTTAGAATATTTTGATTTCTTGGTGACATTTGTAAACCATTCTTATAAGGAGTTTTTGCTGTAGGAGCATGTCCATTTTTAGTAAAAAGAAAAAAAAAATATATATATATATATATACATATATTGCTTAACTGTCTTTCAAGGTTGTTTATACTTGGGCTTTGAAATATTTGTATTTTTTGCTTTTAAAAATGCCAGCATTAAATTGGATTTCCACAGCAATCTACATATAACGCCCTATAATTCCTTTCTTACTACTATTCTCTTCCTCTTCCAATGGTCTCTGCTTAATTTTGTAGTGCTCGTTTCCTTTCAACGTTTTTCTTTCTCTTAAAATTCAAACAAAACCTTAGCAATAGTTTCTCTTTTGTAGGTCTAAACATAAATTCAGACATGAGTGGCCAGTTAGTTTACCCCATGAATAAGAGTCATTGACTTGGAAATTTCATTGCACCTCCCGCAAGAGCATTTTACTCTTCAGTCTCTGTTGAAGTACCACCCCACATTTCTCTAGCACATGGCATTTTTATGTCAGCAGATATTTTAGAAACCCAAGATATGGGATGAATTGACACTTTGACTCTATCATTACAAATAAATGTTGCCACAAATTAGAATATTTTGTTCACATGGAAGGGAATAACTTTTAGTAGTTTGGTTTTGTATTCCCAGATTAAATGGCTATTAATTTGTTATTTATTCACTACCATAGAAAACAGCTATGTCTTTTCTCATTTATTCTATTTAGTAAATGAACATTCAGTAAAATGACGTTCTATTGTTGTACAGTTCTGTGAATTTTAACACGTATAAAGATTCTTGTAACCACCACCCCAATCAGGATACAGAACTGCTCCATCACTGCAGAGAAACCGCCTTCTGCTGCCCTGATGATTCACGCCTCCACCCACACCAGTCTGTCAGAACCACGATGTATGTTCTCCATCACCATAGAGGAATGCTTTCTGAGACAGCCAGTGAATCATAGATTACAGATCCCTCCTAGACTGGCTTCATTTATTCAGTCTAATGTCTTTGAAATTCATCAAGGTGTGGTGCATATCAATAATATTTTTTAATTGCTGAGTAGTACTCTATGATATGGTTGTACAACTATTTGTTGAACCATTCATATGGAAATATATTTTGGTTGTTTCCAGTGTTGAGTGATTATGAATAGAGTTGCTAAAACATTCATGTGTAGGTATTTCTGTGACCTTAAGTTTTCATTCCTTTAGAGTCAATACCTAGGACTGGAATTTCTGAGTCAGATGTTAAGTGTGTGTTGAACTCTGTTAGAAACTGCTGTGCTGTTTTCCCCACCAGCAGTGTTTGAGTGTTTCAGCGGTTCTGCGTCCTCACCAGACATTCTAAGATATAGCATGATGTCTCATAATCCTTCTAATTTTCATTTCCCTAATGGCCAGCAATGCTAAACAATTTTTCACGGGCTATTTGTTATCTATATATCCTCTCCTGAGACACTTCTGTTCAACTTTGGCCATTTGCTATTTACATTGTTCATTTTTTGCTGTTGAGTTTTGAACGCTGTTGTGTTTTTTCAATGCAAGTTTTTTTTTGGTCAGAAACATGATTTGTAAATATTTTTCTTGCAGTCAGTAGCTTGTTTTATTCATGTAAAAGTATCATTTACAAAACAAAAGTTGTCAGTTCTAGTGAAGTTCAATTTATCATTTTCTTCTTTAGAGCATGCTTTTGGTGTCATATTGAAGAACAATTTGACAAAGCTCAGTTCATGAAGACTTTTCTTCTTTGTCTTCCTTCTAAAGTTTTAGATTTTTTGTTTTGCATTGATATCAGTAACCATTGTTTTGTTACTTTTGTTTCAGTTTTGAAGTTTTAAGTAATATTTCATTTTTTCCCCCCAGTGAATGTTTGTTCTAGTACCATTTGTTGAAAGGACTGCATTTTTTCCCATTGTACTGATTAACTTTGTCAAAAACAGTTGGTTATATTGCCTCTGTATTCTGTCTCATTTATCAATATATCTGTCCTGTTGTCATTACCACACAGTTTTGGTTACTATAGATTTCCAGTAAATCTTAAAAATCAGTAAATTTAATTTCTCCATTGTTGTTGTTCTTCCTGTAAATTATGTGGGCCATTTTATTTACTTTGCCTTTATAATTTTTTGAATGAACTTGTCAATATATACAAAAAATCCTTGCTGGCATTTTAACTGGTATTGCCTTAAAGCTGTAGATCAATTTAGGAAGAATTGACATCTTAATAAATTTGTTCCCATATATGAACACAGTATGTCTCACCATTTATTTAGAACTTTTAAAATTTCTTGCATCAACATCTGTCATTTTCAGCATATAGATCTTGTATATTTTTGTTAGATCGATACCTAAGGATAGATTTGTTTTGGACTTACTATAAATGATTATTATATTTTTTTAAAAATTTCAGTTTCTAATTGTTAATTGCTGTTATTTGTATGCTGACCTTGTGTCTTATGAAACCTCATAGTTGCAATATCACTTCTGTTTTCAAAACTTTCACAGTGTTATTCGTACCTGTCCTTCAAGTTTATCACCCAGGTGACAGTCTGGGTGCTGGGGGTAGTGTAGTCCATAGATTATTTCTTAAAGTGTCTCATACATGATTTAGACCCATGCATGCACAGCTTGAGGTAAGCCCAGAAGTTCATGAAGAACATTAAGATGTACCTTTCTAAGTTCCCTCCTCTCTGCACTCTGGCACATCCCCATTTCCTGTGGCTTCCCTGAAAGGGAAGGATCAAAAGATTCTTTATCCAGAAAGGTGGGGTTTGATTTTCACTTCTCTGCCATGCAACTACACCTTCTTCTGGAGGCCAAGACAAGGGGACAACAGAGAGAGAGAGAAAGTAAAGGACATTCACCCTATCCCATTGGGATCACAGCTCCAATCAGAGAGGAATCCTTCCTTTCCTCATCCTTTTAGGCTCCTGCACTTCCTCCTAGTTGTCATTTTTGTTGCTGCCACCACTGGATTGTTTGGGGGCTAAGATCCAAGAGAGTAAAGACAGGAAAAGTGATTTCATCACTTCTGAATTTTAGGAGACCTCTTTTCTATTCTTTGAGCCAGGTTAGAGAGCTTCTCCTGGAGCTTTCTTTGTGTACGCCATGACCATCTCTGGGCTTGGGGCTGTATTAAGTCTAGATCATGAGGTATGATGGGGAAAAAATGGTAAATTAACTTCTGGGACAGTGGTATTTAAAATTCTGATGTTCTTCCCCAACGTGTCTGGCACTGTTTACTTTGAGTCCTCAAATAGCTGCTCTGTGCAGCCTGTACAGGTTTTAAAGCTTCATCCAGTGGGTACAAGAGTATGGTGTGTGCTTCTTCTATCTTACTTGCAACATCTTATGTACCAAAGAGCAGATGATGGTGACCTGTCAACTTGAATGTAGCTTTGGTTCACTGGGAATCCTGACAAGGACATTTACAAGATGCCAAGGTATTGTCTCACCTTGCTGATGAGGTATTTATTGCATTTAAAGAGATGGCTATTTCTAAAATTTAAAGAAATAGCTTATGCTTTACATCTAGCATTGAATCAAGTTTCCAAATACAACTCACTATATGTTGATATATATGTGTATATTTTAATAGAGTCATGAGGAGAGAACTATTTCTTTAGCTTATTGGTACTGAGGCAGTTATTCATATTTGGATAGTACTATTTTCAGCAGTAAAGAGGAATTTACAAGCCAAATAGTCTGAAAAACTGATAATCAACGTATCTACGATGTGCTCTTGGAACTTTGTGGCCCAGATAAGTATAACAGTTGTGCCCATTACCATACATGAAAGCAATTTTTTGGGCCATGCTGTGTGGATTGTGGGACCCTAGTTCCCTGACCGGAGATAGAGCCAGTCCCACAACAGCGATAGTGTCAAGTTCTAATCACTGGACTACCAGGAAATTCCCTCAAAGGCATTTTTATATTTAAGCTTAAGATCTTTTACTTTGGGACACATAAACCTTGTGAGATAAGTAGGGTGGCTTACTACCTTCATATTTTATAGCTCATAAATCTTAATAGAGGCTGAATTGCCCACTCCTGATCACTTAGTTGTTTAAAGAGCCAACATTGTAACCAAGGACTCTGTCACTCAAAGATCTCTGTGTTTTTCACTAATATCATACTCGGTCATTTACTGGTGTGTGATGACATGGATCAGTTTAAACCAAAAATACCAAGCTGTCCATAACCCTGGATAAGTTTTGAAAGACAGTCTACACTTTAAACTCTCTGGGTAGATGTTGGTCAATATCTGAGGAAATTTGGCAGAGAAAATAAAATAGTGATAGTAGGTCTTTAAGAAGAGAGCCTGACATGAACACAAAGGAAGAGAAAGATTCTGGAAGATGGGAAGTAGGTCCTTCAAGTGCAATGAAAGAAATTTGGTGAAACTCATTAAGATGTTGCCACTGGAAGGGACAAAAAAAGGGGTATTCTGGGGGAAGAATCAGTAGGGTGTAGTGACTTATTGGTAGAAATGGAATATTTTGTGGTTTTGGCCTTTGGAGAGTGATACACTACTGATGTGAGTTAGGGTTTGGGAAGAGGACAAGTTAGACTGCAAGCTCATAGAATAAACTTCTATCTTGACAAAAGGAATTTGGAGTTCTAGAATAGGAAGGCAAGTAAGAATAGGACCTATAGAATTGTGCTAGATCCTCAGAGATAGGATAATTGCATCCCATTATAATGGATGAAATTTCTGGAGATAAGCTTATAATGAGAGAAGAGAAGAAAACTAAAGACTAAATCTTAAAGTGTGTAAGCTATGATATTGAGAATTACTGAAAAGTTTTGAGTGTTAGCTTGTAAGTATTATATGGCTTCTGAAATGTGTGGAGTTCAGCCAGAAGAGAGGTGTGTTTAGTCATACATACTTCAGTAGAATTCTCACTTCTCTGAGGCCCAATGCATTCTCTAGAACGATCGTCAGAGTCCACTCAGTCAGTAACCCCATTTGTTCACTTACGGCCTCTGCTTGTTTTTCTGTCCAGGTGAGATTTTCATTGCCTGGTTGTATGTCCAGCACGCATGTCTCCCAGATGACGATTCCTGCGCTTAGCCCCAAGGCTACTTTATATTCACAGAGATTGACACTGCTAATGATGGTTTCCCCCTGGATGTTTACAGAGCCATTTGGATCTCTGTGGCATTTCCAAAATAGAGGAGTTATTTGCATGTTGCTGTTTAATACTTCCACAGCATTATTTTTTTCTTTTTGCTCTACTAAGGATGGTACAATAGGTGACAAAGAAGTTTAGAGGAAAAATGTCATTAAATTGTCTTTTGTTAGAAAACTGTTTCACATTCCTTTTGCTTCAGTCTTCTAAAATGTTTGTATGCTTCAGCATGTCAAGGTGAATATTTCATTAGGAAGCATTAGGGGAGTTATTTTAAAGGAAGGTTTTATAGAATGTTAATCACTAATGCATTAAGCATGAAAACCTAAGTGATAAGGAAGTATAGATTTGCTTTGCTGAAAATTTCCCCTTCTCTGTCTTCCATCTTGTTGGCATGGTTAATTATTTAAGTGTATCTGCTGAGGGAAATAGGAACTTGATGTTGTGATTGAAATAATGTAGCTGCCATGAACTATTCATCTTTTACTTCTCTTATAGCTCTCTGCATTAAGCAGTGGTAATGACCTGGCAAGAGGCTGAAATGACATAGTTTTTTTTTTTTATTATTCTTTATATAGATTGAGATATTTATTAATGTATCTTGTTCTTATGACCATATAAATTGCTAGGAAAGTGTATGAAGATTGCTTTTGTTTCTTAGTTCAGTGAAATTTGTATCTTTGTGAAAATGCCAAGATGCAGTGTCATAATGGCAGTAAAATATATACGGATGCGTTGAATACTGGCTTCCGTGGTGGCTCAGACTGTAAAGAATCCTCCTGCAGTGCAGGAGACCTGGGTTCAGTCCCTGGGTCAGGAAGGTCCCCTGGAGGAGGGCATGGCAACCCACTCCAGTATTTTTGCCTGAAAAATCCCATGGGCAGAGGAGCCTGGCAGGATATGGCCCATAGGGTAGCAAGGAGTTGGACACAACTGAAGCGACTTAGCATGCAACATGCCCACATTTATTAGTAGCCTCCTAAACCTAATGAGTGATAAATTGAAAGCATCATTAATCACTTAAGAATGACTGTTTTCTAATTTTTTTAATCGCTTTTGAAACAGCAGCCTTTGGAAACATGAGATAGGTATTTCGATTGTGATTTGCCTGATTGAAGAGAAGTGTTGAATACCCATGCTCTGTGGGTAGTAAATTGTTACAGGATAAATAGAAAACTGCCTCTGCTTTTCACATTGCAGTTCACTGACAAGATGACCCTTGCTTTTGGGTATCTTGGGTTCAGCTCTCCAGTTTATAACCTAGATTCACCACTCTGTCTCCCATAAATCTCGGATGAAGAAGCATGCTTTGGGGTACTAAGAGATTCTTATCTAAAAAGAAAAAAAAGTTTTAGAATCCCTCAAGATTTCCTTAATCTAAAATGACACGGAAACACAGAGAGCAAACGCTATGGGGAAGAACGGCACCGATAGACTAGCTCAACATAGGGTTGCCATGAACATTCGATTTGTAAAAAGCTGACTCAATAACTGTGATGCTCCAAAAAAAGCAAAGAGCAATAAAACAAAGCATGGTAAAACAAGATGTGCCTGTATTTAAAAAGCAGACAGATACTTTTTTAAAGGGACTATATATAGCTACAGTTCAGAAGCTTATTCCCATAAGCCCATGATGTGTTGCTTCTTCATCTAACTTTAGCACTTTGAAAGGTTCAGTTTCTCTGTAACTGGTATGAACTTGTATTCTTTTGCACTACTAGGAATGTAAACTTTATAGTGTCATCTGTCATTATGAAGTCTTTGCATCTCTAATAAGCACTTAGACACTCTTGAGATGCATGTGGCAAGAAACCCTGTAATCTTTGAATACAGCCTTTGATGCCCATTTTAGTAAAATTCTGAATTGAATTCAGTTGTTTTCAGAAATTTTACTAAAATAGGCATCGAAGACTATATTAAAAGATTATAGTATTTCTTGCTACCAGCATGGAGAAGGAAATGTCAACCCATTCCAGTATTCTTGCCTGGGAAATCCCATGGACAGAGGAGCCTGGAGGGCTACAGTCCATGGGGTCACAAAAGAGTCGGACAGGACTTAGTGACTAAACAACAACAAAGACATTAATGACAATAGCAATTTTATTGATACTTCTACTGTTGCTACTGGGATGAAGAGGAGAGGGAGAAGGAAGAAGCACTTATCTTGTGTAAGTCATCATGCTGAGAACTTTACATAAATCATGTAGTAGTCCTTATAATAAAATTATTATCTCCATTTTACAAAGTTTCACATGGTTAAGTTCCTTGTCCAAGGTCATGAAGCTGGCAGATAACTCAAACTCCTGAATTCAGACTTTCACCTACTATTGCAAATATTGGTTTGTTGCTCAGTACTGGAATGAGGCTGTAAGAAGTCTGGACTTTCTTTCAAATCACTATGACGTTATTTAGTTTAGTTCAGTGAAAAAATTCAGAAAGCTGTACACAAGCTTTGTATACCTAGAAATTAAGCAGTTTGCTTAAGCAAAATTTTTGAACAATGCCTATGGGAAGAAAAAGGGGTCTTTAATTGTTATTGATTATCAAATTGTGGGAAGGAGGAGTCTGCAGATTTCCAGAAAAAACTATGAGTAGTACCAGGACTTTTATTAAATTCTTTATTTAACTATCAGATACCGAATAATTGGACAGAGATATGTCACATTCATAATTTATAAGTTATTACATAATTTTCAAGTGGGAAAATGGTATAATTGATTGTTAAAGTTATCTCAGAATTGGAGTTTAAATAGTTATTTTTACAGTATCATAGATAATACTGTCATCTGCATATATATCTTCTCTATATTAAATACTTTAAATGTCTATATTAATTAAAATAATTGAGTTAATATTATGTTTTGCACTGATTTAAAAATCACAAAGAAGCATTTTGTTTTACACTTAATAAGAACCTTAATACACTATTTAAGTAAATCACTTTTATTTTTCTATGTACATAATCTTTATTTTATTACATTATTGCATTCCCTATGTATAGGTCTCTAGAATTTTTCTAATTTGGTTTTTTCTTAGAAGCGTAATTCAAAAGGTGTGTTTAATTTGTACTCTGTATATTTTGAGAAAAACTTTTTATGATCTGGTAAAAATTGGATTTCCTTTTCACCTAACTTATTCATTTTTTTAATGAGCATTTTAGTAAACTATTTATACTTATCTTCCTATTCCTTTTCTGACACTTCTAATAATAAAATAGTGACATTTTTAAGGAATTGGTTGAAATATGCCATTTATATTCAGATTAAAATTTAAAATAAAAATTTTAAATGACTAAATAAAGAAAATGAAAGATTATGTAACTAACATTAGTCAGTTAGGCTTAGAGAGAAGCCACAGCCGCCGCACCCCACCAATGGATGACTTACCTGCCTATCTTCCAAGTAAGTTTAAAGGGAAGAGCATCATTATATCTTACAGTGTTCCCATGACATGATGCCATCATTTATTCTGTATGTTTTATTGCCCAGAAAATAAATGTGAGACTCTTAGAGGATTGTTGTTATTAACTTTATTTTTGTTTTCATTATTGATGTTAACCATAAAATTTGTGTAACAGTGATTATGATGAAAATCTTAATATAAAATTATCATTTTCATTAAGTAGGGAGGACTACTTTAAGTCAACAGACTTAAAGAGGATACAGACCTTGGTTTCTGGTTTTGCCACTTTGTTTCCACGAATGAGTCTATCTTCTTGAATCTCAGTTTCTTTATCTGAAAAAGCGATGTTTATCTTAAATGACTTCAGTGGTTAATTTCTGCTCTGTTTGTACTATAACTTTCTGATGTTTGCTGGGAGAGAATCATCTTTAACTGGTCCCTGAGAAAGAAAAATGACATTAGGAGAAAGGCATAAAATCAGAGTTTATAGCCAACAGCTGGGTCATAGAGGAATATAAGGTTGTTTTTACTCTTTTCTGTTTTATTCAGATGTAGTGTCTGTAATAGATGTGGACAGTATCCCATGAGATGGGTGCAGAGGAGACATGACTGATGCTGCTGTGGGGACATGGGGTTATCAAACGGAGCATGAATCCATAGTCTTGGCTACTCTTGAGAGCCTGGAGGTGATTTTACCTTCATGAGGTAGCTTTTGACAGTCCGTGCACTTACCATGCCTAATTTTCTTTGGAAATTAAAAACAACAGCAACATGATGTACAGGTTTTGATGTCTAAAAAGCAGATTTGTTCATTACAACCGATGCAGGTAAAAAGCAGTCCTAGTGGTTTTCAGAAACAAACATGTTTGGATATACTTTCTGGAAAGAGAAGAGTCTTACCTTTCATTCATTTTCATTTATTTTTGGCTGCAGAACCTCAGATGGTGGCAAAGTTGTCGGCACCATAGAAGTCAGTGTCGTGAAGATGGGGGAGATTGAGGATGGGGAAGCCGACAACATCACGACAGATGTGCAGGGACAAAAGGTAGGCTCCCAGTCAGCTCACTGCACAAATTAAATTAGAAACGATCAGCTTTGCCAGCTGCCCGGATCACCATCACCTCTGTGGGGTATGGAATCTCATTATTCAAGAGCTAAATGAGAAATCAGCCTTGGAATGGGAGTACCTGAAGTGTGTCTCATCCTCACAACCCAGACGGCCTGTTTGCATGAAGCTATGCAAAGCCACGTACCATTCAGAACACCTTTCTCTTCGCAGCTGGCTCTCTGTGTTGGCACAGCCTCTTCTCAGTTAGAACAAAAGTATTGATCGCTGTTGTATCCTGCAGTAATTAGCCCTGTGTGAGATGCACAGAACATTCTGGGAGGCCTATTGCCAAATGTAACCACTTCTCTGCTCTCAAAATTCTCTTTGGAAAGTGATATAGTTGGAGCTTGGGTTTTGTTTTCATGTGAAGGAGGACAGATTGAACAACTCTGTGCCTTAGGAAATTATGGAAAAAAATAAGCAGGAAGTGGTAAATGGGCTGGGAGGATTGGTGGGGAAGGGGTGGGGATTCTGGACGGGGAGGGCCAGTGCCAGCTTCCTTGAAGTCCAGAATAAAAGCCCCAATATTGTCAGTATCCAGGATTTTTTATTTCCTTTCTACTTTCTTTTCTTTAAATAGAGAGACAATTATTAGTCTAAAGTCCTGATTTAGGAAGGGAGTTGCCTGTCTCACTGAGGGACAGGGGATCGAGTTATAAACTAATAGTTCCCCCCCACCTCAGGAAAATGAATTTGTTTATATATTAGAATGTCTGCCTTTTCATAAATGAGCATTTTTAATAACATGATTCATTGTGACCTATTTTCTGGCTTAGTGTCCCTTGTCTGGGAGCATGTTTTAATTTTTGGTACTGAAGAAGCATCTACAAGGGAGAGAGACAGTACTTATCTAGCACTTAACAAATTGTTAACATTACAAAAAAAAATCTAAACCGACTTTCAAAAAAAATGTTGTTCTTAGTCTGCATAGGCTAGGGTCTTACCACTTCCCCAAGCCTTGTTCTTCTCAGTTCCCTACTCTCCCTCAGAATGTATTCCAGGTCATGAATAAGATTCCTGTCTTGTGGCTAGGTTCAGTCGTTCAGTCCTTGTTAACTCTGGAGTTCTATGTAAGACTCCTGTTAGTCATCACCACGTGGATGCTTATGTGTGTCAAGATTAGAGAGGGAGGATTTGTAGGTTAAGAAGGTGGGGAGGGTGTCAGGGGGACAGGATGAACTAAAGGCAGAAATAGGCAGATAGTTGTGCCTGAACCCATGGAGACCAGGAGCTGAAACTCTTCCCATTTCAAAGGAAGCCTACTTTCCATTTTTCCTAACCTATTACCAGCCACCTCTATTTTTTCCCAAAGCTGGCTCACCCCTTGACTCCTTTACAATGTTGCTATTATGGGATAGCACAAATTGAGTCATGTTCTTTTCATAAATGGAGAACTTGATACTCAGGAATATGCCCCACTAAAGTCGTACATAATGTTTCTGATTTAGTAATATGAACTTAAAAAAATGAGTTAACTGAGCTGTTCTAAAAATAGGTGGCAGTGTCAGCACGTACCATGTAGTTGTCATAAGTGGACTAAAATGCTAACCACATCAAGCATTCTTGGTTTTAGCTTTATCCTATCTGCATTCTTGACCTTTTGTAAAGTTTTTTATAAAGTTACTGTAAATCCTGTTGGCAATCCCTAGGAACAGTCATGAAGAGCATGTCATAAGGTCCACTCTGCATGATATTTACAAGAGTTATGTGGAAAGAATGCTATCGCAGTGCTTTTCAAAGTGCGGTCAGAATCATCACAGTGTTCATTAGAAATTCAAATATGAGGACCCTTTTGCAGACTTGCTAAATCAAAAACTCTCTATGAAATGTATTCACATGGTCTGTTACTAATAGTGATTTAAATCTTGAAGTTAGTCAATGGCTGAAATATATGAAAAGACAAAGTAACTGAGATTGAGGTTATCCTAAAACCACATCCCTCTCACTGGTTTGCACGAATGCGGGGGAAGAAATGGAACAACTCTTTGCACCATAGTCGTGTACTAAGTGGCACATGTTATCCCTTATATATACTGAGCAGATAGAAAATTAGTACCTGTATGAACCTCCTTGGGCTGCCGTAATGAAATACCATAGACTAAATGACTTAAAAAACAGCAATGTATTTCTCACAGTTCTGAAATGCTACTGAGTCCCGAACCACAGTGCCAGATGATTCAGTTCCTGGTGAATCCTCTCTTCCTGGCTTGCAGATTTCTTGCTGTGTCCTCACAAGGCTTTTCCATGGGACACATGCACGGAGGGAAAGAGGGAGTTCTGGTGTCTCCTCCTCTTCTTGTTAAGGACATGAGCTGTAACATTAAGGTCCTATTCTTGTGACCTCATTTAACCCATTCCACAAAGTCCTTATCTCCAAATACAGTGACATGAAACATTGGGACTTCAACATGTGAATTCCAAGGAACGTGATTCAGTTCATAATAGTACCTCTGATTTAAAAATATGACATTTTAATCTTGAATCTTTATAAATGAAGATCCAAGCTCTTTCCTCTCACACACCTTTACTTGTTTCCTAAAACCATATTATTATGGGGTTTTTTTGTTTGTTTGTTTTTAAATCAAAGGAAGATTGTGCATAGGGTCCTTCACCATATTCTACTGGTTCAAACTTCTATTTGATACATAAAAACACAGAAATAGAACACAAAGTGTTAAAGTGACAGAATAGTACAAAGAAAAATGCACAAAAGAAATACCAACATTGTCCTTTTAGAAAGCTAACGTGTAAGGTGAAAAACATTAAGTTTATTTAAAAAAATTTTTTGTTAAATTTTGGGTTATGTTTCAATCCTTTGTTCCTCCCATAGTCAATACGGCAGTAAATCCTGTTCATTTTGACTTCTAAATAAATTCAGAATCTGACAACTTGTGACCGCTTAAGGCGCTATGACCTACATTGTCTGTCACCTAGATTTTTGCAGTACAGTAAGTCCTCTACATGTGAACAAGTTCCATTCTGAGAGTACGTTCATATGTCCAATTTTTCATACATCCAACAAAGTTAGCCTAGGTATTCAACTCACGCAATCGGCTTGTAGTAATGTACTATAATCAGCTTATAATACTTTCTACACAAATAATACATAAAAAACAAACATGAACATTAAATAAGGAAACATTTTTAACCTTACAAAATGCAGTACTACCATACAATGGCTGGCATAGGAGGGCTGGCATCGAGTGAACAGGCAAGAAGAGTTACTGCCTGGAGGAGCAGGAGGAGGTGGGAGATGGGAGAGCTGAAGGGTGATCAGCAATAGGAGACGGAGGGCAGGCAGCAGTTTCACCCACGCTTACGTTGGTAGAATGCATGTCTGCATCTTTGGAAGTTCACAACTTGAAGGTTCGTAGGTAGCGGACTTACTGTGGTCTCTTTCATGTCTCCCTGACTCCCTCCAACCTCCTTCCCTGCCATCCTCACCACCGTCATAGTCTGTTTTCAGCAGAGCACTTACTAAAATATAATACAGAATGTGTCATTCCTTAGGTGGCCCCTCATCTCCCAGAAGACTGACCAAGCTACAGGGGAAGACCCGATAAATCCAAATCCTCACTTATAGTCCTACAAGTGTTGGTCCCCTTCATATCCTTCACCTCCTTTTCTGCTCCTCAGTTTTGTCCAACTTGATCCAGCCACATTATCTTCTTTGCTGCTCCTTGAACATTCCAGATACATTTCTAACTTGGGTCCATGAGCTTTGTCAATCAATCTATCCATGTAGCATTTCCCCAGTATCTGTGCTCCACTCCTTCACTTCCTCTGGTCTTTACACAAAATCACTTTCTCACCGAAGCCTTCTCTGCCACCATATCTAAAACTGCAATGCCCGCCAGAAACACCCTCTCTTCTGTGAGTTATTTTGTCTTTAGTACTTACTGCTGTCCAACCTCATATGTATTTTTTATTTATCTCATGTATTGTTTATTTCCTTCACTAGAATTAAACTTCCTGAGAGAAAGGTGTTTGTCTGTTTTGTTCTCTTTTCTACCCTCAGTGCCCAGAACTGAGCCTAACAGAAGGAAACTGAATCAATCAATAAATGAAGTCAATTTTAAGTTTGAAGAAATTAAATCCAAAATTGTCTCCTAGATGGGAAAATATTTGGCTACATATAGCACTGTACAAGGGCTTCCCCAGTGGCTCAGCCACAAAGAATCTGCCTGAGGTGCAGGAGCTGCAGGAGATGCAGGCTCATCCCTGGGTTGGAAAGATCCCCTGGAGGAGGGCATGGCAACCCACTCCAGTATTCTTGCCTGGACAATCCCGTGGACAGAGGAGCCCGGTCAGTTACAGTCCATGGGGTCGCAAAGAGTCAGACACGACGAAGTGACTGAGCACACACGCATATTCATCAATGAACCAAGTAGGCACAGATGCCTCCTTCTTGTGAAGTAGCAGTAAAAAAATAAGCAGTATATTATTGGTCAGATGGTGCTATTTGCTATAGGGAAAAAAGGACTGGAGAGTCCTAGGCTGTGGCCATTTTAAACTGGATGGTCAAGGATAGATTCACTAGTAGTATGATATTTGAGCTGAAACGTGCAGGAAATAAGGAATAAGAACTGTGGATTTCTGAAAGGAGAAAGAATTATAGGTGGAGTGAGCAGAAAGCAGAGGTCCTAAGATGGCAGGAAGCTCCTTGTGTTGAAGGAACAGCAAGAAGATCAGTGTGACTAGAATTGAAGGGCCAATGAGGAGAGTGATAGGAGTTGAGGACAGATTCTTGAAGCAGGGAAGACAGACTGTGTACCTCCTTGAAGCCCGTTAGGCTCTGGGCTACGTGTGAAGGCAGTTGAGGAGACGAGTGTATAGGTGTGAAGTCTGATTCATATTTTAAGAGGACCCTCTGCCTGCTGTATTGAGTAGAGCCTACCATGAGGCACGGACAGCAGAATGAAACCCAATGATTGTGAAGATCCAGGGTAGAAAAGCAGACGGGCTGGATCAGGGTGATGCTGATGGAGAAAGTGAATTGTGGCCATACTCCAGGAGAAAAGGATAGCTAAAAAATAGAATTACCATCTTTTCAAAAACACCGAGAGAAGCAGGTGGAGGAAGATGGGAGATTTTGAGATGCTGTATTTGACATTGCTCTTAGATATTTAAATATATATGTATCAAAGCAGCTGGAGGTTCAAGTCTGGCATTCAGGTGGGTGTTCAAACTGGAGTTATGCATTTGTGAGTCACCAGATGATATTTGGGTGGTGTTTAAGCCATGAGATCACAAAAGCATAGCAATTCTGTTTTATACTCTTGAAATTTATATTTAGGTGGATTTTATCTACTGACATTTACTGTATTCGTAATTATACTGTATATAATTCACTTATTTGAATTATATCTGTAGACATTTATCATATTAGAAAGTCAAACAGGAAATGTTTAAAACAGAAGCGTATATAAGTACACATACCGTTAGCTATCACTTGATTGGGTGATACAGTCTAGAAAATTCTACTATATGCTTATAAGAGAAAGAGAAGGAAACAGACAAATAATATTTTAGTATTAATTTTAAAATAAAATTGTCTTTACCCTGTGCTAGATGCTACAAAGGCTACCAAGACAAAAGTTATCAGGGGGACTTCTCTGGTGGTCCTGTGGCTAACACTCTGAATTTCCATTGCAGAGGCCATGAGTTCGATCCCTGGTCAGGGAACTAAGAACCCACATACTGTGTGACCCAGCCAAAAAGTATAATAAATTAAGTGAAAGTATCTTTTAAAAAAGTCATCAAGAATTTCCAGGAGACTCCAGAATAACTTTGAGAACCGTGATTGATGGAAAAAACTAACAAATGTGAAAGTACTTAGCCATGAAGTGTTGGTCTTGATGGATTCATACAGAGCTTTGTGATTATTGTTCATACAATACTGCTAATTTTCTAGATCAACACGTAGCAAATTGATATATTAGCTGAGAGTCAAAATCATTTAGCTCTAAGAATTTTACATATCTTATGTTTCTTCTGCTTGGCCACACTTACCATCAAAAGATACTTTTAAAATTATTCATCACAATCAATAGGGTTATGGTGCTACATATGGTACAAAAAGCATGTGATGTTTTGTTATTCCTGCTCAGAATCACAAATGTAGAGTCATTACTTTTCATGTGCACACCATGCAAATGTGTAATGCTGCAAATATCCATCATCATCATAGCAATGAACAGTGTAAATAGCTGGACCTTCTTAAGCACAATTTCCACCTCATTTCCATCTTTGCATTCTCTGTAGCAACTGGCACAGTGTAACAGTGACTCTAAGGTCGATGTAAAAAAAATTTTTTTGAAATATAGCTTAAGGAAATAAGAAATAAGTTTCTTGGCCTGGAGAACTTTCAATCTAAATAGTGACACAAAGTGTACACTTCAGGAAACAATTGAAGAAAGCAATAACCAGGGTCCAAGTATGAAAATATTAATTTAGTAAGTGTTTATTAGATACTTCCTGTTTATGCTCAATGGATTTAAATCTTGAGAGGATTCTGAATAGTAGAACTTTAAAATACAGTATCTTTGCAAAATAAGAATATTAGTTTAAAATGTCCTTAATATCGGTTTTCCAGTGTGGATGGAAGATATGGTTATATAAAAGTCATATGTCTGTATTCATTTGGTGAAATGAAACAGGCCTTTAGTTTGGAAACAGGAAGTTATCTTTGATTTCAAAGAGGCAGGACTGCCTCCATAAAAAGAAGCAGTTTCTCAGGATAATAGGCTGGTTTCTGGGAATTAGGAACTTCTTCACTAAAAAGGTTTAATCTAAACCATCCCTATAAGTTGTATTGTAGATGATGATATTCTTTTGGAAAGGAAGATGATTTAGAGCCGTGTACCTAGTTATTATGTGGAAGGATGTCAGGGACAAAGCATAAAAGCATTTGAGGACCACTCTGAGAATATTGAACTTGATTGGACAGTAAATAACCATTTTACATTCTAGAACCAAGCACTGATGTTGAATATAATATTTACCAAAGATTACTTTAACAGCCCTATATAGGCTTAAAGAAGTAGAGAAAATGTTGTAAATAGGAGAAATAAAGAGCTTTAAATGTGTCTAAGGATCCTTCCACATTGCTGTGGTGATTTGGAAAGTGCATATCCAAAATACCTGTGGATTAAAAAAAGGAATCACCTCTGACTTCTGGTTGGTTGCAGAAATGATCTAGAGAACACTAAATTTAAAGAATTATTTGCAGTTATTCATTCTTTCAGTGGGATCTCAACATAAGCACTAAAAAATTTAGGAAAGAACATTTTTCTCCATCTAGAAATTTCCTGAGTAATGTGATGAATGTTATGATAGAAGAATGAGTAGCAGACTTTAAGAATACAGAAAGTAGCATTTAAATCAAGGTTTTAAATTATTTGTGTCCCTTCTCAAAATACATGAACAATGACCTCTGTGGCTGTGAATCTCAAAGCCGGGCCAGTCCCTGGAGAAGAAGGGAGGTGGGTTTCTGTGTCTCTCTCTATCTCTCTGCTCTCCTGTCCAGAGCAGTGTCTGTTCTGTAAAGGAACATGAGCTGAATCTGTTTATCATGGGTTAATAGATCATCTATTATCTCTAGATTAGCTTGTGTATAAATTACTTATTCATAAATGGGACATCAGCTTATTTATAAAGTACCCTCATCCTTTATGAGCAAGTGTTTGTATCTTTTGCCAGAGACAAAAAGTCTCCTTTTGCATTGTGAAATTAGATGCTACAATATATTTTCTCTTTTACTTACAGTTGCCTTTACTTAAAAACTAGAAAATAATTTGCTTTTTATTGATCCAAAATCGACCCACCCAGGTGACAGAAATACAAAGCCATTCACCTTGTCCTAGGTGATTTGCTGTAATGGGAACCTATTTCTAGCATGTTAGGGAGGGTTCTTTTCCACAAAGAAAGTACAGATTTTCTTTCCTAAGAAGTCTTTAACTCGAACTGAAATGTAGTCTATAATTGCATAATAAAATCATATTATATGTAAGTAAATAATCACAAGTTAAACTAGATTCATCCTAAAGATACAGCTCAAAATAGTTTTTCAAAAATGTCTTGTTCAAAATTTTTGAAACTGTGTGCACGGCCTCATGTTTTGCAAATAAAAGAATCTCATTCCTTATTTGATCGTGTTCAACTATGTTTTCTTTCTTCTTTTTCCTTCTAGTGTGCACTGGTTTGTGAATGTTCAGCCCCAGAAAGTGTGAGCAGAAAAGATAACCTACCTTTTTTGAATGCAGGTATGTACCTCAGTTTTGGAAACTTAAGTTCATTTCATGTGAACATACATTTTAATTTTCTAAGAAGTTGATACTGAACCTGGATACCATTCTCACAGAACTGTTATAAACATTTATTAAATATTGGTAATCATGGGAGTCAGCAGTGTGGGGGTAAACTTGACAATTCCATAAAAAATATATTTGTATATCTTGGCTAAATGGCAAAACAAATTCCTTTTATCTATTGGGTTTTGTTTTATTTGAAATGAGACATCGTTTCAGATGATGGAGGAAGTATTAGAAATGTGAAGCTCTTAATTAGTTTGACTTTCTAATTCTAGAATTTAAAACAAAGTTGTTAAAACAGTATGTATGTGGATTCAGTAGGAAAAATTCATACACACGTTTATACATTGCAGTGTGTGTGTGTGCATGTATATATGCATATATATGTAGTGTTAATAATGCTAATATATTTGAATTTCAAAAAGGCACTGAACAGTGTGGTAAATGATGACTTTGACATCTGATACAGTTACAAGATATGTGATAATATATATATGTAATTCATGGAACTAATTTTTGAATGATAACATACATTGTGTTACCAGAAGTGATATGATGATATTAGCAAATAATGATAAGTACAATGACAGGCAAGATGCTGAATGCCTCATGTGCCTTGCCTTAAATTGTTTTCTAATATGTGCTATGAAGAAGGCACTGTTATTATCTCCATTTTAAAGATGAGGAACTTGCTCAAGATTACTACCTAGCCAGTAGCAGGTCCAGCATTTAATTTGGTTTTAATCCCAAGGCCTTTGCTTTTAATTACTAGATCATGCTGTTACTAAAAAAGCCATTAATTAACAAGCTGGTATAACAGTAAAATAAACCTTAACATTTTCGTAGCCTTGCTCTGTTATGCATTTCAGCAGTGACATGGATAGCATGATAATCAGATTGAGTGATACCAAACTTCAAAGTTACTAAGACAGAGCCCCTAAACAATGAGCAATTTTCCCCTGCAGAAACCCAGTAATAATAAGAGATAGAGAAAAACATGCAACACTTTGAATCAAAGAACTCAAAATAAAATATAGCAACCAAAAACCCATGAATTGTACTTAATAAAATGGGGGGTTAAACCAGGGAAGAGCAGCTGCTTCTCAACCTAGGACCAAATGGCATGTTTTAAAAAATGTTTATTAAGGATATATTATCAGGAGGAATGTGCATTAAACAGGGAAGGGGCTATCTGCACATTTACACCAGCCAGATACCATAAAAATACTTGATAAGTTATCCATATGGCTAAAATAACTAATGTATCCTCAAAGGGTCTTCTTCATATATGTTTTTTTCTTTTAAAAGCTGACCAAACCTCTAAACCTTGATTTCAATATATCTAGATAATCTATTTAATTCTCCAAATGTCAATTTTGAGAAGTAAAATTGAATGTGAGAGATATTGCACTCATGTTAAATACAGTTTAAATGAATCAAATTATCATCAAAATCATCTACACTGTAATTATAAGACACTTTTTAAGTGATTCACTCGTGTGAACCTTGTAATTTTTTTATGCACACAAAGGGAAATGCCATTTTAAAATACTGATTGGTTTAATATAAATTTCAAAGAGAAAGAGAAAAGTGGCTCTCGGGGTAGAAAGAAATATATCACCTAAGGAAGATGAGACAAAGGGAACATGAGAAAAATAAATCTGCACCTTCTGATCCTTGCGCCATAAAATCTGCAAGGCATGAGTTTTGGAAGCCTATTAACTCTTCCCAAGTGTCTAGGGTATGATTCCTAACCTCTGATTTGTAATATGACAGAGACAAGCAACATGGAAGTCTTGGGAGCAGCTACATTCTACAATTTAAATACACTCACTAACAGAGTCAGGATTGATTACCGCTTTCCCTTTTCCTGGAGGTGACGGTTTGGGTGGTGATTCTATACTTTGTTCTGATGATTTTTCCTGTGTCCTTGGTCCAGGCAATCTGAAAGTGCCTAAAACATTTGCCAAAAATATTTTCTTTTTATGAAATTATTTTTTTAAATGCAGCCTTGTTTATTTGGCGGCGCTGGGTCTTAGTTGCAGCACGTGGGATCCCCGCTGCATTCTGTGGGATCTTTCACTGTGGCACAGGCACTCTAGTTGTGGCCGATGGGCTTAGTTGCTCTGTGTCTTGTGGAATCTTCGTTCCCTGACCAGGGATCGAACCTGGGTCACCTGCATTGCAAAGCAGATTCTTACCACTGGATCACCAGGGAAGTCCCCCAGATATTTTCTATGAGCCTTCTTATATTAGGGAAAGTGAAGTCGCTCAGTCGTGTCCAGCTCTTTGCAACCCCATGGACTGTAGCCTGCCAGGCTCCTCTGTCTATGGGGTTTTCCAGGCAAGAATACTGGAGTGGGTTGCCATTTCCTTCTCCAGGGTATATTAGGGAAAGATAAGACAAAATGACTTGTCAAACGTTCTAAAAGCTTGATTTTTAACAAAATATTTTAAAATACAACTAAGTGCCATATATAAAATGCTTCTGTTCATAATCTTAAAGTGTGTAAGTGGAATATGCACCCATGACTTTGGTCTGTGTTCTATTTGGTCTGTGTACCTTGGTCTTTTGCTCTATTTATTTATCCATCTAAACTCAGCAACTTTGGAATTAATCTATTATATTTCCATGAGGTACTTTTTCACAATCTGTAGGCGGAGGGAGCTATTGACATTCTTCCCAGGCCTTTATATTCATGTATTATATGGAACTTGCCAGTCTCAAGTGAGTTATGAAGTTCTTACTGATTGAGCGCAAGAGGATGTCATAGCTCATAGCTGCTCTTCACTATTCTATTTATATTTCTAGAAGTTTAATGAATAACTCAGAAAATTCACTTATATATTGTGAGACTACAGAGGAAAAAGCTCTTCCCTCTTGAACCTCACCGTCTTCATGCTGCGTTTGCCTCTCAAGTTGAATGTATATGTTGGGAGCCTGGAGAGGTGAGGGCAGGAGGAGAAAAAACGATGAGGAGGAGGAGAGGGGGCAGGATTTACAATTCCATAAAAAAGATATATAAGTACTTTAGCTATATAGGAGAAAGTAAATTCCTTTCAGCTGTTGGACTTTATATTCTCTGAAAGAGGAAATGAATTAGAAGATGTATATTAAGAATTGTGAGGTTCTCGTTTTGCTTGATTTTATAATAGTTTATGAAAGTTGTTGAACAGTTACCTGTTTAATTATTGGTGCGTTCATTTAAGCAAAATGGGAGTGAGAACACATAAAACGGTGTGTTGTTGGCGTGTTGCTTTAGGGACGAGGGTAGGGAAAGTTAATTTTGAACACAGGGAAGTGTAAACAACCAAGTTTCTTACCTGGTTACTGAGTTGGGTGTGCGTTAACTGAGGCGCCTTTGTCTACAGCAAAACGAGAACAAACGGGCTCTGATGGTATTCCCACCAGTGCACTGAACAGGCTCTGTGAAGAACTGGTGTCACAGCCTAGATTTGCTAACAGCAGTGTGACTCTGACGGACTGGTCAGCCTCTTTGGACATCAGTACTTTTCGGATGACCAAACTGACCTCGACAGTCTTCAATTTCCTTTTTGGTCCTCCATGTCTGAAATCTAGACAGCATAGTTTAGCTTTTGCTATGTTTTCCTTCATTTTAGAAATATTTCATGAAAATTTTCATTTTCATCAGTTTCACATGGAGTCCTATATCCAATTCTTTGTCATTTACAGTTGTCTTTCTCAAGAGTTATTTATATTTAATAAGCCTGGCCGGAAGTAAACTCTTTAAAAAATGTCGTCAAGATCAACAGTTCTCTCTAGATTTCCTAAATCTATCCATTTTCTTTGTTAAAGTATAATGCTACAGAATACTTCAGCTCATGGACTTTGATATTATCATGATCAATCTGAGAAGCTAATGGACCCTGTCATCATTTCCTATTATCTTCACATTTTGAGTGAGTTTCCCTCTGTCAGCAAGCATTTGATCTGATACAGCATCTTTCCTGGTTGAATTCTATACTTCTTGAGTCATGAAATTATCCATGATATTTTTGAAAACCAGTTTCATGCTGTATGTTAACGGGTATGCTGTCCATCCTCTTCACAGAGGGTGTATCTGACAGTGATGAATTCCATGACTGTAAAAAATCTAAACCTCAATGTGAGGACTATCCTGTTTTCAGTCCTAAATACAGATACTTTCCCCCCTATTTGGAGAGTTTATTGGTGTTTATCTTCTTGCCTCACGGATGAATCACAAGTGTTCTCAAAATAGTCCACTGTATCTTTTTTTCTTTTCCCCCAAATAGGCTTAAGTCATCTACTTCCCCAGGTGGCACTAGTGGTCAGTAGCCTACCTGCCAGTGCAGGAGATGTAAGAGAAGTGGGTTCAGTCCCTGGGCTGGGAAAATCCCTTGAAGGAGGACATGGCAAGCCACTCCAGTATCCTTGCCTGGAGAATCCTATGGACAGAGGAGCCTGGCAGGCTACAGTCCAGGGGGTCACAAAGAGTCGAACAAGACTGAAGTGACTTAGCACACATGCTCTATTGCTTTACTGCAGTTGCCCAATTATGAGCTGTTTAAGAAGAAGAAACATTGCTTATTTATTTCTGTGTCTCCAGGGACAGAAAACAATAGGGACTCAGCAGATATTTGTCAAGTGACTGATAATGGGTGTATCTTACCACTTGAATTTATGCTTCAAGTACAGAAAACTGCACTGTTATTCTTCTGTCCCTGAGAAAGATGTTCAAATTGAATTATTTCAGTTTAAAATGATTTATTACTTTCCCTAAAAATTACTGTTAAATTCTCATTTTTAATTTTTTTTCTGCTTCATTTGGCACCATGTATTTTAATTGCTTTTCACAATACCACATAACTGAACTAATTACAGGCAACATTCTCCTCAATACCACCCCATCTAAAGCAACTGGTGACTCTGAATATTTTAAGAAATATTCTTAGAGACTTTGAAAAAATATTTCTCTCTATGTTCATTTTGAGTCCTAAGGAATTCCAACCAAAAAAGCAAATCTCTTTTTTTTTTCTATTTTTTTTTCCTTTTCATTCATGAGGTACCAGATTTACTACCTTGTCAAATTTTAGATCATATCAGTTTATAATAACAAAGGTTTCTCTGTGGTATCTTCTCTGTTGTTCAGTTGCATCTGACTCTTTGCAACTCCATGGACTGTAGCCCACCAGGCTCCTCTGTCCATGGGATTTCCCAGGCAAGATTACTGGAACAGGTTGTCATTTCCTTCTCCAGGGAATCTTCCTGGCCCAGGGATTGAACCTACATCTCTTGTGTCTTCTTCATTGGCAGGCGGATTCTTGACTAACACACCACTGGGGGAGCCTCATATGTTCTTCATACTAGTTGAACAGATTTGCCCTTGTATTTATAACTCTATGATATGTAAAATATAGGACATCTTGGCTTATAACATTGGCCCTTTATCCTTATACTCACTCACTAGATTTCTTTGCTCTTTGCTGTTTTAATAAATCCAGTGGAGCCCACTGTCAATGCAAAGAAAAAAATGCACAACCGTAAAGATGAGAGCTATGTTTTATTAGGCAGACTTTCTCAGGACTCTGAGCCCGGGAGACAGAAGTCTCAGATCACTCTGAGGGACTGCTTTGAAGAGCCAGGATGTATGGGAGTTTTTGCAACAAAGGGCAGGGAGCCAGAACATCAAAAGATTATTGATAATTAAGGAATCTCAAGTTAATGAAATCAGCCCTTTTCTGTGTATGAAAGTGAAAGTGAAGTCGTTCAATCGTGTCCAACTCTTTGTGACCCCATGGACTGTAGCCTGCCAGGCTCCTCTGTCCGTGGGATTTTCCAGGCATGAATACTGGAGTGGGCTGCCATTTCCTTCTCCAGGGCATCTTCCCAACCCAGGGATAGAACCCATGTCTCCCGCATTGTAGGCAGATGCTTTTACCATCTGAGCCACCAGGGATGTCCTTTCTGTGTATGGGAAGATGCAAAGTCTGGGCTCATTACAGTCGTTCCTTTAGATGCACCTCAGCTATCCGGGGCCAGTATCCTGTGTTCTCTCATCCTGAGTTTCCTCAGAGTGCACCGTCGGGCGTGTCTGCGGCAGTTGACAGCTAGATGGCAGGCATTCTTTGTTTTCATTCTGAGTTTCCTCAGCACTCCCCCTCCAAGTGGCTGTCATGTGATGGCTTGATGTCTGTAACATCTTTTGTTTACTGATGTGGTTGGTGGCATTAGTAGTTCACACCATTAACCTTGCTCTTTTGGAATTTTCATGTTTTCTTTACTGTGTATTAACATAGAGTGTTAAGTAGCTTGAGTGGAAGAGTAAATTTCATTATCTATTGATAGGAATCAGTGAAATCATCAGACACTTTTAATACTTCAGCTTTCTTCCTGTTTTATCACCCCGTCTATTGCCCACCTTATATAAACTAGAAGGAAAATAAAGGCAGGAAGATGATATAGTCATGAGAAGAACTTTCAGCTCTGGTGTTCCTTCCTTCATTCTGATGACTGTGCTGTTCATTGAAGTGAGGTTTTTAGTTATGTCCTTCTCTCTTGCTTATTCTCCTCTCAATTTACACAGTCAGGGCCGTTCTGTTTTCCTACTAGGGAAAGTAATGTTTGGCTTCCCAGGTGGCTTAGTGGTAAAGAATCTATCTGCCGATACAGGAGATGCAAGAGATGCGAGTTCAATCCCTGGGTCGGGAAGATCCCCTGGAGAAAGGAATGGCTACATACTCCAGTATTCTTGCCTGGGAAATCAGGAGATAAAATGAAGGTAAAGAAAACAGCACAGTCTTCACAAAGTTTACCTTCTAATGGGGGCACAGAGCAGTAAACAGACAATTATAGCACAACTAGTAAGAACCATGACAGAGAGGAGGATGGGGAGTACCAAGGAGAGACGCCTATAGGGAGGGAGGAGGTGGAAGCCAAGGAGGACCTCCTGGAGGAGGTACTAGTTGAGCTGAGTTTATGGGATAATTACCTGTAGCCAGGAAAAAGGAGCATTCCTTTGAGATTCAGAGAATGCCTTGAACAGAGGCAAAATGCCAGGAAACAACTTGAGTTCCATGAACTGCAGGTCGTTCCAGGTTGTTCAGCATGAAAGATGAGCCAGAAAGTGACGCTTTTCTAGATTTTTCCCTTGCTCTAGTGACTGGATTAGAATTATTGTTGCTGTTGTTCTGTCACTCAGTTGTGTCAAACTCTTTGCAGCCCCACGGACTGCACCACACCAGGCTTCCCTGTCCTTCACCATACTTGGAGCTTGCTCAAACTCATGTCCATTGACTCAGTGATGCCATCCAACCATCTCATCCTCTGTCGTCCCCTTCTCCCCCTGCCTTCAATCTTTCCCAGCATCAGGGTCTTTCCTAATGAGTCGGCTCTTCACATCAGGTGGCCAAATTATTGGAGCTTCACCTTCAGCATCAATCCTTCCAATGAATATTCAGGACTGACTTCCTTTAGGATTGACTGGTTTGATCTCCTTGCAGTCCAAGAGACTCTCAAGGGTCTTCTCCAACACCACAGTTCAAAAGCATCAATTCTTTGGCGCTCAGCCTTCTTTATGGTCCAACTGTTACATCCATACATGACTACTGGAAAAACCATAGCTTTGACTTTATGGACCTTTGTCAGCAAAGTGATTTCTCTGCTTTTTAATATGCTGTCTAGTGTTTGTCATAGCTTTTCTTCCAAGGAACACACGTCTTTTAGTTTCATGGCTGCAGTCACCATCTGCAGTGATTTTGGAGCCCAATAAAATAAAGTCTATCACTGTTTCCATTGTTTCCCCATCTATTTGCCATGAGGTGAAGGGACCAGATGATTAGAATAAACAGAACAAATCATTGAAATTAGAATGAATGAAACAAATCACTTCTCTGACCAACCAACATTGAAAATACAAGCTATACACACTGAACTCACCAGTTATCACCAGTTGGAGACTAAATTCCCACAGATATTACCTTTATGTTTATTCTGACATCTGTAATAGTTTTTCTTGTTTATGGCCTTGAATTGAAGATGGAGTGCTAGGGGCTTGTGGGCTTGACTACACAAGGGAAGCAGCACTTTTCCAACTGAGCTTATATCCTATTTCTATTCATATTTTTTTGATGCTTTAAAGCAACACAAGCAATAACATAGTATGGATTGTATGACACACCTAAAGAAAAGTAATTTTAAAATTTGGGGGAATTAATTTTTAACAGTTTATTTCATCTTCATTATTTTAAAAAGTGGTCTCTCTTTGCTGTTTTTCGGAACTCTTGTCATGGTTTCTTATGTTCTCTTTCTTATAATCATGCTTAAGACAGTCTTTTTGTGATTTCTGTTTAGGTTTTTTTTTTTTTAGATCTCATTTAATCTTAAAAAGAGCCAATCTACATTTAAGATGTGTGTATATAAATCTAAGATATTTTCAACTGCAAATGAGAGAATGTCATTGTCTAATTGGATTACCCAGACTTATCTTCTCTAAGTATTATCCAGCATTTGGAGAAGAGGCAATGCATGGACATTCAGCTGAATAGTGAAACTATTAAACAACTGCATAATTAAATGAAACCAAACAAACAGATTCTCTACAAGAATCTACAGGACATTAAAATAGTGATTTTGTAAAGATTGAAACTAATAAAGTCAGATTCCATTTATATATGTGATTTCTACCACGTCCTGAAAGCAAGAAATTGCATGAAGATAATCACAGATGAGTGCTTCCCTGGTGGCTCAGACAATAAAGAATCCGCCTGCAGTGTGGGAGATCTGCGTTCAATCCCTGGGTTGGGAAGATCCCTGGAGAAGGGCATGGCAACCCACTCCAGTATTCTCACCTGGAGAATTTCCATGGACACAGGAGCCTGGCAGGCAACAGTCCATGGGGTTGCAAAGAGTTGAACACTTCTGTGACTAAGCACAATCACAGATAAGCTTTGTCTGGAGAACTAAATTAAAGATAACCTGTGTGTTAATTTTATATCCTGCAACTTTACTATATTTGTTGATGGGCTCTAGTAATTTTCTGGTAGTCTTTAGGGTTTTCTATGTAGAGGATCATGTCATCTGCAAACAGCAAGAGTTTCACTTCTTCTTTTCCTATCTGGATTCCTTTTACTTCTTTTTCTGCTCTGATTGCTGTGGCCAACACTTCCAAAACTATGTTGAATAGTAGTGGTGAGAGTGGGCACCCTTGTCTTGTTCCTGATTTTAGGGGAAATGCTTTCAATTTTTCACATATTGAGGGTAATGCTTGAGAAAACAGAAAGAGAAATTAAGGAAACAATACCGTTCACCATTGCAACAAAAAAAATAACATACTTAGTAGTGTATCTACCTAAAGAAGCAAAAGACCTATACATAGAAAACTATAAAACACTGATGAAAGAAATCAAAGAGTACACAAACAGATGGAGAAATATACCGTGTTCATGGTTTTGAAGAATCAATATTGTCAAAATGACTATACTACTCAAAGCAATCTATAGATTCAATGCAATCCCTATCAAGCTACCAATGGTATTTTTGACAGAACTAGAACAAATAATTTCACAATTTGTATGGAAATACAAAAAACCTCGAATAGCCAAAGTAATCTTCAGAAAGAAGAATGGAACTGGAGGAATCAACCTGCCTGACTTCAGACTCTTCTACAAAGCCACAGTCATCAAGACAGTATGGTACTGGCACAAAGACAGAAATATAGATCAGTGGAACAGGATAGAAAGTCCAGAGATAAACCCACGAACCTATGGACACCTTATTTTTGACAAAGGAGGCAAAGATATACAATGGAAAAAAGACAACCTCTTTAACAAGTGGTGCTGGGAAAACTGGTCAACCGCTTGTCAAACAATGAAACTAGAACACTTTCTAACACCATACACAAAAATAAACTCAAAATGGATTAAAGATCTAAATGTAAGACCAGAAACTATAAAACTCCTAGAGGAGAACATAGGCAAAACACTCTCTGCCATAAATCACAGCAGGATCCTCTATGACCCACCTCCCAGAATAATGGACATAAAAGCAAAAATAAACAAATGGGACCTAATGAAACTTAAAAGCTTTTGCACAACAAAGGAAACTATAAGCAAGGTGAAAACACAGCCCTCAGATTGGGAGAAAATAAGAGCAAATGAAGCAACAGACAAAGGATTAATCTCAAAAATATACAAGCAACTCCTGAAGCTCAATTCCAGAAAAATAAATGCCCCAATCAAAAAATGGGCCAAAGAACTAAACAGACATTTCTCCAAAGAAGACATACAGATGGCTAACAAACACATGAAAAGATGCTCAACATCATTCATTATCAGAGAATACAAATCAAAACCACAACGAGGTACCATTACACACCAGTCAGTATGGCTGCTATCCAAAAGTCTACAAGCAATAAATGCTGGAGAGGGTGTGGAGAAAAGGGAACCCTCTTACACTGTTGGTGGGAATGCAAACTAGTACAGCCGCTATGGAGAGCAGTGTGGAGATTTCTTTAAAAACTGGAAATAGAACTGCCATATGACCCAGCAATCCCACTCCTGGGTGTACACACCAAGGAAACCAGATCTGAAAGAGACACGTGCACCCCAATGTTCATCACAGCACTGTTTATAATAGCCAGGACATGGAAGAAACCTAGATGTCCATCAGCAGATGAATGGATAAGGAAGCTGTGGTACATATACACAGTGGAATATTACTCAGCCGTTAAAAAGAATTCATTTGAATCAGTTCTAATGAGATGGATGAAACTGGAGCCCATTATACAGAGTGAAGTAAGCCAGAAAAATAAAGACCAATACAGTATACTAATGCATATATATGGAATTTTATTTTCTTATTTTTTAAATTTTTAAATTTTTTTTGTATATAGAATTTTAAAAGACGGTAATGATAACACTATATGCAAAATAGAAAAAGAGACACAGATGTACAGAACAGACTTTGGGACTCTGTGGGAGAAGGCGAGGGTGGTATGTTTTGAGAGAACAGCATTGGAACATGTATACCATCAAGGGTGAAACAGATCACCAGCCCAGGTTGGATGCATGAGACAAGTGCTCGGGGCTGGTGCACTGGGAAGACCCAGAGGGATGGGATGGGGAGGGAGGCGGGAGGGGGGATCGGGATGGGGAATACATGTAAATCCATGGCTGATTCATGTCAATGTATGCAACAACCACTACAATATTGGAAGTAATTAGCCTCCGACTAATAAAAATAAATGGGAAAAAAAAAAAAAAGAAAACCTGAAAGCCAAAGGAAAAAAAAAAAAGGCCACGAAAAACAAATTAGCCTTTGCTGTGTTTGGTAAAAAAAAAAAAAAAAAAAAAAAAAAAGAAGAAGATGAAGTGGGATAATCTTAGGGAAAAAAATGTGTTCCACTGAATATTAAATTCTAGTTTTATTAATTAAAATCTGTGTTAGTAAGACTCAGTTGTCAATAATTCCTTGCTGTTATGTTATACTGTTACAGAATTTAATTAAATTATTAAAGGAACATTCTAAAAAAAAAAAAAAAAAGACAACCTGATGAGATAACTTTCACGTTTTGATGATCACTTCCACCCTGAATCCACATTCCCAAAAGTAAAGTTGCTCAGTCGTGTCTGACTCCTTGTGATCCCATGGACTGTAGCCCACCAGACTCCTCTGTCCATGAAATTCTCCAGTCAAGAATACTGGAGAGGGTAGCCATTTCCTTCTCCAGGGGATCTCCCTGACCCAGGGATCGAACCCAGGTCTCCTGTATTTACAAAATTCCTTGTCTAATCCTCTGATGTCCCAACACAGACATAGAGAAGAATTGACCCTATGCTACCTCTTTGGTTTATCTTTTCCTGCCCCAGGTTGCTTGAACAGCTATCTTTTTTTATGTGCCACCTAAGTGTTGGCTTTGTTGAACATATCCTTGGCATCTTTACCTTGATAATTTAGAGCTGGAGCACTTGGCTTCCACAATTGCTGAAAGCCATAGAAAAGCAGGTTGTATGCTACCTTATGAAAAAGGCCCTTTACGGTGTCTGGAATAAACAATCTAGACAATTGAGTTGTGCTGTAATTTTAGGAGAAACAAATCTGTCATTTGCTTTCTGTCCCTGTGTTCACCTTAGGGGGTGGATCTCAGAGGGAATGTATTCAGATCTGGACTAGCTTAGAACTTTATTCTTATTAAGTCATTATTGGAACCATGGTGCGATCTAAAATCTCTTTACTACTATTCTCTTGGTAGAATCTATCACATGATATTTTTAGCAGTTGTTCTGGCAAAAGCAATGGAAAAAAGGAAGATAATATATGCAGGACTCTCCAAAAATAACTTGTAATAGATGTTAAATAGCTGTTGTTAGTGTGTTCAGCCACATCTGACTCTTGGGACCTCATGGACTGTAGCCCACCCAGCTCCTCTCTCCAATGGAATTTTCCAGGCAAGAGTACCGGAGTGAGTTGGCACAACCTACTCCAGGGCATCTTCCTGACCCAGGGATCAAACCCACATCTCCTGCTCTGGCAGGTGAATTCTTTACCACTGAGCCACGTGGGAAGTGAGTTGAGCTTATTATATGGTCAGCAACACACCTTTTACATGAAGAAACATTTGGCATCAGTGGAAAGCCAGAGCTGAAAGTGGTGGGCTCATTTCCACAGCTGGAGTGTGTGTGCAGAATTGTTGAAATTGTGTCTCTGCTATAGGGCAGAAGCGTTTCTAAAACGACAAAAGCATTCTTTATTTATGGCCCACTGTTCAATGTTTGATACATGAATACCATGGCTCTCTCTTTTTTTTTTTTGGGGGGGGGAAGTCAAGTCATTTATTTGTTGTTTACATGAAAACAAAATTGGGGGATGGAGAACAAGAGGGAAACTGGCCAGCTGCTCAGATTTTTCTGTATGGCTCTCTTTTATGTGAGGATGGCAAAAATCTCCCCACTGTAAACCCAGCAAAATTTTGAGCTGAGAACATCTTCTCTGACCTGTTTGTAACCAGTGGAACAAACTTCATGGTAATTAAAAGTCAGACCATATATTGAATTTTGAATATTTATTTTTAATTGAAGGATAATTGCTTTACAGTATTGTGTTGGTGTCTGCCATACGTCAGTGTCAATCAGCCATAGGTATACGTATGGCCACACCTTCTTGAACCCTCCTCCCACCTCCCATCCCATCGCACCCCTCTAGGTTGTCGCAGAGCACCAGTTTGAATTCCCTGAGGCGTACAGTAAATTCCCACTGGCTATCTGTTTTGTATATGGTAGTGTATATGTTTCCATGCTACTGTCTCTCTTCATCCCACCCTCTCCCCCCCACAGCATTGTTCATAAGTCCATTCTTGATGTCTGCATCTCCACTGCTGCCCTGTGAATCTGGTCATCTGTACCATCTTTCTAGATTCCGTATGTATGTGTTAATATACTTTGTATTTTTCTCTTTCTGACTTGCTTCACTCTATACAAGAAGCTCTAGGTTCATCCACTTCATTATCACTGACTCAACTACGTTCCTTTTTCTGACTCAGTAATACGTTGTGTATGTGTACACAGCTTCCTTATCCATTGCTCTCTAGACGGACATCTAGGTTGCTTCCGTGTCCACGCTATTGTAAACAGTGCTGCAATGAACACTGGGCTACATGTGTCTTTTGCAGTTATGATTTTCTCAAGGAATATATCCGGTAGTGGAATTGTTGGGTCGCACAGTAGTTTTATTCCTAATTTTTTAAGGAATCATCATAGTGTTTTCCTCACTGGTTGTATCAGTTTACATTCCCACCAATAGCACAAGAGGGTTCTCTTGTCTCCATATCTTCTCCAGCATTTATGGTTCGTATGTTTTTTGATGAAGCCCATTCTGACTGGTGTGAGGCGATATCTCATTGTGATTTTGATTTGCATGTCTGATAATGAGCAGTGTTGAGCATCTTTTCATGTGTTTGTCAGCCATCTGTATGTCTTCTTTGGAGAAATATCTGCTTAGGTCTTTTCCCCACTTTTTGATTGGGTTTTTGTTTTTCTGGCATTGAGTTGCATGAGCTGCTTGTATATTTTGGAAATTAATCCTTTGTCAGTTGTTTCATTTGCTTTTATTTTCTCCCATTCTGAGGGTTGCCTTTTCACCTTGTTTTTAGTTTCCTTTGCTCTACGAAGTTTTTAAGTTTAATTGTGTCCCACTTGTTTATTCTAATTTTTATTTCATTATTCTAGGTGGTGGGTCATAGAGGATCTTGCTGTGATTTATGTCACTGTGTTCTGCCTATGTTTTCCTCTAAGAGTTTTATAGTTTCTGCAGACCATATACTGATTTTTTCTTTCTAAGTCTTACTCTGTTAGATGACATTTTAGGATACAGAGTAGATGTTCTTGCTTTTAGTAGGTTTTCAATAAGCAATGCTGCTGGATCAAACTGGGGTGTAAAGTGAATTAATTCCACTATGTCTGCATTGAGACCCTTGTAACTATATAAAATTTAGTATTAGTGTTTAGAGATTTATGAGTTTCAAAAGCTTAGAATGTATAGCATGAAAGTTAGATAGGAGACATTATTGGGAATTCTGGGAGGTAGATCAAGTGGCCTGATTTTTTGTCTATTATTTGCCTCAAGCGTTTTCCTTAAAAACTAGCAGCATATTCACACGGTCTTGGACCTTGTGTCTGGGGTGGTCACAGGAGAATTCTGGAGCACATTAATCATACTGTCCTTGATTTCTACTTATGTTATTTCAATAAAGGTTTATATTTAGAATACATTGAAGAGCATTAAAATGAAAACAGCAGAATCAAAAGTTGAAGGGCTGGTTTTGAGATAAATAAAATAAAGAATATTATATTTTGCAACCTAATTAAAAGTATAAATCTTCTAAAAATAATTATTGTTTTATTAAAGACAAGAAAAATCCAAGGATTTTTGACCATGGTTTGGAAGAGACAAAGATTCTGTGTAATCTTGAAAAAAAAAAACCCAAAAAACAGAGGTTAATAAGCAGTACATGTACTAAATATAGATAACTCAAGTAATTGAATATTTACTTATATTACAAAGGGAAAATTTGGACAGAGGCTGAGTTTTTATCTTACTCTAAAATGATTCATTTATATTCCTGACCATGTTAGTTATGTTAGAATTCCTAATATCCTATAAGTGATTAAACCTGACTTACAATATATTGAATTGCCTACATATATATATTTTTTTCTTTTCCAAGTCTATGACAGCAGAGATTTTAGTAAAATTCTTACATCTTTGAAATATTGTCACTTTAAAGATGAATTAAATACCATAGTTTCTTTCATGGGTTGTAGCTTTCTGTATTTCATACAAAAGGAACTATATCTGATAAGGGCTAATATCCAAAATATATAAAGAACTCCTACAACTCAATAACAACAACAACAAAATCTGATTAAAAATGGGCAGAGGATCTGAATAGATGTTTTTCCAAAGAAGACATAAAGGTGGCCAGCAAGTACATGAAAAGTTACTTAACATCACCAATCATGAGGGAAATGCAAATCAAAACCACAGTGAGATACCATCTCATCTCTGTTAGAAAGGATATCAAAAATAAAAGGTATAACAAGTGTTGTTGGCAAGGATGTGGAGAATAGGAAACTTTTGTGCACTGTTGATGGCCATGTTAACTGGTACTGCCACTATGGAAAACAATATGGAGATTTCTTTAAAAACTAAAAAAAGAACTACCATATGATCCAGCATTCCCTCTTCTGGGTATTTATCCAAAGTAAATGAAAATATTAATTCAGAAAGATACATGGATCCCAGTGTTCATTGCAGCATTATTTTCAGTGGACAATGCTTGGAAACAATCTCAGCATCCACAGATGAATTGATTAAAAAATGTGATATACAGATCTCACACACACAGACTCTCTCTCTCTCTCTCACACACACACACACACACTCTGAATGGAATATTATTCAGCCTAAAAAATGCGATATACAGATCTCACACACACACCCCCACACACCCACACCCACACACGCCACACACACACTCTGAATAGAATATTATTCAGCCTAAAAAATGTGATATACAGATCTCACACACACACACACACACACACACTCTCTCTCTGAATAGAATATTATTCAGCCACAAAAAAGAATGAAATCTTGCCATTTGTGACAACATGGATAGACCTTGAGGGCATTATGCTAAGTGAAATATCAGACAGAGAAAGACAGCTACTGTATAATTTCACCTATATGTAGAATCTGAAAACAAACCAAAGCATAACAAGTTAAAAAAATAAAAAAGTATTCATAGATACAAAGACAAATTGGTGGTTTCCAGAGATGAGGGACAGAGGATGGGAGTGAAGGGATCAAAAGATGCAGATTTTTAGTTATAAAATAGTTTTGAGGACATAATATGCAGCATGATGATTATAGTTAATGATACTATATTGCATGTTTGAAAGTTCCTGAGAGAGATTTTTAAAGTTCTCATCACAAGAAAAAATTTGTGATCATGTATGGTGACAGATGTTAATAAGACTCATTGTGGTAATCATTTAACAATAATTATACAAACACTGAGTCATTACATTGTATACCTGCAACTAGTGTAATATTATGCCAATTATAATTCACAAAAATGAGAACGTGTAATTAGCCTTATATATGGTCTGTGATATAATCTGATTCACAAGACTTAAAGGTCATGTTTATGGCAAAAACATAATCCTTTTGGACATACAATACTAGATTTAAAATATTGTCTCTCAACGTACTGGAAATATACTACTGTTTCCTGGCTTCTATTGGTGTTTTTATCTTCCTTCATTGCTCGGTGGGTAAAGAATCTGCCTGAAATGCAGGAGACACAGGTTGATTCCTGGGTTGGAAGATCACCTGGAGAAGAAAATGGCAACCCACTCCAGTATTCTTGCCTGGAGATTCCCCTGGCAGGCTACAGTCCACATGGGGTCGCAAGAACTGGACACTACTTAGTGACTAAACCACATTGGTGTTTTTAAAAAGTGCTCATTCTAGATAACACTTATAGGAAATAGAGAAGTGTACTAGGAGCTTTGAATCTGGTTATTGAAGAATGAGATGTTTAATGTCAAGGTTTCTGATGTACTCTCAGTTCTTAACAATGATAATGTCCAGACTGAGTCACTGAGAATGGTGGTTGCAGAATGGATGAATAGTCCCTCATTTTAATGCTCAAAAATATATGTGTGTGTGTGTGTGTGTGTGTGTGTGTGTGTGTGTGTGTGTGTATGTGTGTATGTATAGTTATCCAAGTAATAAACGTGGTACAGGCTTATTGGCTTCCCAGATGGTGCTAGTGGTAAAGAACCTGCCTGCCAATGCAGGAGACACAGATTTTATCCCTGGGTCAGGAAGATCCCCTGGAGGAGGGCATGGCAAGTCATTCCAGTATTCTTGCCTGGAAAACCTCATGGACAGAGGATCCTGGCAGGCTGCATACAGTCCATAGGGTCGCAAATAGTCGGACACAACTGAAGTGACTCGCATGCACAAGACTTTTGGAACTCTGAAATGTTGAAAGGTGTTTTACTCTATACATTGAAGAGACTTGGGCCACATTCCAGGCCGGGCATTATTAAAGTTTTAGATCCACTTCAATATCAAATTCTGTTTTTAGTTAGCTTTATTGGTAAACTGAAGCCAAATAATCATAGATACTTGACTGGGGATGGACGTGATATTTTGTTGTTCACTAAACTTTGATGTATTTCTTTCTTTTTAAAAAAATTTTTTTTATTTTTTCATTTATTTTTATTAGTTGGAGGCTAATTACTTACAATATTGTAGTGGTTTTTGCCACACATTGACATGAATCAGCCATGGATTTACATGTGTTCCCCAACCCGATCCCCCCTCCTGCCTCCCTCTCCATCCCGTTCCTCTGGGTCTTCCCAGTGCACCAGCCCTGAGCACTTGTCTCATGCATCCAACCTGGGTTGGTGATCTGTTTCACACTTGATAGTATACTTGTTTCAATGCTGTTCTCTCAGAACATCCCACCCTCACCTTCTCCCACAGAGTCCAAAAGTCTGTTCTGTGCATCTGTGTCTCTTTTTCTGTTTTGCATATTGGGTTATCGTTACCATCTTTTTAAATTCCATATATATGCGTTAGTATACTGTAATGGTCTTTATTTTTCTGGCTTACTTCACTCTGTATAATGGGCTCCAATTTCATCCATCTCATTAGCACTGATTCAAATGAATTCTTTTTATCGGCTGAGTAATATTCCATGGCGTATATGTACCACAGCTTCCTTATCCATTTATCTGCTGGTGGGCATCTAGGTTGCTTCCATGACCTGGCTATTATAAACAGTGCTGCGATTAACATTGGGGTGCACGTGTCTCTTTCAGATCTGGTTTCCTTGGTGTGTATGCCCAGGAGTGGGATTGCTGGGTCATATGGCAGTTCTATTTCCAGTTTTTTAAGGAGTCTCCACACTGTTCTCCATCGTGGCTGTACTAGTTTTCATTCCCACCAACAGTGTAAGAGGGTTCCCTTTTCTCCACACCCTCTCCAGCATTTATTGCTTGTAGACTTTTGGATAGCAGCCATCCTGACTGGCGTGTAATGGCACCTCGTTGTGGTTTTGATTTGCATTTCTCTGATAATGAGTGATGTTGAGCATCTTTTCATGTGTTTGTTAGCCATCTGTATGTCTTCTTTGGAGAAATGTCTGTTTAGTTCTTTGGCCCATTTTTTGATTGGGTCATTTATTTTTCTGGAATTGAGCTTCAGGAGTTGCTTGTATATTTTTGAGATTAATCCTTTGTCTGTTGCTTTGTTTGCTATTGTTTTCTCCCAATCTGAGGGCTGTGTTTTCACCTTGCTTATAGTTTCCTTTGTTGTGCAAAAGCTTCTTTTACATTCATTGCCCTACAGCAGTGGAGATAAAATCTTGCCCTGAAATACAGGGCTTGGTAGTGCAGCAGGAATGCTGGCCTCATAAAAGGTGTCTCAAGTGTTATCTTAATATCCTGTCTTGCACTTTTTCTTTTAATCTTTTAAAATCCTTAATGACATGACCATGTTACTTTTCCCCTAATTACTGCCCACCCACCCCAAATATTCAGTTTGTTCTGTAGTTTCCCTGTTCTGCTTTTAATAATGTATGGTTTCAGGAAAGTGTGTTATTGACTTCGTGGCACTGAAGTATGAATAATATTTGAATTGTAATAGATCTTAAACTAAGAATAAACCTTTTGACATTTAAGAAATAAGTCACTTTTAGTAGTAGGATCATTTAGAACCTTTAATATAACATATCAGTTGTCACCTACTATGTAAGTGGGTAAAGTTGACTAAGAGTGATTGGAAGAAATTCAGAAATATATTTTTTCAAAGTATGTATGATATATAAATCCATATATTTTCATCTATAGTTATAAATACATATACTATAAGAAAATCTTTAGAAGGGAAAAGAGTTATTAGGCAGTATATCAGAGAACCACAGTGACCACTTTATGAATTGGAATTTGATGTATCACTTTTTAATTTAATAAAGACTGATATCCCAGAAGCTACTGAAAAAAATAAGGTGTATGGAGAAAATTCTTAGGAACTCAAATACACTATGGATTATAATAAAAATTTTTCATCAAATAAATAATTAGAATGGTAGCCTGATTAATGATTTTGTTAATTGATCTTCAATATCTAATGGACATATCTTTGTAATCTGACTATTAACCTTGATTTTTGTTTCCTTTTCCAGTGTTAAAGAACCCAGTGTGTAAATTATACAGATTTCCCACTTCTGACAATAAGTGGATGCAAATCCGGGAGCAGATGTCAGAGAGCATACTTTCTTTTCATATTCCTAAGGAATTGATCTCTCTTCAAATCAAAGAAGATTTGTGTAGGTAAGAGAAAATGGTTAATGATCATCTCTTACGTTAAGTTTTCTATAAAAATTTTCTTTTTTTTTTTAGTCTTCTTTTACGTTTTTATTTTGTATTGGACTGTCATTGATTTACAAGGTTGTGCTAGTTTCTGGTGTACTGCTAAGTGATTCAGTTATACGTATGTGCGTGCATGCTCAGTGGCTTCAGTTGTCTGACTCTGCAACCTTATGATCTGTAGCCCACCAGGCTCCTTTGTCCACGGAATTTTCCCAAGAAGAATACCGCAGTGGGTTGCTATGCCCTCCTCCAGGGAATCTTCCTGATTCAGGAATCAAACCTATGTCTCCTGCAGCTTCTGCATTGCAGGCAGATTCTTTGCTGCTAAGCCACTGGAGAAGCCCATATATACATATATATCCATTCATTTTCAGATTCTTTCCCCATATAAGTTATTACAGAATATTGAGTAGAATTCCCTGAGCTCTATAATAGGACCCTATTGCTTATCCATTTTATACACCCAGTGTGTATCTGTTAATCCCAAATTCCCAATTTATCACATACCTCACCTTTCCCCTTTCATAACCATAGTTTGTTTTCTAAGTCTGTGAGTCTTTCTATTTTATAAATAAGTTCATTTGTATTATTTTTCTAAGATTGTGAATATAAGCAGTATAATATATTTGTCTTTCTCTGACTTATTTCATGTCGTAAAGTATGATACTAACATAAAAATCAAGACTGGCATTGTCCAGTATGTTTGGCTGCTAGAACTTGCAATATGAATAGTTCAATTTGAGACGTTACATATGTGTAAAATACAAACCAGTTTTTGAATTCTTCACACACAAATGAAAAAGACCAATTTCATAATGAAATGTTAAATAACATTTTGGCTGTATTTGGATTAGATACAATATATTACTAATTTTATATGTGTCTCTTTTTGGTCTTTAAATATGACTACTGAGCACTTGAAAATTTTTCATCATGTATGTGATCCTCATTTATAGCTTACATTACACCTTTTTTTAATTTATTTTTTTATTGAAGGATAATTGCTTTACAGAATTTTGTGGTTTTCTGTCAAACCTCAACCTGAAGCAGCTATAGGTATACATATATCCTCTCCCTTCTGAACTTCCCTCCCATCTCCCTCCCCATCCCACCCCTTTAGGCTGTTACAGAGCCCTTGTTTGAGTGTCTAAGCTATACAGCAGATTCCCGTTGGCTATCTATTTTACATATGGTGATGTAAGTCTCCATGTTACTCTTTCCATACACCTCACCCTCTCCTCCCCTCTCCCCATGTCCACAAGTCTATTCTCTATGTCTGTTTCTCCACTGCTGCCCTGTAAGTAAATTCTTCAGTGCCATTTTTCTAGAGTCCATATATATGTGTTAGAATACAGTATTTGTCTTTCTCTTTATGACTCATTTCACTCTGTATAATAGGTTCTAGATTCATCCACCTCATTAGAACTGACTTAAAGGTGTTCCTTTTTATGGCTGAGTAATATTCCATTGTGTCTATGTACCACAACTTCTTTATCCAGTCATCTGTCGACAGACATCTAGGTTGCTTCCATGTTCTAGCTATTGTAAATAGTGCTGCAATGAACAATGGGATACATGTGTCTTTTTCAGTTTTGGTTTCCTCAGGGTATATGCCTAGGAGTGGGATTGCTGGGTCATGTGGTGGTTTTATTCCTAGTTTTTTAAGGAATCTCCATATGTCTTCCATAGTCACTATATCAATTTACATTCCCACCAAGAGTACAAGAGCATTTCCTTTTCTTCACACCCCCTCCAGCATTTATTATTTGTAGACTTTTTGATGATGGCCATTCTGAGCGGTGTGAGGTGATATTGCATTGTTTTGATTTCCTTTTCTCTAATAATGAGTATTGTTGATCACCTTTTCATGTGTTTGTTAGCCATCTGTATGTCTCCTTTGGAGAAATGTCTGTTTAGGTCTTTTGCCCATGTTTTCATTGGGTTGTTTGATTTTCTGGTATTGAGTTGTGTGAACTGCTTATATGTTTTGGAATTTTTCTCTCATTCTGAAGGTTGTCTTTTCACCTTGCTTATAGTTTCCTTTGCTGTGCAAAAAGCTTTTAAGTTTAATCAGGTCCCACTTGTTTACTTTTATTTTTATTTCCATTACTCTATGAGGCAGGTCGTAGAAGATGTTGCTTTGATTTATGTCACAGAGTGTTCTGCCTGTGTTTTCCTCTAAGAATTTTATAGTTTCTGGTCTTACATTTAGGTTTTTAATCCATGTTGAGTCTATCTTTGTGTGTGGTGTTAGGAAATGTTCTAATTTCACTCTGTTGCATGTAGCTGTCCAGTTGTCCCAGCACCATTTATTGAAGAGGCTGCCTTTATGCCATTGTATATTGTTGCTTCCTTTGTCGAATATAAGGTACCCATAGGTGCATGGGTTTATTTCTGGGCTTTCTATCTTGTTCCATTGGTCTGTATTTCTGGTTTTTGTGCCAGTACCATACTGTCTTGAAGACTGTAGCTTTGTAGTATAATCTGAAGTCAGGAAGGTTGGTTCCTCCAAATCCATTCTTCTTTCTGAGGACTGCTTTGGCTATTCAGGGTTTTTTGTGTTTCCATATGAATTGTGAAATTTTTTGTTCTAGTTTCGTGAAAAATGTCTTTGGTAATTTGATTGGAATCACATTGAATCTGTAGATTGCATTTGGTAATATAGTCATTTTCACAATATTGATTCTCCCTACCCAGGAACATGGAATATCTCTCCATCTGTTTGTATCATCTTTGATTTCTTTCATCAGTGTCTTATAATTTTCTATGTACAGTTCCTTTGTCTTCTTAGGTAAGTTTATTCCTAGATATTTAATTCTTTTTGTTGCAATGGTAAATGGGATGGATTCCTTAATTTCTCTTTCCAATTTTTCATTGTTAATATGTAGAAATGCAAGTGATTTCTGTGTATTAATTTTGTATCCTGCAACTTTGCTTAATTCACTGATTAGCTCTAGTAATTTTCTGATATTGTCTTTAGGGTTTTTTATGTACAGGATCATGTCATCTGCAAACAGTGAAAGCTTTACTTCTTCTCTTCAGATCTGTTTTCCTTTTATTTCTTTTTCTTCTGTGATTGCTGCAGCTAGGACTTCCAGAACTATGTTGAATAACAGTGGGGAAAGTGGGCACCCTTGCCTTGTTTCTGATCTTAGGGGGAATGCTTTCAGTTTTTCACCATTGAGAATAATGTTTGCTGGAGGCTTATCATATATGGCCTTTACTGTGTTGAGGTAGGTTCCTTCTATGCCCATTTTTTGAAGAGTTTTAATCATAAATGGGTACTGAATTTTGTCAAAGGCTTTTTCTGCATCTATTGAAATCATCATATGGTTTTTACCTTTCATAATATGGGGTACCACATTGATTGATTTACATATATTGAAGAATCCTTGTATCCTTGGAATAAAACCAACTTAATCATGGTGTATGAGATTTTTGATGTGTTGCTGTATTCTGTTTGCTAAAATTTTGTTGAGGATTTTTGCATCTATTTTCAGCAGTGATACTGGCCTATAGTTTTCTTTTTGTGTGTTGTCTTTGGTTTTGGTATCAGGGTGATGGTGGCCTCATAGAATGAGTTTGGAAGTGTTCCTTCCTCTGCAATTTTTTGAAAGAGTTTTAGAAGGACAGACATTAGCTCTTCTCTAGATGATTCATGTCAATGTATGGCAAAAACCACTACAATATTGTAAAGTAATTAGGCTCCAACTAATAAAAATAAATGAAATAAAAAAAAATAAATAAATATTCAGTAGAATTCTCCTGCAAAGCCATCTGATCCTGGGCTTTTGTTTTTTGGGAGATTTTTGATCACAACTTCAATTTCAGTGCTTGTAATTGGATTGTTCATAATTTTGTTTTCCTCCTGGTGCAGTCTTGGAAGATTGAACTTTTCTAATAATCTGTTCATTTCTTCCAGGTTATCCATTTTATTTCCATATAGCTGTTTATAATAGTTTCTTATAATCCTTTGTATTTCTACATTGTCTGCTGTAACATCTCCTTTTTCATTTCTAATTTTGTTGATTTGATTCTTCTTTGTTTTTCTTGATGAATGTGGTCAAAGGTTTGTTAATTTTTTTTATCTTCTCAAAGAATGAGCTTTTAGTTTTATTAATCTTTACTATTGTTTCTTTCATATCTTTTTTATTTATTTCTGCTCAGATCTTTATGATTTCCTTCCTTCTACTAATTTTTGGGGTCTTTTTCCAGTTGTTTAAGGTGTAAAGTTAGGTTGTCTGTTTGATGGTTTTCTTGTTTCTTGAGGTAGGATTGTATTGCTATAAATTTCCCTTTTAGAACTGCTTCTGTTGCATCCTATACACTTTGAGTTGTCATGTTTTCATTGTCATTTGTTTCTAGAAATTTTTTTATTTCCCTTTTGATTTCTTCAGTAACCTTTTGGTTATTTAGAAATATATTGTTTAATCTCCATGTGTTTGTGTTTCTTGAAGTTTTTTTCTTGTAATTGATATCTAGTCTCATAGCGTTGTGGTCAGAGAAGATGCTTGATACAATTTCAACTTTCTTAAATTTACTAAGGTTTGATTTGTGACCCAAGATGTGGAGTATCCTGGAGAATATTCTTTGTCTACCTGAGAAGGTATATTCTTTTGCATTTGGATGGAATTTCCTGATGATATCAATGAGATCCATCTCATCTAATGTATCATTTAAGACTTGTGTTGCCTTATTAATTTTCTGTTTCAATGATCTGCTCATTGGTGTGAGTAGGGTGTTAAAGTCTCCTACTATTTTTGTGTTACTGTCCGTTTCTCCTTTTATGTCTGTTAGTGCTTGTCTTATGTATTGAGGTGCTCCTATGTTGGGTGCATAGATACTTACAATCATTGTTTTCCTCTTAGATTGATCCCTTGATCATTATGTAGTGTCCTTCCTTATCTCTTGTAATATTCTTTATTTTAAGGTCTATTTTTCTGATATGAGTATTGATATTTCAGCTTTCTTTTGCTTCCCATTTGCATGGAGTATATTTTTCCATCCTCTCACTTTCATTCTATATATGTCGTGAGGTCTGAAGTGGGTTTCTTGTAGACAGCATATGTATGGGTCTTGTTTTTGTGTCCATTCAGCCAGTCTATGTGTTTTGGTTAAAGCATTTAATCCATTTACATTTAAAGTAATTATTGATATATATGTTCCTATTGCCATTTTCTTAATTTTCTTAATTGTTCAGAGTTGTTTTGTAGATCTTTTTTCTTCTATCATATTTCTTCACTCTATGTCCCTTTAACATTTGTTGTAAAGCTAGTTTGGTGGTACTGAATTCTCTTAACTTTTGCTTGTCTGAAAAGATTTTTATTTCTCCATCAATTTTGAATGAGATCCTTGCCAAGTACAGTAATCTTGGTTGTAGATTTTTTCCTTTCAGTACTTTAAATATGTCCTGCCATTCCCTTCTGGCCTGCAGAGTTTCTGCTGAGAGATCAACTGTTAAGCGTATGGGGTTTCCCTTGTATGTTGCGTCTCTCTTGCTGCTTTTAATATTCCTTCTTTGTGTTTAGTCTTTGTTAGTTTGATTAGTGTGTGTCTTGGTGTGTTTCTCCTTGGGTTAATCCTGTATGGCATTCTTGGCGCCTCTTGGACTTGACTATTTCTTTTTCATGTTGGAGAAATTCTCAACCATAATCTGTTCAAAAATTTTCTCATACCTTTTGTTTTTCTCTTCTTCTGAGACCCCTATAATTCAAATGTTGGTGCATTTGATATTGTCCCATAGGTCTCTGAGACTTGCTTTTCATTCTTTTTACTTTATTCTGCTCTTCAGAAGTTATTTCCACCATTTTATCTTCCAGCTCACTGATTCATTCTTCTGCTTCAGATATTCTGCTGTTGATTCCTTCCAGAGCATTTTTAATTTCAGCAATTGTGTTGTTTGTCTCTGTATGTTTATGCTTTAATTCTCCCAGGTCTTTGTTAACTGATCTGGCATTCTCTCCATTTTCTTTTCAAGGTGTTTTTTTTTTATCATCTTTACTGTCATTATTCTGAATTCTTTTTCAGGTAGTTTGCCTATTTCCTCTTCATTTATTTGGACTTCTGTGTTTCTAATTTGTTCCTTCATTTGTGTGGTGTTTCTCTGGCTTTTCATTATATATATATATTTAACTTATTATGCTTGAGGTCTCCTTTTCCCAGGCTTCAAGGCTGAATTCTTTCTTCCTTTTGGCTTCTGCCTTCCTAAGGCTGGTCCAGTGGTTTGTGTAAGCTTCTTATAGGGTGAGATTTGTGCTGAGTTTGTTTGTTTGTTTGCTTGTTTTTTGTCTGATGGGAAAGGCTGAGTGAGGTGGTACTCCTGTTTGCTGATGACTGGGTTTGCGTTTTTGTTTTGTTTGTTGTTTAGATGAGTCATCCTGCACAGGGTGCTACTGGTGTTGAGATGATGATGGCTCTTATGTTCAAGTGGTTTCCTTTTTGTGAGTTCTCACTATCTGATACTCCCTAGGGTTAGTCCTCTGGTAGTCTAGGGTCTTGGAGTCAGTGCTTCCACTCGAAAGGCTCAGGGCTTGATTTCTGGTCAGGAACGAAAATTCCACAAGTGTTTTTTTATGGTGTTAAGTGAGATTAAAGCAAATACCCAAAAATGAGAAACCAAAGACGAACCTCAGACATATAGCAGCTACAAAATCAGGCAAAAGATAATTAAAATAATAGAATGTACACATATACATATATACACCCATAAGCAAAGTCAAAACAATCCAACTAAAGTACAGTAGATTGACCTGGTGAAGAAAGGAAATCAAAAACTATATTTACCAGTTAAGAACAAAATGAAATAAAGTACAAACTGGAAAACAAAACTAAGCAAGGTGCCAACTGGGGAATAAAATAGTGAAAATAAAACTTAACAAATGTGTTCAAAGGAAAGGTAAGAAAGAAAGAATAGATATGCAGAGTTACATAGAGATAGATAAAGAAGATTTATATACATTAAAGATTAACTGAAAAGGGAAAAGAACATAGGAAAAGCAAACAAAGGAATAAATGTAGAAAAAATAATAATAGATTTTTAAAAAAATTTTAAGTGAAAATTTTAAAAAAAGGAAAAGTAAAATAAAAAGGAAAGGAAGATTCCACAGAACTACAAATGCCCAACGTAGAGGCAGAGGTTTATAACAGCAATAAAAAATGTGACTGAGAAAGAAAAAGCTCAAAAGATTAATTAGATTTCAGAGTGCAAATAAAATCGACAAATACAACAGAGGAGGGAAATAAAAGGAAAAAAATTCAAAAGAAGATACAGAGCAAGTCAAAACATAAGAATAATGAATGTTTTCCTTGAGTCACTGCTGTCAGAGTTCTTTCTCTTGCTGGGAGTCACAGTCCCCCTCACCTCCCTAGGATGCCCTCGACACTGTGCTGGTCTCTGGACCTGCTGTGGGGGCAGCTCAGATTCTAACCTGGTCCTGCTCCTCTGTGTTCTTGTCTCCAGTGCCCACAGCTGTCAGAACTAGTGCGTTTTCTTTTGTGGGAGCTCGCAATGTCCTTTTATATATTCCATAGACGCAGAGTCTGCCTAGTTGATTGTGTTGATTTAATCTGCAGCTTGTACATCTGGTGGGAAGGTTTTGAATCTTCTTTCTTAGCCTCACTGCCCCTGGGTTTCAGTTGCGGTTTTATTCCCACCTCTGCATGTGGGTCGTCCAGTGGGGTTTGCTCCTGAGGCTGCCTGGAGGACTTGGGTCTGCCCCAGTGAGGGCCAGGTGTGGAGGTGGTGCAGCTGCGTGGGTCACAGGGACTCTGGCAGCACCAGGTACTCAGGGGAGTTGGCCCCTAGGGCAGCAGGAAACATAGCACTCTAGAAGGGGATGACAACCAGTATTGGCCAATATGCTCCAGTATTCTTGCCTGGAGAACCCCCCTGACAGAGAAGCCTGGCAGACCCCAGTCTACAGGGTCGCATAGAGTTGGACACAACCAAAGAGACCCTGCGCGCATAGACGTAAGTTTATTTATTTATTTATTTATTTTGCCTGTGGCAGCTCTGCCCCCTTGAGAGTTGAGTGTTAAGGTGGTGTGGCTGCTTAGCTTGTGGGGACCCTGGCAGAGCAAAAGTTATGGCCCTATCAGAGTCTTTTTTCAAGCCTCTTGTAGCTGGCCCCTTTGTAGAAGGCTTGTAGAAGCTTGTTGAAGGCCCCTTTAGCCTGTCTTTCTCTGTAGCTCCGCTCATTCAGGCACTTAGAGGGCTCCTTTGCCTGGGGTCCTTCTCTGCTGTTCGGCATGTCAGGCACATAGAGCGTCCCCACTGGCTGGGGTCCTACTCTATAGATCGGTGCATCAGTCACTTAAAGGGGCGCCTGGGTGGGGTCCTACTCTGTAGTTCAATACATCAGCCGTTTGACGTGCCAGCCTCTCTATTGTTCAGCTGCCAATGCTGGCAGGTGGGGAGTGAGAAGCTATGGTGATGGCTCCACCCCCTACGTGTGACTCAGCAATATGGCCTTCTTCCATGGCTGCCTGGCTTTCCCCCACAGAAATTTTCCACCACAGTCTCCTCCCTCACATCCCTTTGAGCCATCTCTCTGCAGTCAACAGCAGCCTTCGCCCTGGGATGGCTCCACAATCCCTAAACTCCAGTTCCCAGCCAATGCACCTTCCAGGGTATGATCTGCATCCCTGTTCAGGGTAGGCATGGCTGCAGCAAGGACTGTCTGATTTTCATTCCATTTAGGCTGCCACAGATCAGCTGTTTCACTCTCAGCCTTAAGTGTTTCTCCTCTGACTCAGACAATTGCTCCGATGTGGGGATCAGACCCCTGCTTCAGTTCCCCCTCCCGCTGAGGGCAGGTCCAGTCCTACTAGCACTCCTGTTTTTCCCCCTAGCTCCTTGTCTTACCGAGTTTTGCATGGTTCTGTGTATTCTTTTCCACTGCTCAGGTCCTCCTGTCTGCTCCCAGCTTGTGTTCTGCATGCGCTATTGTGTCTGAAGCTGTATTCCTGATGTATCCGTGGAAAGAGCTACTCCACATCCACCTACTCCTCTGCCATCTTTTTCTCCCTACATTGTACCTTTTTTGTGTAAATCTCCTATCATTCAAATGTGTTGGAAAAAATTCAACAATGAATTTTAATATTTTCTAAAGAAATGTAGAAAAAATTCATACTGAAGATTCAAAAGAGAAATAGGAAAAAGTTGTAAGAAAACTGACTAGTGATCTCAGTAGAATGTAAGGAGGTATGCCTATTATGAAAAGGAATCAGAACCATCTAAATTAAGGGCCATCATGTTTTTAACTTCCCTGGTGGTCCAGTAGTTAGGACTCTAGGACTCTGTGCTCTAAATGCAGGAGGCCTGGGTTCAATCTCTGGCCAGGGAACAAAGATCCTGCATGCTTCACAGCATGACCAAAAAAAAAAAAAAACCACCTTTGGGGAAAATGCTGAGAAGAAAGAAATAATGGAAAGAATAATGAAAATTTAAAATGCAACAGGCAAAAAAAAAAATCCAGAATCAGAACAGATTTGACACTGAGAAGTCACATCAGAGATGTGGAACACAAACAGGAGTTCTTCTCAAATACTAAACAAAGGTGGGAAAACATTCAAAATGATGAGAGGGAAGATGATAGATGTTTAGGGCAAAAAGCTGGAAACTACCAGAAAATTTTTGCATTTTGGGGAAAGAAGAAATCATGCAAAATCTTGAAAGAAAACATGCAGTTTTTATTTCTTTACATGCTGTTGAGAAAATCAGGCTAACCTTAATATTTCTCTGCAGAAGTCTATGGAGTAATATCTACTGATTATTGAGAGAAAAAGGCTGTGTCTCCACTTTATTATATAGGGTCTGGTTATAATATCTTTTATGAATGAAGACAGTGGAAATGGCATACTTAAAAGCACAGAAAATATCATTCAGCAAACTTTCTTAAAAAATCTGCCCTTGAAGATTTATGCCATCCAACTGATAAAATATTTTAAATTATTATGTTTATAATATAAAATAATACACTGTAATCATTATATTATTCTATAAAATTAATACACAGAATATAACAAATTAAGAATGTAAGAATAAGACATTATCCTACAAAAGAATTTGAGACTTTTTTCTTGGTTGGGTGGAATCTCCAACCTAAAAAGAACTTTACTCCGAAGTTCTTTTCTTGGCCTCTTTTTTTTTTTTTTTTTAATTTTTAATTGAGTATTGTTGATAGAGCTTCCCTGGTGGCTCAAATAGGAATCTGCCTGTAATGCAGGAGACCTGGGTTCAATCCCTGGGTTGGGAGGTTCCCCAGGAAAAGGGAATGTCAACCCACTTCAGTATTTGTGTCTGGAGAATTCCATGGCAGAGCAGCCTGGCAGGCTACAGTTGATGGAGTTGCAAAGAGTCTGCAAGACTGAGCTACTAGCACATTTACTTTCATAGTTGATTTCCAGTGTTGTGTTTCTTCTGTACAGAAAAGTGAATCAGTTTTACATATACATATATCCACTCTTCTTAGGTTTTTATCCCACATAGATCATTAGAGTCCTGAGCAGAGGTCCCTGTGCTGTCTCCAGGATGTTGTTACTGGTTTCCTTTTCATGCATAGCAGTGTCTGTACGTCAGTCTCAACCTCCCAGTTTATCCCTCTCCCCTCTCCCCCTTGTAGTCAAGTGTTTTGGGGCTTCCCTGTTTTTTATATCTTGTGATTCTATGTTGTTTTTATAAATAAGTTCTGCATGTTAAGTGATCCCATATGGTGTCTGTTTTTCTGACATACGTCACTCTGTATGACAATCTCTGGGTCCATCCATGGTGCTGCAGATGGCTTCTTTTAACCCCAGTCTCACGCACATCCTAGAAAGTATTTCACTTGCCTCAGCTTTCCTACCAACAGCACAACTTTAACAGGTCTCCTTACCTTGTTTGACGAACGCTGTGGGTGCCATTGTGCCCTTATCTTTCAGCGCTTGCAAAGGGTGCAATATGCTTCATTTTTAGCTTGGAAATCTCTAATGAAAGAGTCATTTTTTAAAAAAGCTTGGAGTCTTTTCTTCAGCAGAGAAAAAGAAGTTTCCAGGGCAACTTTATATTATGGTCATTTTCATTGCTAAGGAACAGAAATAATTATTTTCTGAATCTTTAAAATAACCATTAACCAAATTATATCATTTTAGTTGGTGAAGAGCAGTAAGTAAATGAGTAGCAGATAAAAGCTGCCATTAAGTCCCTTTTTATATTTCCTTCTGCATGGGCTCTGTGGATGCATAGAGATAGTTGTAGATGGATAGACACACACACAGTCATAGATACACAATCTTTTTTCCTCTCCTTTTCATTTCTCTCTTTTATTTAAGGAAAGTTAGTAAATACAGTGTGAATTTAGCTGTATAACAGGGGTCACAAAATTTTTCCTTAAAGAACCAAAATAAACATTTTGCAAAGGTGAGCTGTTCCCTCTCAGTTACCAAGATGATGAATTTACAAAGATTGTCAGCCATCGACTTCTGCGAAAATCTGGATTTAGAAAATCTTACACTTTCTTTCATAATCCATTGATTCTTGCAATCTCTATTTTCATACTCCATGTAAACTTCTCTACAACTTCGAGTTGGTGTGTTTTTGCCATCTCCCTATAGGAGTGTTTGGGTTTCCCAGGTGGCGCTAATGGTAAAGAACTTGCCTGCTAATGCAGGAGACATAAGAGAAGCATGGATTGAATTCTGAGTCGGGAAGATCCCCTGGAGGAGGGCATGGCAACTTACTCCCATATTCTTACCTGAGGAATCCCATGGACAGAGAAGCCTAGTGGACTACAGTCCATAGGGTCCCAAAGGGTCGGACACAACTGAAGTGACTTAGCATACACACACACACATAGGAGTGTTTAGGGTATTATTTGAATATATTGTTACATGACTTCCCTTCATTTACCAAGGGGGTAGAAAAGGAAAAATTGAAAAGACTACTCTGATTGACATCAGCTTTGTAAGCTTGCAAGTAGAGATTTCCTGAGTTTGAGTTTGGATTTAATTATAAAAGAAAATAACAAGTAAAGTAGGAAATTAAAGGAGTATTAAGTATATGTCTAGTCACAACTGTCTTAAAGACAAGGGATTATTAGTAGTTCATAAATTACTTAGCTCAATAAGAATGGTATCCCACTCATACATGTAAGCATGATATTATTTTTATTATTTCAAGCTTGGTATACACTTAACAGACTAAGTGTGACTCTGTTTGCAGGGACCGTGTGTGTGCCTGGTTCACCTCCTTGCATAATGCACACCTATAATTATAAAGAGGAAAATGTTATGTATCCCACCCATCATGACATGGAGTGTAAATGTCATCAAGGACATAATGGTGCAATAGCTACTCCATCAGCCAAACACAGTGTCTACCATTGCATGCAGCAGCCTTCTAAAACCTCTCTTGCTATTAGTCTCTTAGTATACATTGATCTCAAAGTGAATCACTTATTAAATTTGAGATTGTACACACGCAGAGTCTGAGGGCAGTGATAGAGTTTAAATTCTTTGGGGCCTCCCTCTAATCCATCTAAGCATTAATGCCTTCTGAGTTCAAGTTCAGCTGCCTAACTGCATTTGCGTTGGCTGTGAAGGGTTTCCACAACACTATACATTGAGTTTGATATTACAGTTTAGGTCCAAAAAATTCACAAGCAAGAAATTATAGATATCAAGTTATGTTTACTGCTATGAAGAAAAGCTTGTGGCCTTAGCAATTTCCTGCTTCTTTGCTCTTGAAGCCATATTTTACAGATATGTAAACTATATGGTACATTTTTTCTATAAAATATGTTCACTATAGACAACAGTGAGAATATAGAAAATATAAAAAGTAAAAAGTAAATCACTCTCAACCCACTACCCAGAAGAAATACTGTGTCTTTATTTTCTACATCTACTCACATTTTCATCAGCCTCACTGGAAAGCAGATTTTTGGTCCCCACAACTATCATTCCCCCGTACCATGGTTAATTTCCCTTCCGCATCTGAGTTGTATTATGAATAACCTGTGAATCTACTATATAATGCTAAAAATGCAGTCTATTAATTATTCAAACTTATGACATCTTAATTTTGATTGATACATAAATAAACTAGAAGGAAAACAGACTAGAAATACACTAAGCTACTAGTAATATGCACACTAACATAAACAAAGATTATTTCCGGATGGTGTGTTTAGAATGTAATTTGTTACACAGCAATAGAAAACAAATGCGATAACCTCTGAGAGAAAGTTAATCGCTCAGCTGCATCCGACTCTTTGTGACCCCATGGACTGTAGCCTCCAGGCGCCTCTGTCCGTGGAATTCTCCAGGCTAGAGTACTGGATTGGATAGCCATTCCCTTCTCCAGGGCATCTTCCTGACCCAGGGATCGAACCCAGGTCTCATACATTTAAGACAGATTCTTTACCATTTGACAATAACTTGTACAAATAATAAAGACTATTTAGACTGCCAGTTAACTTTATCTTGGTTTCTTTTGTTTAGAGTTTACTTTCTGTCTGAACATCAAAGTCTATTCTAAGTTTATCTCTCCTTCAAATTAAAAAAAAAGAAATTTGGATGACTCTGTTTTTTAGGAAAATTGCCAGCTACTTAGAATTTGAGTTTTTTTCCTTCTTCAAGAAAATGTATAGTAAATGAGGATGGGCTTACTGTGTTCTCATGACAGCATCCATAAGAGAGATTCTTGATTTTTTGCCATGTCCTTCCCTTTAAATTATTCTCCCTCAATTAGTTTCTATCTTAGTAAATAACATACACTCTTCAACAGTACAATGCAGAGATGTAAAATATAAATATTTTTATATTGTCTCACTACATCTATTCACATTCACGTTCAAGCGTCAGTTTCTCATCATTCTAATTACACAGTTCCTCTTAAATTCATTTATTTTTTACATTTTCTTTCCTTCCGTTCAAATCCCAACCACCATCATTTCTCCCCTGTGATAGTTTAACAATCTATTATGGCTTTTCTGCTGGTGACCTTGCTTCCTCAAAAACCATAGTTCACTTTTTTATGGATAAATGATACAAATGAACATATTTACAAAACAGAAATAGACTCACAGACATAGGAAACAAATTTACGGTTACCAAGGGGTGTATCACGGTGGGGTGATTAGGAGTTTGGGATTACCATATACCCACTACCATATATAAAATAGGCAAACCACAAGGACCTACTGTATAGCACAGGAGACTATGGTCAGTATCTGTAGTAGCCTATAATGGAAACAAACCTAAAATAACTATATGTATATATATATAACGGCATCACTTTGCTATACGCCTGAAAGTAACACAGGACTTAACTTGTGGTCCAGCGGTTAAAACTCCACGCTTGCATCTCAGGAAGCACAGGTTCAATTGCTGGTCACAGAACTAAGATCCAGCATGCTGCATGGTGTGGCTGAAAAATAATAAAAATAAAATTATAAAGGAAATTAACACAACATTGTAAATTAACCATGTGCTGTGCTTAGTCGCTCAGTCATGTCTTGACTCTTTGTGACACCATGGGCTGTAGCCCACCAGGGTCCTCTGTCCATGAGAGTTTCCAGGCAGGGATACTGGAACGGGTAGCCTTTCCCTTCTCCAGGGCATCTTCCCAACCCAGGGATCAAACCCAAATCTCCCGCATTACAGGTGGATTCTTTACCATCTGAGCCACCAGGGAAGCCCAAGAATACTAGAGTGGGTAGCTTATCCTTCCTCCAGGGGATCTTCCCGACCCAGGAATCAAACCAGTCTCCTATATTGCAGGCGGATTCTTTACCAGCTGATAAATTAAAAAAATAAACAATAAGAAAAATTCACTGTTCTCTTTACAGACTCACATAATCGGTTTGAAAATGTTGTAATAATGCCGATTTCCAGCAGGAGTATCAAGGAGACAGCCCTCATGTGTAACCTCTTGAAAGCTAGACTGAAATTATGTGTTGGGAAGGAAAGAGGGGGAGGTTCTTATTACCGAGTATCAGTATAACACCGTGCTTCTAAGGAGTTTACTAAATGACTCCATAATCATGATGTATCAGGGATGTGGCATTATAAAGCAGCCCAGTTCTTTGACCTAGCCTCCTTGAAGGATGTGGGGTGGGGGGAAGACCACTGGTTTACTCTGGAGTTATTATAATGGAGAGAAAAGGAGAGAGTGACATGTTGAAGGCAGCACAGAGATGCTAAATACATAGAAGGTACATGTGCACTTGTGTGCGTCTTTATGTGCACCTTTGCCTGTGTTTATCATGCCTCAAGTTTTACAGTCCCTCAACGTGGGTTGCATGCGGCAAGTTATGTAGGTCTTGCCAAACTACCACCTATAAAATTTTTATAGCCTGTTTTAGTGTTGCCGTGTATTTTATGTTGAGTATTATCTTTGGATTTTGTGCTACTTCAAAAGTTTGCTGTGCTTAGTCTACGTTGAAATATGTAGTTACTAGAGGACATGGTGGAACTTGTGGCATTGAAGCTCTATGACAGCTACACATACCATATTAAATGATGATGTACACACGTGTATGTTTAGATGGGAGGCTTGGGTGGTCATAGAGTGTTTTCTCAAAAATGTATACTTTTCTACATTATAGTATGATGTTTGAAAACTTATTATGGTACAGTGTTTTAAGAAATGAAGTATTTCAGTGAAGATGAACCTCATGGTCCATAAAACTCCCTAGGAAAAAATTAGTTTGATTTATATCATGTGTTTTTCTCCTTTTCTCCTGCTTCATTTCTTCTCTTTGTATTTTTTTTTTCATCGGTCCCAGGGGTAAGGAAGTAGTGAAACTCCTTGTGTATAATTTCGAGAGTCTAAAAGAAAGGATAGGAATAATTTACAGCAATTAACTTTAAGAGTTTCTTAGGTCTTATTTAAGATATAAACCTCTGTGTGCACTAGGCAGAGGAACAATCCTGTAAATAAACTATAAAACATATGGACCAAACGTTTTAGTAGGAAAAATGTGATAGAATTTGGGACATAACATCTTTAAATGAAAGTTTTCCTAGCACTTCTTTGAGAGAATGTGAATGCTTTCTCTTAGGTATTAGTGTTTGTAAATATTGTACATATACTAAATTCATGATAATAAAATATTTTTTGCCAATGAAGATAAACACCTTTTTGTTCAATACTATATATTTCAAATATTCTATACGCTTCACTTTTTGAGCCATATTACGGACCTATGACAAGTGTATCTATCTATTGAATATCTAATCTTAAATCTGTTTCTTGTATCCAATATATTCTTATGTATGCAAATAATAGTAAGATACTTTGAAATCCCAGGTTTAAGCCTGTTTGCTGCACCAAGTTACATTTTAGAGACATGTTCTGTTAATATATGCTCACTTAAATATTACCATATACTGTTAAATGGATTTTCTAAGCATTATATATAATTTGAAAGAAATGCTGAAGATTTTTAATTTTCTGATCTTGCACCTTATCTTAAAAATATTTTGTGACTATTGTATTCAAAAAGGTTCATATTATTTCAAACTGATAATGCTACAGGGCTGTCATTTAAGAAATGTTGAAAGCATTCGCTAGGAATTATGAGCTAGAACAAAATATATTCAGATAAATTCTGCTTCAGAAATATCCTCATTGTACAGAAGGTTTTACAGTAGAATTTTACCACATAATGAGCCACCCTGTTCATTGAATGTGGTTGTGCCCATATGTGTGTTAATAGCCCAGTCTGTTCAACTCTTTGCAACCCCATGGACTGTAGACCCCCAGGCTACTCTGTCCATGGAATTAAATCATCTCAAGTATAATTTATGTACTGTTTTTCAAAATTTTTCACCACACAAGGTTTCCCCTTTAGCCAGCCTACAAGGCAAGCTAGGGCTCCTTACTGTCTACCCACATCTCCAGCTTCACCTATACTTTGTTTATTTTGGCCTGGCTGAAGCATATAACTTTTGGGAGTCTATTGACATTTGCATACTTGGATAAAATAGAGGCAAGCTGAAAATCCTTACCGACCTGAAGGAAACAGTGATTAATGGGAAAAGCAATAGGGGCAGCTATACTGTTTAGGTTTCATAGATAACAAATAAACCTCAAGCTGATGAATCTCATAGATGTTTTATCTCTTCTGTTTTATCTTTATGTTTCTTCCTGTCTCTCTTGCTTGCTTTCTCTGAGAAAAATCTGAAGTCCTAAAGATCTAACAATGATGCATAAAAATATCCCGTCAGGACTCCACTATTGGCTCCTACCTGATTAGTGTTATTTCTTCTGTTCATTTTTCTTCATGCAATGCTGATGCACAGTTGGAATACCATGTGGTGTATTATTTATCATAGAAAGCACATTTGTTCTACCAACTCCTAGTTTTGAGGACAGATGCTGTGTACCATTAAGTTCATCATTATGGATTCTTGGTATCATTTAATGAGAGGTCCTGGAGAGTGTTTAGTATCACCAAGCTGGCGATAGAAATATGTGTTTTATTTTGCTGTTTGCTATTGTAATAATAACCCTTCTGGGACAAATAAGGCAAAACTCATTCAGAAGCATGTTTGCCCATTGTACCAGGATTCTTTCCTTCACATGGATTGAGTAGGGGAGAGTGTGGGTTGTGATGATAAAACCACAGAATTGGAATAATAATAAGTCCACAATCTCTGTATCTACCATTTGATACACACTTATAATTTTAGAAAATTACTTAATCTCTCAATTTTCATTCTTTTTCACTTTTTAGATAATGTTATCATTTGTCCTGAAAGGCTACTGTAGTAATTAAGTGAATAATCAAGAAACTCTAGCACTTAATGACTACAGTATTTGTTAGTGTGTGTGTGTATGTGTGTGTATAAGTGCAACTCTGGGTTTGAAACCTGACTCTTCCAAATCCACAATTTATGTAAATGCCCTAATATTCAGTTTCCTCAACTGTAAATAAAAGATTAAATAATAAATACACAAAGTTATTGTGAGGTTTAAAATGAGTTGTTGATGAAAAATGACTGGTATATATGTACATGCATGCATGCTCAGTTGCTCAGTCATGCCAGATTCTCTGTGACCCCATGGACTGTAGCCCACCAGGCCCCTCTATCCATGGATTTTCCAGGTAAGAATACTGGAGTGGGTTGCCATGCCCTCTTTCAAGGGAGCTTCCCCGCCCAAATATCGAACCCAAGTCTCTTGTATCTCTGGCGTTGACAGGCAGATTCTTTATCCACTGTGACACCTGGGAAGCCTGCGTATGTACAAAGGCCTTTAATATGCAGAAACCACTCTTGTGCGTGCATACTCAGGTGCTAAGTAAGACCTGTCTGACTCTTTGAGACCCAGTGGACTGTGGTCTACCAGGCTCCTCCGTCCATGGGATTTCCCAGGCAAGAATACTGGACTGGGTTGCAGTTTCTTCTCCAGGGGGTCTTCCCAACCCAGGGGTCGAACTCACATCTCCTGAGTTGGCAGGAAGATTCTTTACCATTGAGTCACCAGGGAAGCCCCATATACACAGGAGACATGCAATATGTCAAAACTATTATCACTGTTTTTATCTTGCCTGAATGACAGTGTTTCAGATAGAAAACTGAGTCTATAATACATTTGTAATCTCCTTTAGTTTACTAACTTAGCATACCTCATGTATATGTTTACTGTATGGCATTACAAATTCCAAGTGGTCAGAAAAATGGACTGGGCATGTCTTCTCCCAGAAAATTTGTGTATTTAGAGCTGAGAGTGATTTTGGAATGATAGTCAGGCTTCAGATTAGTTAGGGCCTCCTGGGACACAGAAAAGGAAGAACTTGTCAATTTTCTTCTTATACTATTCTTGGAACCTAGCGTAATACCTGGCATATAATAAGCACTCAGGAATGTAATCTTCTCCCAGGAACAACTGAAATTGTGAGAGGAGAATGACATGATTACAGTTAGAAAAAGGCAGAGAAGTGTGTAGTGGTAAAACAGTTTAGGGCATTTGTGGTTGCCTAGGCTTATCATGATGGTGGCTAAGATCTTGGTGGTTGGGGGAAAATCGTGAAATGTACAAACATTTGAAGTTTTTTTTTTTTTTTTTTTTTTTTAATGAGCTGAACTCAGCAGAATTTAGTGATGGATTATATCTGGGAGTAAGGTGTGTAGAATAATTCAAACATTTTGATCTGCATGACTGAATAGATAAGTCATCTGTGCAGTACATAGTGGTCAGGCACAAGGTTTAGAAGAAAAACTAGAGCCCTCTGTGGTTCTTAATTGAGCCAGTGGCTATTTAAACTTAAGTTAAAATTTGTTAAAATGAAATGAAATTAAGTATTTAGTTTTTCCATCACCTTAGTCACATTTTAAGTGCTCAGTAGTCACCTATGGATAGTAATCATCACAATAAAATAGCACAACTTTGGAACAGTCCCATCACACAGAGTTCTGTTGGACCACACTCATCGAGGATAACCAGCAGTAGCATCTTTAGTGAAGAGCACTACTAGTAACATAAAATCCTCCTTTCTTCCTGCTCACTGGAATTTAATGTAAGGAGTAAGAGGGCTGATATCAAGCTGTGTCATTGTCACCAAAATGCAGAAGGTTTTCTTGTTGTTGTTTTTTTTTTTTCGCAAGTTGAAGGTATATAGATATATGTTCTTGCTGTGATATCTAGTGAGAGTGAGACTGTGCTGTTTCTAGTAGAGGGTCTTTCTAACAGTGTTGAAAACATGGGCATCCTCCCTAAACACTGGGCTTCATCCCAACTTGGCTGCTTACTATCTGAATGACTTTGAGTAGATTACTTATCTTCCTTGAGTCTCAGTTTCCTCATTTGTAAAATAAGTATAGTAATAATAATAATAATAGCTACTTCCCTGGACTGTTATGCATAGAATGAGTGAACATTTGTGAAGTTCTTATTATCATACTTGGCATGAATAAGTGTAATAAGCACTATGTAAATATTTGTTAAAAAATATATAAGAATTTTGTTCAGTTGTTTGAGATTCTAACGTTTCTGGTAGCCAAGGCTGTCTGGTAAGTGCACACTTGAGCAAGCTATTTGCACCAGCTTTGTTGATCTGGGTGAAAGTGACGTTCAGATGAGTCCCTCACATGGGAGATTGCCATGCTGTCCTTCTATGGAAGAATAACTTTCTTCAGAGAAATCATGCCTGTCTGCTCATTCACTTCAGTTGTGTCCGACTCTTTGTGACCCCATTGGCCACAGTCAGTCAGGCTCCTCTCTCCATTGGATTTTCCCAGCAAGAACACTAGAGTGAGTTGCCATTTCCTCCTCCAGGGGATCTTCTTGACCCGGGATCAATCCTGCATCTCCTGCATTGCAGGCAGATTCTTTACCTTTTAGCTACTGAGGAAATCATACTCATTAGGGATTAAAAAGAGAACAAGATTTGCATTCACAAGACCTTGTGATACAAGTCTTGATTCTGCCACTTCCTCACAATATGGCATCAGACAAGTCACTGCACTGCTCACTTATATTCTCATTTGTCTAGAGCAGTGTTGTTTACTGTAACTTCCATGATGGTGGAAATGTTTTATACTGCACTGCCTACTCTGATAACATGTGACTGTTGAGTCCTTGAAATGTGCCTAGTGGGACTGAACTTTTTATTTTGTTTAGTCTGGACTTTGAAACAATTATATTTGAGGATTGTTTTAAGAAAAAGGAAAGAGATACATTCTATACCAAAGTAACCTTGATGACCTGGAAAACCTCATGGTGTCCCTCAGAGAGCTCTGCTGCCAAGAACTTTGTGGAACCTCTTGAATTACCATAAAACTCTGAAAAGGAAATGGCAACCCACTCCAGTATTCTTGCCTGGAGAATCCTATGGACAGAGGAGCCTGGCAGGCTACAGTCCACGGGGTCGCAAAGAGTTGGACATGACTAAGTAACTTCATTTTCACTTTCTTTCACTTTCTGAAACTGAACTGGGGACATCTACATTCCAGATCCAGGGGTGAGAATTCGCAGGGGTAATACCCACAAATGTTTACACTTTCTAAAAGAATGGGCAGGACTAATGGAAAGATAATGATACTGTAAGCACAAGTTCTTGCTTTACTAACCTTTCAGGTACAGTTAGTAATTTTCCTGGCTACCCAAAATGAAAAGACATGTATTAGTATATGTGGGATTTAGGATAAATTTCAGAGAATATGGATCACTTTAAGTATAAGTGGAACACTGAGCTTTAAGAAATAAAAAATAATATGAATCAGCCAGATATCAATGTATGACAAAACCCACTGAAAAAAATAAATAAATAAAATTAAAAAAAAAATAAAAACAAAAATAAAAAAAAAATTTAAAAAAAGGAAAAAAAAGAAATAATAATAATAATAAATGACCGTGTTTGACAAACTTTGGAGGGTAAGTGAGATGTTATTTACAAGTAAATAAACACCTTTATCAGGAACAGAAAATAGACTCTCAGGATGGAATAAAACATGCTCATCACTCCTCATTCTTTTTCTAATGAAGTTACCTAAAATTAAATTATAGAACTTGGCTGGTTATCAGATACAAACAGATTCTGTGATTACAACTAATTCCTGTAGTTGCCTTGAGTGTATAGTACCACAGCCACTTATTTTAATGGCAAGCAAGATCCAGAGTAAATTATTGCTCAGAATGTCCAGTCATTTTTTCCAAACTTTGCTCAGTTTTATGATATCACCTGACCACTTTATGAAATGAAGACACCCGACAGTCATTTATGGAGTCTGTTCTTTATTGACTATTTTGTATTTAATTTTTTTCCTAATGGGTAAATTTTTATGACTTCTTTCAAGTTTGATTTGAGGTCTAATTTTACTTAATGAATGAAAGTCATTTGGCTATTAAACCTGCCACCCATGTACACCCACATGTAGTTTTAGAGTGTGATAACTACCAAAAGCTCTATTTAAATTGTGTAGCTATTTTTATTTTACAAAATTGTATTACACAGCTCACTGTGGGAAAATATTTCTATTTGCTTAGATAATAACAATTTCAAATAACATGTTGATGCTTTTCTTACTGGGCTGTATCCTTTGGTAGATAAACTTTTATCAGGCTATTTGGTCTTACTACATTTTTATAAATGAATTAACTGTTACTCTTTGGCATTCTTTCTTACAATAATTACTTTTCAAACTATCAAAGATATTTGAATTTACATACCAGATTTTTTTTGTTTATTTTTGGAGGTTTGCACATAAAATAGATGCTCACATGTGGAGCTTGACCCCAGGACTAGAGCAATGTTTTGTGTATGTCCCTTAGACAAACTGAGTGTCTCTGTGGCTATTTTTCTTTTGAAGTCAGCAGAGTATTTGTAAAAAAAAGTCATGAAAGAGCCTAAACTATATTCTAGACATTTATATCTCATCACTACCCCTCAACTTCTTTTACATAAGCAGAGAGAAAGCTTTGTGGTGAAATCTCTACATACTGTGTTACTCAAGATTGTCTAGAGAAACAGAACCAGTAGGAGGTGTGTGTATGTGTGTCTGTGTGTACTCATCCTAAAATCTTCAGAGTGAGCCAGCAAGCTGGAGACCCAGGAGACACTGTGATGTGGTTTTAGTCCAAAGGCCAGCAGGCTTGAGACCCAGGAGAAGCCAGTGTCCTAGTTCAAAATCAGTCTGGCAAGAGGAGTTCTCTTCTGCTTAGCCCTTTTATTCTATGTGAGCCTTCAACTTGTTGGATGAGACCCACCCAATATAGGGAAGACAATCTGCTTTACTCAATCTATAGATTTAAATGTTAATATCATTTGAAGCACTCTCATAGACACATCTGCAAATACACTTGACCAAATATCTGATGCCTTGTGGTTCAGCAAAACTGACACACAGAATAAACCACTGCAGTAAGAAATGCTATATGAAGATACATTTCAAATCTTTCTCTGTCCCTGAGGAAGAATTAAGGAAGCCAGGGTTACAGACCTAGACCATATAAAGTTAGAGGACTCAACAGTGACACATTTATATATTACATGTATCCATTGTATTTGAAGTAGATCTCAGCATTCTACTTCAGGGTTAGTTTATATTCTGTTGTTGTTCAGTCTCCCAGTTGTGTCGACCTCTTTGTGACCCCATGGACTGCAGCACTCCAGGCCTCCCTGTCTCTAACCATCTCCCAGAGTTTGCCCAGGTTCATGTTCATTGCATCAGTGGTGCTGTCCAGCCATTTCATCCTCTGACGCCCTCTACTCCTCCTGTCCTCGATCTTTCCCAGCATCAGGGACTCTTTCAGTGAGTCAGCTGTTCTCATGAGATGACCAGAATACTGCAGCTTCAGCTTCAGCATCCATCCTTCCAATGCGTATTCAGAGTTACTTCCCTTAAGATTGACTGATTTGATCTCCTTGCTGTCCAAGGCACTTGAAGGAGTTTTCTCCAGCACCACAGTTTGAAGGCATCAATTCTTTGGTGTTCTACTTTCTTTATGGTCCAGCTCTCCCAACTGTATGGACCACTAGGAAGATCATAGCCTTGACTATAGGGTCCTTGACTACAAGAGTCAGTTTATATTCTGACTTTCTCTCAAATATCAGAAAAATCTAAGAACTACAATCTGCAAGCAGTCCTTTCATTCATTCAGTCAGCAGGCCTACATTACACACTTTCCATGGACTAAGGACTGTGGTCGAACAAAATGATAACAAAGACAAGTCTCAGGGACTCAAAGACTCAGAGCAAATTTCCCTGTGTTGGAATTCCCCCTCTTAAATACATTATCAGCAGGCTTTAAAGCTATCTTTAAAATAGAAGCTTTAAGTAGATGATAAACTTTCTCCTCTTTTAACTGTTGTTCTATTTTGGTAGTCTTAAACCTAGTTTTATTTTTTACCAGCAGAAATGTTTTTAATAGCTCTGTATAATTAGAGAGATTCAGTTAGAGCAGGTGGGTGGCTAGAGTAAGGAAAAGGGTCTGATGTTAGTTTGCTTACTTGGCTTCTCTATTGCCCCACACCCTCCCTGCTCTTTTAGCCATGACACCCAGGGGTGTAAGTAAGGAAGTCTGCAGAACTTTTTTCTGTTTAATTATCTTTCCAGTGTTTCGTGCATTATATGTGAATGTTGTAAGGCAGGTTTGGTTATTTCCCTTTTAGTTTATATGACTCATTTTGTGTTCAGTGATTCCTCTTTATTCTTCCAGGAGTCCTTTGGTTTGTTTTTTTCTCTTGGGGGGGGGGTGGTGGTCTCATTTTCTCTCTATGTTATTTAATAGCCTGCATTTTCAAGGTTGTTATATACTTAATTGTGTGTTTCACATTTTGGAAAATTCAGCAGGTCATAAGAACTTCCAGGAACTACTTAAAATTTTCCTGCAGAGGGAAAGCATGTATTTTTGAAATATTTAAACAAGGCAAGATGAAATAAACCATATAGACAAAAAGTGCCCCATCAGGTTATTTCCAGAGTGCTGTATGAATATTTCATCAACTATCAAGAATGTCAAACTTTACAGTTGAAATGTCAAGAACCATAGAGCATTAGATATTTCTCAAGTAGGCTTTAGCAATCACCTGTCTCCTTTGGAGACTTATTTTATATAATCTGCCTTTTATTTTTGTAGGTAGCCAAGTGAAAGTGGATGGATGGCAGTAAGTGCCAAAAGAACTTTAACATGTAACCGGCCTAAGCTTATTAATATTTGAATATTCAGTCTTTTCAACTTTCTGTGCCTCGCTATTAGAGTCTTGGAGAATCAGAAGGAGTTAGAGACTAGCTAGAAGATTTGTTTTAAAAATAGAACTTTAGTAAGAGTAGAGTAGGAAATTCATAAAAAATTGTATGTTTTCTAGCAGGACAGGAGATTTTCCAGAAATTTTTGTTTTTATTGTTGTAGGATAACAACTGAAAGAGACAGCTTTGTTTTTTTCATTTATTTTTATTAGTTGGAGGCTAATTACAATATTATAGTGGTTTTTGCCATACATTGGCATGAATCAGCTGTGGATTTACATGTGTTCCCCATCCCGATCCCCCCTCTCGCCTCCCTCCCCATCCCATCCCTCTGGGTCTTCCCAGTGCACCAGCTTTTGAAAGCAGAAGCTGTTGTTACTGTGAGTAAAACGAAGAAGTTTATAGGTGGGCAAGGAGTGTTTTAAAAAATATTTTTCTATGAATTCAAAATACATTTACAGAGCTTATCACCTTTATCATTCATACCAAAGACTTAGCAAAGATGGGTAACTATGTAATTATAATGTGGATGCCAGATTTCTATTACGTAAGAGTGGCAACATGCAGGCTGGACCACAGGGGCCTTATATATGGGTCTCAGAATACTGGACACCACCATACACTTGAACACATTTTAGAGGTTAGTACTGGATACCCAGGTGCCATGCCATTCTAACTGAATGACTCAGAAATAAAAGTTCCGAATTATAACTTATCATGGGTTCAGGTTTAATATTAAGAGTACATGAAAGATTATAAATGTACTTCTACAAGTCAATAGGTCCAGGCTGTAAATGCAACTCATTCAACATATATTCTTTGAGTACCTTCAACAAACAAACAACTGTTTATTGTTTGTTATTTTGTTAATTTGTTATGTATTTCTTTGCCGTTATAGTGCAGAATTTTATGGTATGAGGAAAGTGTGTACATGGGGATTATAGTCTAAAAGTCTTATAGTATTCTAGTGACTTCTAGACTAACAAGCAGTTCTATTTAGATGCCTCCTTCTGTGAAGCAAGAGGTTTCAAACTGTTTCCTAAATTTCCTTCCAACTGTGATATTGTGTGAGTTTGTAGTTGTTGTTTTCTTATAGTCTATATCAAAAGGATATCTTAATTCTGGTATCCTATAATTTGGATTATCTAATGGGGTATTTTACAAATGAAGGAGATGCTAATAATTGCAGTGGAGTAACATAGGGTTGCTTTATCTTTAACATAAGTTGGTTCAATGACAAATAATGGGGAAAATCAGGAATACAGCACATACGTATACATACACAAAAAGACCTTTCTCATCTCTGTACGTAAGTGACTGCTATGCTTTTGAGCTGTATTTCTGATACACATGTCATTAATATACATAAAAGTCATATACACAAAAAAGTATATAATCACTATATATCATATATATTTGATGCATATGATATATAGTGGTTATATATAAAAATATATACTTATTTATATAATATATATTTACTTCTATAAAGTGTATATATATATAAATTATTACATATACATGTAAATCATTAATGGAGAAGCAAAATGTGTCAAATAGAGCCCAAGTAACAGGAACCTTTCAAAAAATCCTGTGTTGCAAGCCCTTGGGTGCATGACCATGGAGGTTCAGCCTTGGGCCTGAAAGTATCTGTGGTGAGAAATAGTTTTAGCCTGTGGAAGCTTCAGCAAATCCAGAGAAGACTCATTTCAGTGCAGACCTTTAGGGTTTTGAAATGTGCTGATGCCTCCTGCATCATCCCAGTCTAATACTGGACCCTAGTTAAGAGACAGAACTTCTGATGATGGGACACAGCTCTGGCCTGGAGCTGCCCATTATGACATAGGTACTGATGTGATCCCATTGTATGATACAGGAGTAAGGTATTGTGAGATGGGAGTAATATGTTTGGAATTGAGTTTAAGCAGATCTGGGAGGTATGAATATGTTTCATAAAGAGCTGTCCCAGAGTCTCATGTCACGACCTCATGTCAGTACCTCTATTTCATGATGCTTCTCTCTCATTCATACTTAGAACCCCATAGGAGATCTCATACGATTGACTCATGGAGGAGGAAAGAATTCAAATGCTTAAAAAGATGGGTCAGGTTGATGTGTTAGGTAGATAACGAAGGTTAGTAATGACAAAATCCATCCTGTGGGTAGATCTGAAGAACATTGTAATTATTATTCATTTAGAGAGAGAGATGGCTTCAGGCATGGATATATATTGAGTATTAGCAAAGTGAATGATCTGGAAGAAGTCAGACTAGAAGATTGGATTCAAGGAGTCTGGACAGGGGTATGGGGATGGGCTTATAGGAGTTAACACAAATACCTTTATGCCTGAGAGCCATGCTCATCAGAAAACAAATACTGCAGAAAAGGCCCTTTGCAACCAGATGGACTTTATTACCTGCCCATGGATATTAGCCAGACTCTCAGACACCCCAGAGTTTGTGAAATAGACCCAAGAATAGAATGGCCTTGGTGATAGACACAGGGGTTATACTTGAACCTAAAGGCATGGCCTCCCTCTCCAAGACTGATGTAGCTACTATTACTGCTAAATTAACATTGCATTAACATTGGCAATGGACTCAAATATTATACCATTCTGTGGGGGAGACTGAGCAACTATTTGGTGGCAGGTCAATTAAGTTGGATCCCTATGACCTTGGAGAAGGCAACAGTTAATACTGGGATATGAAATGTAGTTTGAATTTGTGTTTGCTTTTTCTGCTCATAATGCCACTGCTAGCTCCCACATCTGATGGCTCACAGAATGCCTGATCCAATGATATGCTGTCCCACATGACATTGCTCCAAGCAAAGGGCCCTTGCTACATCAAATGAGCTGCAATATGAGTTTGTAATCACGGCACTCCATTCCGCCCCTCCCCCACCCCACCCCCAGCAAAAAGCCACTGACCTGATAGAACAGTGGAATAATATTCACCTTGAAAGATTCAGCTAAGGTACCAACTTGGGCAAAAAACCTCCAGGATGAAGTTTATATACTAAATCAACAGCTCATATCAGATGTTGTGCCTGTCATAGCCAGAATAACCACCTCTAGAAGAAAGGGTGGGCCCTTATATCCAATCACAATGCCCTACTTGGAGATCCTTTCCCAATATCCTTTCCCTATAACCTTAGACTTTGCCAGTTAGAATACTGATTCTTAGAGTAGGGGCAGAGGCAGTTCTGTCAGAGGACCCAGTAAGAGTCAGAATTAACTGGGAGTTGTGTTTGATATTGCATGTGATGTGACCACCATACATTTCTAACTAAATGGACCAGGAGAGATAGTAAGAGGTACTGTGCTCATCTCCATAAGGAAACAGGGCTACTGTGTCACAATCTGAGCCAAGAAAAATATGACTAGAACTCAGAGGTGTTCCATGTCCAAATAATTGGGAAACTGCCACAACTAAAATTCCATGAAAGAAAGAAAACGAAGAGCCTAATCTCTTGGGATTAAGATCTAGATAACCTCACAAGGCAGCATCCCAGACCAGCTGAAGTGCCAGTAGAGTCGGAGCAAATCTGGAGTGAGTGGTAGAAAAGATGGGTGATCAGCATCAGTTAAGGCCCCCAAATCAGCCCGAGAATCAACTATCGTACTTGGTGTACTGCTTCTATTTAAATCTTTGGGAAATTGCAACTGGCCATCACTTGGAAGGATTGTACTTGAACTTCCTTCCTGGGGAAGATGAAGAATGTTGTTCTACATGCTATCTGGATTTCATAAAATGATGCAGGTGAACCTGAATTATGCAAGAGGTTTGCCTGTCCTGGGCCCAGTTTATGTGCTTTTCTATGCCTACTCAAAGAGTCTGAAATGCAGTACTTGGATGCAATCTCAAAAACGACAGAATGATCTCTGTTCATTTCCAAGGCAAACCATTCAATATCACGGTAATCCAAGCCTATGCCCCAACCAGTAATGCTGAAGAAGCCAAAGTTGAACGGTTATATGAAGACCTACAAGACCTTTTAGAACTAACACCCAAAAAAGATGTCCTTTTCATTATAGGGGACTGGAATGCAAAAGTAGGAAGTCAAGAAACACCTGGAGTAACAGGCAAATTTGGCCTTGGAGTACGGAATGAAGCAGGGCAAAGGCTAATAGCGTTTTGCCAAGAGAACGCACTGGTCATAGCAAACACCCTCTTCCAACAACACAAGAGAAGACTCTACACATGGAAAACACCGAAATCAGATTGATTATATCCTTTGCAGCCAAAGATGGAGAAGCTCTACACAGTCAGCAAAAACAAGACCTGGAGCTGACTGTGGCTCAGATCATGAACTCCTTATCACCAAATTCAGACTTAAACTGAAGAGAGTAGGGATAACCACTAGACCATTCAGGAATGACCTAAATCAAGTCCCTTATGACTATACAGTGGAAGTGAGAAATAGATTTAAGGGACTAGATCTGATAGACAGAGAGCCTGATGAACTATGGATGGAGGTTCGTGACACTGTACATGAGACAGGGATCAAGACCTTCCCCATGGAAAAGATATGCAAAAAGGCAAAATGGTTGTCTAAGGAGGCCTTACAAATAGCTGTGAAAAGAAGAGAAGCAAAAAGCAAAGAAGAAAAGGAAAGATATTCCCATTTGAATGCAGAGTTCCAAAGAATATCCAGGAGAGATAAGAAAGCCTTCCTCAGCGATCAATGCAAAGAAATACAGAAAAACAACAGAATGGGAAAGACAAGAGATCTCTTCAAGAAAATCAGAGATGCCAAGGGAATATTTCATGCAAAAATGGACTCAATAAGGGACAGAAATGGTATGGACCTAACAGAAGCAGAAGATATTAAGAAGAGGTGGCAAGAATACACAGAAGAACTGTACAAAAAAGATCTTCACGACCCAGATAATCACAATGGTGTGATCACTGACCTAGAGCCAGACATCCTGGAATGTGAAGTCAAGTGGGCCTTAGAAAGCATCACTACAAACAAAACTAGTGGAGGTGATGGAATTCCAGTTGAGCTATTTCAAATCCTGAAAGATGATGCTGTGAAAGTGCTGCACTCAATACGCCAGCAAATTTGGAAAACTCAGCAGTGGCCACAGGACTGAAAAAGGTCCGTTTTCATTCCAATCCCCAAGAAAGGCAATCCCAAAGAATACTACCGCACAACTGCACTCATCTCACATGCTAGTAAAGTAATGCTCAAAATTCTCCAAGTCAGGCTTCAGCAATACGTGAACCGAGAACTTCCAGATGTTCAAGCTGATTTTAGAAAAGGCAGAAGAACCAGAGATCAAATTGTCAATATCTGCTGGATCATCGAAAAAGCAAGAGATTTCCAGAAAAACATCTATTTCTGCTTTATTGACTAGGCCAAAGCCTTCGACTCTGTGGATCACAATAAGCTGTGGAAAATTCTGAAGGAGATGGGAATATCAGACCACCTGACCTGCCTCTTGAGAAACCTATATGCAGGTCAGGAAGCAACAGTTAGAACTGGACATGTAACAACAGACTGGTTCCAAATAGGAAAAGGAGTATGTCAAGGCTGTATATTGTCACCCTGCTTATTTAACTTCTATGCAGAGTACATCATGAGAAACGCTGGGCTGGAAGAATCACAAGCTGGAATTAAGATTGCTGGGAGAAATATCAATAACCTCAGATATGCAGATGATACCACCCTTATGGCAGAAAGTGAAGAAAAACTAAAAAGCCTCTTGATGAAAGTGAAAGAGGAGAGTGAAAAAGTTGGCTTAAAGCTCAACATTCAGAAAACTAAGATCATGGCATCTGGTCCCGTCACCTCATGGGAAATAGATGGGGAGACAGTGGAAACAGTGACAAGCTTTATTTTTTTGGGCTCCAAAATCACTGCAGATGGTGACTGCAGCCATGAAACTAAAAGACTCTTACTCCTTGAAAGGAAAGTCATAACCAACCTAGATAGCATATTATAAAGCAGAGACATTACTTTGCCAACAAAGGTCCGTCTGGTCAAGGCTATGGTTTTTCCAGTGGTCATGTATGGATGTGAAAGTTGGACTGTGAAGAAAGCTGAGCACCGAAAAATTGATGCTTTTGAACTGTGGTGTTGGAGAAGACTCTTGAGAGTCCCTTGGACTGCGAGGAGATCCAACCAGTCTGTCCTGAAGGAGATCAGTCCTGGGTGTTCATTAGAAGGACTGATGTTGAAGCTGAAACTCCAATACTTTGGCCACCTCATGCGAAGAGCTGACTCATTGGAAAATACCCTGATGCTGGGAGGGATTGGGGGCAGAAGGAGAAGGGGATGACAGAGGATGAGATGGCTGGATGGCATCACCGACTCGATGGGCATGAGTTTGAGTGGACTCCGGGAGTCTGTGATGGACAGGGAGGCCTGGCATGCTGCGATTCATGGGGTCGCAAAGAGTCGGACACGACTGAGCGACTGAACTGAACTGATGCCTACTCACCCCCAACATGTCTTCAGCTTTTGACCACTTGCTCGATCGAGAGCCACAGCTAGTGCCACCACTTTCTCCTTATCTCCTAATTCCATCAGTTTATCAGTCTCCCTTAAGGTGAAGACCAGCCATTGTCGTGACCCCAAAGATATCAGCCATGGAAATATCCAGAGTGAATCTGTATGGCTTTCCAGACCAGACCCAGGAAAATTCTGTCTCCACTGGGATATTACTCCCCAGTTGCTGCCCAGAGGAGACAGATTATACTACTGGAGGTATGAAGGAGTTAATGTCCATGGAGGCCTTTATCAGTGAACTAAAGAAGATGGTAAGGAACTGGTATAAATAAATATACTTTTCCTCCACCTAGATATTCTTTCCAAAGAGGAGAAATTCCATTATGACTTCTCTGGAGTTGTTCCATGTGGTCAAGTAACCAGCTTTGTTTTCTTGTGAGGTTCTTCCCAGCTCATTAACAGACCACCTTATGTCTGCTTTTGCTTTTTCCTTTCAACCCTTCTCTTTTTTCCTCCCTCTGGCTGACCTGGGATTGTTTGATCTCAGGCCCTGCCTTCGAGAAAGCAAGGCTCTTAAACTCAAAAGTTTTTGCTTACCAATTCAAAATTAAACTATGGTACAAACAACCCTAGCCTTCCTGATTGAAAAGCTTGCTGATTTTGGTGCACCCAATTATATTCACTATTTTAATGTGTTAATGTAATTTTTTTTGGTAGTACTAGTGATAAAGAGCCCACCTGCCAATTCTGGAGATGTAAGAGACATGGGTTCAGTCCCGGTGTCAGAAAGATCCCCTGAAGGAGGACATGGCAGCCCACTCAAGTATTCTTGCCTGGAGAATCTCATGGACAAAGGAGCCTGGTGGGCTACAGTCCATAGGGTTGCCAAGAGTCGGACACAACTAAAGTAACTTAGCAAGCAATGTAATTTTTTCTTTTTTAAAAATCTTACAGTGCCTTTTTTCCTCTGCCCCATTTTGTTTTATGCATTTTTCATTGCTCTGGTTTATTACACCTTTATTCTATAGTTCTCTTACATTTGAACTTTTTTTTTTTTTTTTAATGCAGAAAAACCTTATGCTGGTTGGTTGTCACTTTCAGGATGTATATCTGTTGAATGTTTTCTTGGGAGAAACATGCAGTAAATGTCAGGTTTCATCTACGTATTCCTGTATATAAGTTTTGACATACTGGAGGAATATAATACATTTTAAATATCAGTTTACAGATTTCCTCCCTGCTTCCCTATAGAACACTAAGCTTTTCAGACCACACTTTGTCAGATTTGTCTTAGGCAGGGAGGTATATTCCATCGTAGTATTCCACGCCATAGTCAGGGACTTTACAATCACCGCTTCCCTTTCTCACCACTCCCCCTTATAGTTATTATTTCTGATAGAGATTCAGGGACAACATACATTGTAAACCCTTGGTACATTCATTAGTATTAAACAGGAATACTAAGTTAATATTTCTATTATAACCATATATTGAAAATAAAGCTCAAAATCTTACCTAGTAAGCTGATGTATCACATTTGCTATATACCTCAGATTTGACCTAAGCCCCCGAGTTCTAGACTTGGGTATCTTCAGCTTTTTAAATTATGTGTTTGTTTTGGTTGTTGCCACTTTGTCCTGAGTTTGAACACCCTGTCATCTGAGTCCACACAGAGAACTTGCCTCTCTAATTCTTCAACCTTCCCTCCTAATCCCCGTTCTGCCATGAACTTCCCTTCCTCTAATTGTCCATTGATTAATTACCTCTGTGAATGTTGTGTGATGAAAGCTAATCTATGGAAGAATTGAGACTGAGATTAATGTTCACAGAGATTATAAAGACCTCAGGTGGAAGATGCAGCAATACTATATTGCATTCCTGTTGAAACAAAGCAAAGCAGCTACAGGAATTTGAAAGCAAGTCACATTTTTGCACACCATCCATTATTCTTGCATTTAACAGGATGTTAAAGATTCTACATCTTCTGAATTTATTAGCTTGGTATTTAGCATGTTTCACAGCCAAAATAGCAAAGACGGTTCATTATTGCTGGTTAAATTAGCCTCATGAAAATGTTGTTGGTAAAAGGTTACAGAAATGAATAAGAAATCTAACCAAGCAGCATATTAAATCATTTATCATTATAATTTAAAAAGGCATTCTGATGATTTAAATTAACTTGGCTAAAGGGTAGAGAATTAGATAAAAGTTAATAATTAAAACCTAGATGACTTGATTAGGTCTTTTGATAAAGATGGGACAAAATATAGGCATATAGTATTTACTTAAATTGTCCTTGGCAGAAATTAAGACCAATAAAATCATACTTGATCATACTATTTATGGGCTTTAAAAGAATTATAGCTATATTATACATAAACTAGATTATCTGAATAGCTTCAGATATGGTTAGATAGCTCATTCCAGATAATTTTAGTTTGAATAGTCAAAGCCTAGAATTTAGTTATTTTTCTATTGAGGTTTTCTATTTTGATTTAAAAAAAAAACAAAACAAAACTGAATGGCCTCTCTATATATTAAGGGTAGTAAGTCTTTGTCATCTTTGTGAAATTCTTGTCAATAAATTAAATATACTTTATTCCTTGATATATAGAACCGTAGGTTTCCCTGGTGACTCAGTGGTAAAGAACCCACCTGCAACGCAGGAGACGTGGGTTCAATCCCCAGGTTGGGAAGGTCCCCTGGTTGAGGGCATGACAACCCACTCCAGTATTCTTGCCTGGAAAATCCAATGGACAGAGGAGCCTGGCGGGCTGTGGTCCGTAGGGTCACAAAGAGTCAGACACGACTGAGTGACTGAGCATACAGAACTTTTAATTTTTGTGTGGGCTAAACGATTCATATCTTCCTTTGTGTTAAAATGATTTTTTTCCTAATAAGCACAAAGTTTTCCTGAAAGGGATGGTCAGTCAATTAGTTTGGCAATCCTGACAAAGCATTTTGTATGGATGGATTTAAGATAACAATCAATGTTTTCTCTTCTTTTCCATACTTAACAGAAACCAGGAGCTAAAAGAACTTGGTGAGCTTTCTCCACACTGGGACAATCTACGAAAAAACGTCCTCACTCACTGTGATCAAATGCTGAATATGTACCAAGACATTCTGACAGAACTCAGCAAGGAAACAGGTGTGAAATCAATGACTTCACATATTCAAAGTGAAATGAATTTCATGTATGTTATGTGAAAGCAATCATAAGTATTATTATGAATATAGAAAAGCCAATTTTTTTTTTAAATTTTCAACTCTACCATCTTGACATGAAAAGCAAAGAAGAAAAAATTGTACTTTTTTCCCTCATGGCATCATTTATGGGTAACAGAATTTTTTTTTAATTAAATTTCTGAGGAAAAAAAAGCACCTCGTGCAGGAAATATTTTTCTTCTGAACTTTTATATCAGATGGACTTTTCAATACCTGTTTGTGCACTCACACACAAATGCACATACCTATTTACTAATGATATTCAATTTTTTCCACCTAGGGTCCTCTTTCAAATCAAGCAGCAGCAAAGGAGAAAAAACATTAGAATTTGTTCCAATAAATCTACATCTGCAAAGAATGCACGTACACAGCCCTCACTTGAAAGGTAGGGATATAGTTTTATTTTTCCAATGGACAAATCATGTTGGTGTGTACTTCTTTAAATGGCTTGACTTTTGGAAGAATTTAAAATCCTAGCAGTTATACAAAGATGAAGATGAAACAGTTGAAGCTGATAATGACCTTAAACACTGCGAGAGAAACCACTGTATTTTCGTTGCTGTGTTTCTGGACAACGCTTTGTAAATACGGTGCTTGGACTCAGTTGCCAGTAACTACACAAAATAAGTATTAGCTTCCTGAAGTATGTTCAGCAATTCCTAATAGCCTACCATTGTGCTACTATTTGAATAAGAAAAAAAGGTAAAACAAGACTGGTTCATTTTGTATCTACCCTGAAAAACCAAAGTCCAAAGGTGGACTGAAAGGCTGTTTCTCTGACTTAGTGGTGACTACCAACAGGATCACCCCTTCTCTAGGAGAAGTGGATTTATCAGAAAGTGGTAGAGTATTTTGATGTACTCAGTTTTGAGATACATTTTTCAAGAAAATACATTTAAATTTTCATAACATACTTAAATAGCTGTAGAGTGAATGATAAGATGTTGCTGCTACATAATTCCCTGCCATTTTCTCAGTATAAAGTATATTTTAAGTTTTCTTCTCATTTCCCTTTTTCTTTAACTTATTGCTGTATCATTTTTTGTGAATATTTGGGGGAGCCATCTGCCACTATTTATCAGCAAAAGGACCATATTATGATGTTTGTCCAGCAACTTTGTTAATGATGCCATCCACATCCTTTACCTCTGAAAGCTCTCTCTGTGTGAATAATAAATTCTATGGTCATCCTACTCATCTTCCTAGATAGCCAAAAGTTCCTTTAGATTGTCAATCTTTCATGCTAAGTCTATCAACATATACATACAAACATGCACATAGTCATTCACAGATGCATCTTCAAAAGCATTCTAACACACAATTTTGCAGCCATTGTCACAATAGAGAGGTTCAATCAGTTCAGTTGCTCAGTCGTGTCTGACTCTGCGACCCCATGGACTACAGCACACCATGCTTCCCTGTCCATTACCAGCTCCCAGAGCTTCCTCAAACCCATGTCCATCGAGTTGGTGATGCCATCCCACCATCTATCTCATCCTCTGTCATTCCCTTCTCCTCCTGCCTTCAATCTTTCCCAACATCAGGGTCTTTTCAAGTGAGTCAGTTCTTCTTATCAGGTGGCCAAACTATTGGAGTTTCACCTTCAGTATCAGTCCTTCCAATGAATATTCAGAACTGATTTCCTTTGAGATGGACTGGTTGGATCTCCTTGCAGTCCAAGAGACTCCAACAAGAGTCTTCTCCAACACCACAGTTCAAAATAGAGAGGTTAGACTTTTTTTAAAAAGTTAAAATGAAATCTGTCTACTTTAAAATTACCTGAAGTTTTGTAATCAAAAACATTTGCATAAGTTTGTGTATACTGATTGTCTATACACAACTAGCTAACACACAAATTCAAACGTAATTAAAATCATTCTGATTGTATTATTGATGTGAGTGAAAGTTGTTCAGTCATGTCCAACTCTTTGTGACCCTCTGGATTATATAGTCCATGGAATTCTCCAGGCCAGGATACGGGAGTGGGTAGCCTTTCCCTTCTCCAGGGGATCTTCCCAATCCAGGGATCAAACCCAGGTCTCCCTCATTGCAGGCAGATTCTTTACCAGCTGAGTCACCAGGGAAGCCCATTGTTGTATTATAAACATATTATAATTATATTGATTATTTATATTTAATTATAATTGTAATTACATCATCATATACCTTATCAAGTATCTGAAATTTTAACATGCATCCTGTTCACCAAAAATTATGTCAAATGAAAACACTGAATTAAAAGCAAGATGGATTGGCCCTAAGGCATTTAGGAGCTCTTCCTTGATTACTTGTGTCTATTAATGATTTGAACATGTGTTAGTTGCTCAGTCTTGTCCGACTCTTTGTGACCCCATGGACTGTACAGCCCACCAGGCTCTTCTGACCATGGGATTTTCCAGGCAAGGATTCTGGAGTGGGTTGCCGTTTTCTTCTCCACGGGATCTTCCTGACCTGGGGATCAAACCCGGGTCTCCTGCATTGCAGTCAGATGCTTTACCATCTGACCTACTGAACATAACAACATCTAATGGTTTTTAAAAATCATCGAAAAAAAGTCATAAAGAAGCTAGGACATTCAAAATCTATCTGGCAACCAACATAATTTTTTTTCTAATAGCCAATATGAAGAGACTTTTATGATACAGTACCAAGTTAAGTTTATATATTTTGAAGTATAATAGAATTTCAGCTTTACCACTTTATGTTTGACCTTAAGCCTGTTATTTAATCTTTCTAAGCAGTGTTGTTCCTGTCCTGATTAAGTGACCTAGAGCATGTAAAACATATAGAATCAGCAATAATAGTTTTTGTGATACATGTGATAGTTGCCATCACTGGAACAAAGCAGATTATCAGTTTTTTCATGACAGGTAAAATTGGAGGAAAGTAATCAGTTTAAAGCCTATTAAGACACACTGAAATCTTCAAAAAAGTAGCCACATTTAGAGAAACGATGATTTAGAGAGGCATTTTGGAAAAATCATCACTTGCAAGTTCTATGACAGATGAAATAAAAAGAAGAGAGAAAATGATAACTCAAGTTACAGCTATGGATGGATAGCAGTATCATTAAACCAAATAGTCTGTTGGAGACAAAGATATGAATTTATACTTAAATATCTGTTCAAATATTTGATGACGATCCTTAAAATACTTCCAGTATACAAAGTGAAATTATTAGCTAAGTGGGCTTTTACTTTCTACTTACTTCTTAAAAACAAAAGAACCATTTATATTATGCTGTTTTTTCCCAGGTTAATATCTGAAAATAGACTAGAGTGAACTGGTATGATACAAGGCATTAAATTATTTAAGTGTTGTTTCTTAGCTTAATCTTTAGCTTTCTTTAGTTTTCTTTGTTGATATATCACCTGATCCTCAGTCTTTGCATGTCATTCCCCTTTATGTCTTTATATCATCTTCTGTGTCTGCTTCAATGTCCAAATGTCCCCTTTAAGGACATACCAGATTAGGTCATGTTGGATTACGACCTGCTCTAATTACCTTATTTCAACTTGATTGCATCTCTGTAAACCTTATTTCCAATTAAGGTCATAGTCGAAAATACCTTTCTGAGGGGAGGGTGGGCACAATTCAACCCATAATAAGATATATAAAAGAATTTTTTATTTGTGATGACAAATACCAAACAGTAGAGAGTAAAGCTAGATTTTGAAGTTACAGAACTAGGGTGTGCGTGCTCAGTCACTAACTCATGTCCAACTCTGCGACCCTATGGATTGTAGCCAACCAGGCTCCTCTGCCCATGGAATTTTCCAGGCAGGAGTACTGGAGTGGGTTACCATTTCCTCCTTCAGGGGCTCTTCCTGACTCAGGGATCAGACTCACGTCTCCTGTGTCTCTTGCATTGGCAGGCGAGAGAAATAGGGTACAACTCATCAACTAGAGAGTTTTTCACATGTTTTCAGAAAGGCTAATTTCTTTCTTTGAACACCTAAGGGAAAAAATGTGCAAAAAGACTAGAGATTAATTAAAATTAATTAAATCAAAAATTAATTTGAAAGTACTGAATTCTATTACATATAAATTTTCCCCCAAGGCTACTCACATATCATATATATGTGTATGTGTATATATATATATATATATATATGAGACATGCAAGTCCTACATATAACATAAAATTTGTATGTATTAAAATATTTATGTTTTTGTAATTTTAAACATTATCTTAAATTGAAATTCAGTTAAAGTAGGTGCTTTCTGAATGAGATCACCAACTCTATATTATCATAGAAATTAAAAACTTGACAGACTTTTGGGAGCTCTACGCCTTACTTTTCCTAGTTTGACCAAATTCATAACCTTTCTGAGCTTTGATTTTCTTTATTTGCAAAGTATAATGTTTATAAATGGTAGTCAATCAGATTTTCTACTTATATAGCATATTTTTAATAGCAGATTAAATGAATCATAGTTAAATGTATTTAAGATCTATAGTTACTGATTTGAACATTTAGCTGAATTACAGACAACATTTTGCAAGGTAATGATGCAAGTAAGATACGCCAAGCCTTGGTATTTCACTGGTGAATTATTTCGATGTAGTACACATCTCTTTTCATTCTTACCATTAGTAAATTGCATCTATGCACATTTGATTAATCTATCTGCTATATTTGGAGAGGTAGTTTTGCAAACAGTAGCAGGAAGATTCACCAAAGACAAGGCTAATGTCTAGCTCTTGAAACAGCTAACTGAGCGAAACTAATGTTGTCATGTCTCATACTGACAAATGAAATAACCTTCATTTAACTTCAGGTGCCCCCAGATCCATTAAATGAATTTTTCATCCTTATCCATTGCTTATATGCAGCAAATAGAATAGCCACCCCTGTAGCGATCTTAGCAGCTTTGACTACAATAACACAAAGCCCTGGAATGAAGAAGACAGTTTCCATCTCCAGTATATTTTCCTTTCATAGAAAAATAGTTGTGAATATTACACATTATGGATTCTTGTGATATTCTATGTTTAAGTTATTTTATATGTGACACATATATAATAGTATATAGTACATAGAAAAGAAGGGGAGGAAGGAAGAAAGGAGGGAAGAAATGAAGGAAAAAAAGGAAAAAAGAAACTACTATATTATACTGTAAAGCTGCAGTTGGAATCAGGTGCAAGATCGGCCTGGATTTACTGTTTAATATGGATGAGTCAGCTGACTTTTCTGCCCCTTACTCTTCTAATCTCTACACAGGCAGAGCTATTAAGTGCTCCCGCGTTTCTGTATCTCAAGAGCCTGGGTATATCACCTTATCAATGAAGCACAATTATCTTGTAGATGTATTTAATGGTGATGCCAACCTGCTTGGAGTATTTTGAAACAGATTTCCCTTAAAATTCCCTATTGTCTTGTGATTCATATCCAATTCATTTTGTGGGCCATTTTAAAGTCAGGGTTTATGTTTTAAACCTTGAAGTGAGATCAGCAGGTCTACATTTTTTCTTCATCAGCACTATTTTTATAGTTGTAGGAATATGAAAGAGATCTTCTGGGAAAAAATAGACTTATTATCTCATTTTATTAATAAGTGGCTCTTAAAAGGCTATAAGGTAGCCCTACTATTAGATTTCAAACAACCTAGTATCTTTAGCTTAAGGAGACTCAACAGCTTGAACTCCACTTTCCTTATATGGTGCAGGAGATGCCATTTTCCTGAAGCCAACAAATTTTTGAAATACAAAATATCAAAGAAAATATGCATATTATTTTTTTAAAAGAGAATAAGATTTTATAACATTTATTTAAAATAACTTTCCTATAAAAGTTTAGCTTTTTTCCTATAAAATGGAAACCTTTTTCTATAAAATGCTTAACTTTCCTCTAAAATAAAAGGCCCATCTATATTTTTATAATTGTCTCAGTACCAAAAATCTGAAAGTTAAGGGCTATTCATATCACAAAAGATAATGTAAGGAGGATAAAATGAGGAACATCTTAAAATGAGACAAATACACTGATCAGATTATCTTAGAATTTTAATGTTTTGATTGATTCTTTTTTTGTAGCCTATGTGATTTTTCCTAGAGAAAAGCAATCAGTTGCAGCTAATTCTAACTAAATTGAAAGGAATAAAACTGCTCCTAGGATATATTTAAAATATGCTGTTGAATAGAATGAATAACTGACTTCAGTGAGCATTTTAGAATATATAACATTTTTCAATTTTATTTTATTTTTAAATTAAATTTTATTGGAATATAGTTGCTTTACAGTGTTGTGTTAGTTTCTCTGATGAAGTGAATTCTTTTATATATATATGTGTTTACCTCCTCTTCTTTGGATTTCCTTCCTGTTTAGGCTGCCACAGAGCAATGAGTAGAGTTCTCTGAGCTATACAGTAGGTTCTTATTAGTCATCTGTACTGTTGTATCTATACATACTATCAATATTGTGTATATATCAATCCCAGTCTCGAAATTCATCCCACCCCTCCCCTTTCCCCTGGGTCTATACATTTGTTTTCTATGTCTGTGTCTCTATTTCTGGTTTGCAAATAAGATCATCTATACCATTTTTCTCAATTCCACGTATATGCATTAATATGCAGTATTTGTGTTTCTCTTTCTGACTTACTTCACTCTGTATGACACTCTCTAGGTCCATCCATATCACTTCAAATCACCCAATTTTGTTCCTTTTATGGCTGTGTAATATTTCTTTGTATGTATGCACCAGATTTTCTTTATCCACGCCTCTGTTGAGGAATCTTCCCTGTCATAGCTGTTGTGAGTAGCGCTGCTGTGAACACTGGGGCGCATGTGTCTTCTGAAATTACGCTTTTCTCTGGGTGTATGCCCAGTAGTGGGATTGCTGGATCACAGAGTAGTTCTATTTTTAGTTTTTAAAGGCATGTCCCTACTGTTCTCCATAGTGGCTGTATCAGTTTATCACTAATATGTTTTTTAATAATTCATCTTTATAAAATCTAAATATGTAAAATACATGCTTTCTAAGAGTTTTGTTTTTTTTTTAAGCCAGAACAAGTTAAGTTTAATAGCTGGTTGACACTCGAAGATGTCCATAAGACAAGTTAGGAACTGGATAGTTTAGTGTGGAAGAAGTCAGACTAGCCAGAGATGGAGATTTTATAGGCTTCTGTAAAAATATAGCGTTAAAACTAAAAGAGATGAGTTCATAAATAGAAAATAGAATAGAAAAGAGTAAAAGTCAGAATTTTGGATATGAAAGAGCTTGTTCATAACTTTGGAGGTTCTTAACTATAGATGAGTTTTAAAGAATGCTAGTTTCTTCATTTAGACTTAAAGATAAATAATTGTCTCTTTTTTGAGTGGAGCATGTTTGAGTCACTTGGTTCTCTTCTTTTGTCTACTGTTTCAAAGTATCTTAGTTCCTGCATAGATGACTAGGATTCCCAACATTTCAGTGAGATGGATGAATAAAGAGAAGGTTTCTGTTCCTAGAAAGTAGCTTCAGAGGATGCCTGAAACTATGGATAAATTGAAGAGACAGATTCTCCATGAAGCTAGCAAAGCTTAGGTTCAAGCCTTTTCATGTGCATGGGCTTCTTTATAAGACCCTTTATAATTTCATGGCTGCAGTCACAATCTGCAGTCATTTTGGAACTCAAGAAAATAAAGTCTGTCACTGTTTCCATTGTTTCTCCATCTATTTGCCATGAAGTGATGGGACCAGATGCCATGATTTAATTTTTTTGAATATTGAGTTTTAAGTTAGCTTTTGCACTCTCTTTCACCTTCATCAAGACGCTCTTTAGTTCCTCTTCACTTTCTGCCATAAGGATGGTATCATCTGCATATCTGAGGTTACTGATATTTCTCCCTGTAATCTTGATTTCAGCTTGTGTTTCATCCAACACAGTATTTTGCATAATGTTTCTGCATATAAATTAAATAATCTGGGTGACAGTATACAGCTTTAATGTATTCCTTTCCCACTTTGGAACCAGTCTGTTGTTCCATGTCCGGTTCTCTGTTGCTTCTTGACCTGCATACAGGTTTTGCAGGAGGCAGTTAAGGTGGTCTGGTATTCCCATCTCTTTAAGGATTTTCCACAGGTTCAGTTCAGTTCAGTCGCTCAGTCGTGTCCAACTCTTTGTGACCCCGTGAATTGCAGCACGCCAGGCCTCCCTGTCCATCACCAACTCCCAGAGTTTACTCAGACTCATGCCCATCGAGTCGGTGATGCCATCCAGCCATCTCATTCTCTGTCATCCCCTTCTCCTCCTGCCCCCAACCCCTCCCAGCATCAGAGTCTTTTCCAATGAGTCAGCTCTTCGCATGAGGTGGCCAAAGTATTGGAGTTTCACCTTCAGCATCAGTCCTTCCAATGAATACCCAGGACTGATCCTCAGGATGGACTGGGTGGATCTCCTTGCAGTCCAAGGGACCCTCAAGAGTCTTCTCCAACACCACAGTTCAAAAGCATCAATTTTTCAGCACTAAGCTTTCTTCACAGTCCAACTTTCACATCCATACATGACTATTCCACAGGTTAATCTCCATCAATTAAAACTTCTCTCTTAAAAAACACAAAACAAATCAAAAACTGCTCTCTTCCCTCAGATATTGACTTTCCTCATCCTTCCTCTTCTTGGGTGTTGTTGGAAAGGCCTCAAGTTTTCTTGGATCTAATAAAAATCATAGTTGTCTCTTTTGGAAAATTGAGTTTGGAATATGTTTAATTTGTGTTTTATCGGACATGTGGAATTATCCACATGTTTTTAGTCACTTTGGTATATTGTTGCTATTGCTGATCACCCAGGTTTTAGCAGAAATGTAGAGTAATTGTAGCATCATGCCCCCCGTGCCCGACCCACAGGTAGTTTAAATTGATGCACAGACTGATTTTACTTAGAAGACTGAGCCTCACTATCACTTTCCTTTTCAGACTAAAATTTTTATTTTTTTTTAGAGAAATAGCAAAAGTTGAAATATCAGCCTTCTATTCTTAATTGATAGGATTTCTTTCTATAGGGAAAATAATCATAGCTAGTACTTACTGAATGCTAACTTCTTGTAACTCTTCCCACTCCATCTTCTAGCAGAAGAACCATGTCATAGAGAGATTGTATACTTTTCCCAGTGTTGCACAACTTATACCTAGCAGAGCTGTTATATGGAGCCACGGACTTAGAGTCCAGTCAGTAACAAACTCCTCACTCTCCATTCCTGGGTTAGAGGGCAGAAATCCCTGGGTATAAGGTCTTTACGACTTTAGATGAAGCAGACAACTACTCAGGGTCCTCAAGTTTCTCATCAGATAAGTGAAAGTGGACTAGAATTTAGTGTTGGTGGTTTTGAGTGATCCCATGATCACTTGAGAAAGCTGTGATCCCCCCTTCCATGAAGGAGAACGGAGTCACTAAGACAATCAATGTCTGTTCGTGGACACCTTAGAATCCTTTTCTTAGGTCTTCGGTTAAAATCCTCTGGACTAAGAAATCTTAAATTTCACACAAATCTAATATGTTGCTAGTTTAAGAAAAGATGGCTTTCCAGGTGTGGTACTAGTGGTGAAGAACCACCAGCCAATGCAGGAGATGTAAGAGATGTGGGTTTGATCCCTGGGAGGAGGGCACGGCAGCCCACTCCAGTATTCTTGCCTGGAGCATCCCACGGACAGAGGAGCCTGGTGGGCCACAGGACATAGAGACACAGAGTTGGACACGGCTGAAGTGACTTAGCAGGACTTTCAGTTGATTAGTGACTTTTTAAAGGAAGACAAGCTCAGCACTCCAACAGTCCATTAAGTGACTGTTCAGTATCTGCCTTAATGGCTGTTTAGTTTGGGTTGTACTTCTGGGTTTTTTTTTTGTGACCTTGAGTTCTCTGAATGCAGCTGAAGTCTTTTCACTTGAGGACCTATTTTATTTAAAAATTTTACTGTTTCAGGTGTATTTGGCTTGAACCACTATGAAAAAGTCATGGTATTTACCTGAAGCTAATAAAATAATTTATGTTTTCCCTGTAAATGAGATTGGAAAAACAACCAAGGTGTCAGATATCAAAATCAATTTGAAAAGGATCTACTATGAAATTAGATTTCTCAAATAAAATGTGGTTTAACAAGAGGGCATTCACTTTGTCTTTCTTATTATAGGGATACTTTTCATTAGAATGTAAAATGATAGCATGTTTTGAAGTGGTAAACTTAATATGTATCAAAGTTGATGACTTTCAAGATCAAAGGATTGAGTTTCAATTTAAATGTATGGGTTTTTTATTATTAAAAAAAACAAAGTATCTTACTGGAAAATAGATCAAGACATTTTGTGTATTCTTTCTATGCTACCTAAGGAAATTGCAAAATTCAATTGCATACATTCAAAATTGTGTGATGTAGTATACACAGGCAAAAAACTGTGGTGTATAGATTTTTTTTAAGGCACTAGTACTGTTTTGTCCTTGAGTCAAAGTACCATAATATTTTGGCTCTTTTCTCTGCAACTTTTGGTTGAAAGATTGTTCATTATTGTTGAATTTCAATATGATTGCAAATTAAATGATGCAAAACACAATGAAGTAAAATGCACAAAAGACCAATTAATGTGTTATCTCAGTAAGTATATAGAAGAATGAGAGAACATGCTGTTCTACACAGTAGTATATAATTAAGATGTAGTCATAAATCAAGCAAATATTATAACTTGTTTAGGTGCACAGGTGGCTTTTAGAAAGATTGATTAGCTCGTCTTGCCCCCTTGAGATGTGAGTTCATTGTTATTCCTGCAAAATTAAACAGAATAATTCCTCACACTTCCCACAGTGTGAATGCTTCAATGCAAACAGCATGCTTGAGATAAATGTTTGCAAAGTGTTCATCTCCATGTCCATTCTTGTTACAGATGCTCTCTACGACGTCATCACCGTGGGAGCCCCAGCTGCCCATTTTCAGGGATTTAAGAATGGTGGTCTTCGGAAACTCCTGCATAGATTTGAAGCAGAAAGAAGAAAGTAAGTGACAACAGAATGCATTCATGATATTATCTTCCCTTTGGGGAAGGTTTTTTGTATACCAAGTTAGGATAAATAAGCTTGATCCATCACAATGAATAGTTCTTGACATCTCCAACCATGCCATTCAGGAACTTAGATAGGTTTCTTTTTTTTTTTTTTTTATTAGTTGGAGGCCAATTACTTCACAACATTTCAGTGCGTTTTGTCATACATTGACATGAATCAGCCATAGAGTTACAAGTATTCCCCATCCCGATCCCCCCTCCCACCTCCCGCTCCACCCGACTCCTCTGGGTCCTCCCAGTGCACCAGGCCCGAGCACTTGTCTCATGCATCTCACCTGGGCATTCAGGAACTTAGAGTTGTTGAATTTCAAAAACAAAAAACTTGAACAGAAATTAAAATAAATGAAATGGCTGTGATGGCTAAGCATATTACTAATAGAGTAGAACTATGCTAGCAGAAAAGTTTTCTGGAAGCCATCCTACTAATAAATAGTATTCTAGTATCAATTATTGTAACTCAATGGAATGATGTTCAGACAGATATTTGGCTGAAAGCATAGTCTAATTTCTGTGAAGGCAAAGACACTTAATGGAGAGCATGAGTCCTAATTTATGACTCTGACCCTACTAGTGATTTCCACTGTGGCCTGAGGCAAGGAACTTAACTGTCCTATTATTTATTTATTCCATTTAAAAAAGAGCCATCCATACAGAACTCTATTACTTAAGTGATGAAGTTAAAAGAGAAAACTTTCTATTCCTTACAGAAAAGGAGACACAAAAACCGAAGTATTGTCAGTGTTGTTTATAATTTTAATTTATTTTCTCAACCTTCTGTTTTGTTCTTAGCTACTTTAAAATATTGCATTAGTACTGTAGTTTATCCCCACATGTACCAACCAAGTTTACCCTGTTATATCCTCTGGTTATGACCATACTCATGTAAATTTTAAAGAGTGTTATCCAAGTGTGAAGAGTAACTTTCTTTTCCCTTTCAAGTAGTTACTCTTCTTGAATTAAGAGCTCATATTTGGGGAATTCCTGGTTGTCCAGTGGTTAGGATTCTGAGCTTCCACCATGGCGGGGTCACATGTTCAGTCCTTGGCCATGAAACAAAGATCCCACAAGGTGCACAGGCAGCCAAAAAAAACCAAAAAACTCCAATTTTGAAAATTAGGGGGAAATAGTTATTCTTTAGTCATAGTTGGTTTAGTAATAGTATTAAATAATCTGAGTGGCAAGACTAAAACCATTTTTAAAAAGCTTTATCACATAACATATTTGTTATTCACTGTCCAGATGTTCAGGAAGAAAGCATTTAAAATAAGTTGGAATTGTATAACTGATGTACTGTTATATAAATGTACAAGCTAGCAATGTGTATATATATATGTGTGTGTGTGTGTGTCTGTGTGTGTGTGTGTACATTTTAGTATATATGTCTTTCTTGTTTTAAAGAAATTATCTTTCTACTGGTATAATACTTTTAAATCAGCTAGTGTTCTTATTAAGATTTTTCTAGTTTTTTATTTTGGTTTTAATTTTTCAGTGGGTAAGGAATATAGTTCTGTGAGGTTGTATCACAGATGTAAATTGGACTAACCATCACCATAGTCATCGTAAATAACCGTCCCATTATCACCTAGAAACTCCCTAGTGTTATCCCCTAATAGTCACACTCTTCCCCCAAACCCTAGTGCTGCAGAAAGTGGTTCCATTGCATTACTGTTGAAACAGGGAGTGGACATCAGAGTTCCAACTAGGGGCTCTGAGAGGAGGGTCACCTCTTATTTAATACATGGAGGTTGGATGTCAGTTCAGTGGCAGACCCCATGGGGAAGGGGATGCCATCCGTTTACTGAAATGAGAAGAAGAGTGGAATACAGGTTTGTGCCTGAGGGCTTTACTGGGCAGGGATATTTCTCACTATCCCCTTGCTGCACCATCCTTTGAGTGGAGGGGTACTATTATGTTTGTGATATTCACCCTCAGGCATTTATGGTTAAAAGCTTACTGTTCTGTTGGGCTACCCTTTTATTAGTCCTTTGACTTTTCTTGGGTGCTATTTATTTGACCTTTTGCTTCACTGAGGGCTCCCCTTCTATCCAAAGTGAAATGTTTAGGAGGCAAAGAAGGACAAAAAAACAAGTAAATGTGGAAATAATTATGATGTCATTCCTTAATTCTGAGGCTCCTAGCCAATCTGTTTTCTTCTCTCCACCTCTTGGTGTCTTCTGATAAATGAGTTATATATTTTGTACAGAGTAGTTTGTTTTGTTTTGTTTTTGGTGGTTAGAGGGAAAAGTAAAATAGATTGTGTTTATTCCATCTTGTCTAGAACTAGAAGCCTCTATCTTGAGAATTTACTGTTTTTTGGAATCAAATTTTAAAGTGCATAATACAATTAAAAGATTGAAAATGCCCACAGGGTACATAGAATTTACTTGAGCACATAAAGCACATGTATGTGAAACATGGACTCTAACCATATAATTTCATAAAATATCACTATATGCTATGGGCAAAGACAAATGTTAAGTTGTATATTTAAACACTGATACTTTGAGCTTTAAATATCTGCATGAGTATCTGAATTCTCCAGTGTTCTTCACTTCTTGTTGGGATGTTTATGTATTTATAAACACACACACATTCACAAACACACATGCACAAATACACAGAGCTCTAAGATCAAATCTAAAATCAAAAAGTGAGTCCAATGCTTGTAAATGTTGATTTGCTTTAGGTTTTTCATATGTGCTATTTATCCCATTGCTTTATTGATGACTTTATTGATGAAATGCCATTTTTAAAATTAAAACAATAGCTTAGCCTAGATCTTAAAAATACTGTCTATAGGGTAGTGGTAGGGGACAAATACAGCTTGTTGAGGCAATACCCAGATGAGTATAGTATCAGTCTCTTCATCAAGTTGAGTTATAACCTGAGCAAACATGTCAAGCCTAAAGTGATATCACATTAATCAAATAATTTTCTGCAGGCCTTTTCAGCAACAAATATTGCATTTTTCAGCCACAAACAGTAATATAGAAATACATATGACTATATGATATGAGACCTTATTTACATTTGGCAGGACAGAAAATAGCATTAAGTGAAAGAACTTTTCTTCACCTTTTCTTTCTTTTGATAACCCTTCTCCCGCTCAAAAAGAGATAGCTGCATCTTTTAGACATTTTTAGGAGACCCACCACAGCTATTGCTACAACTTCCCCTTCATTTATTTTCTTCTCAGCTAAGCCAATGAAATACTATCATCTAGGAACAGATGTAATTTATGTGTCTGTTCCTTCGTGATCTATTTTTTGATGAATACATTGACCGCATAATGAAAAGCATTTTAACATAAGAAAGCATTGCTTATAGTATTCATATAATGTAATTCAGATCACATAACAAGTATTTTCAAGGCTACAAGATAATTAATTAGGAAGATTGATATTTTTTAAAGCACAAATGTCTCAGTACATTAGTCCTTGTTCAGAAACCATCAAGGAATCCATGCTCATTCATTGAGCATTCAAAACCTCCATGATTTCACCTCACTGACTTTCTACATTCATTTCCTCCTTCTCTTGAAGTTGTTTCTTTATGGTACAGAAACTATTTTATTAATGAATTTCACTTTTCCATCTCTTCCCCTTTTCTTACTCTGTTGCTGTTTACAAAAAATTACTGTTTTTGTCTCCCTGCTATTTTTCATTTCTCTCTGTAAAAATCATATACATAATCCTGTTTGAAATTCTACACATAGTCCATCCTAAGACTCTACTTTTTCCATCATGTCTTCCTGATTTCTCAAGTTGATCTGACTCTTCATGCCAATGTTTTATTTTTACTTTCCATATAGTTTTCTAGGTCACAGTTATGGCATGCTAGGTTTGTTTTAGTCCAGTACTTTTATAATAGTTGGTGATTTCCTTAACTAAGAGATGACATCTTTTTGAATTTTAGATCTTCTGGAGTGTTCCACAGAGTAGATTCCATAGATCAAACTCAACAGGCATTGGAATTCACACGAGTCTGATTTAAATTGCCAAAAACTTCAGTGGGAGATAAAGTTTCACAAATAATCATAATGCAGTAAAGTCAGTATTATATAGAGCAGGGGTGCTCAACCTTGGCTGCAAATTAGAATCACCTTTGGAGCTTTAAAATATTTAAGTCAGTCCTGGGAATGGAGCCCAGGCATTGTTAAGTTTTAAAAGCTTCTTGGGTGAGACTGATGTGTGTTTAGGGTTGAGAACCATTGATACAAATAGTGAATAGTGCTGGGAGAAGACAGAATGGTGTGGAGGCTAGAAACAGGAATAGCGGCACAGGTGAGTTAAACTTGAAAACTGTATAGAACCTTAATTAGCCTCTATCAGAAGGAAAGAAAATCTATGCAAAGGAATATTTGTTGTAATACAGAGGAAAAGCATTACATCTTGTTACATGGAAATTTTTCTTTAAAGAATCCCTCACTCATTAAATTGTTATAAAATGGAACCAAAGATGGTGATAAAGCAGTAAGAATTTTGATCTGGGAAAGCTTGGGTCTGAATAACATGAATGAATAAAAACCAAGCATATTATAGAGCTTTTTCGTGCTTTAGAGATGAGACTTTTTAAGAACCAAGATGCAAATTACTCATATATTATTTTTTGGTGGGTTTGTTTTTTAAGGTTTTTGTTGTAATAAAATATTGGTAACATATAAAATTTACCATTTTATCCATTTAACCATTAAAAAATCTTATTAAAATATAGTGTACTTACAGTGTTGTATTGGCTTCAGGTGTACAGAAAAGTTATGTACATATAGGTTTGTAAATTTATATTCTTTTTACAAAAATCCTAATTTTGGTCTTTTTAGTAATATATGTATACACATATATATACACATGTATATGTAGATAATGTATGTATATGCATGTGTGTGTGTGTGTGTGTGTGCGTGTGCGTGTGTGTATTACCTTAAAAGACCAAAATCACATTGTTTGTAACCCATGTGTTCATTTGTTCATCAAACACTTACATGTTCTTGAATTTGGTGATTTACCTAGACTGTTTAGAAGCTTATAGATTCCTCTCTCAAAATATGAATTAATTCTTTAGTTCCAGTATTACTTAAAAGAAAGGGAAAAATTACCATGACAACACATATTTTGCCCGCTTTGATCATTTCTAAATTCAGCTGGAACCTCAGATTCAGCCAGAACTTTCACTGAGCAGGATCATGACCTGAAGGCATAACCCTTTCATTAAGATAAAAAGGCACCTCATGAAAACCAAGAGCCTTTGTAAAGAAGAAGAAAAGCCAATGACAGGCAGTGTTCACTTCTCAAAAATATTAATTCCCTGTGATCTACCTGTTCATTAAGGACAAACTCACAGCTGACTCCCTGCAGAGATTTTAGTGTCAAATACCTACCTTGAGTATCTGCCATGTCTTTCCCTTCACTACCCTCACCCCCTCAATGTGCTCCCTCAATCTGTTGATAATGTTGATTATCAACATTGACAGCCCCACAATTTCTAATAGAAGAGAGAAAGAAATCATTTGGAAAAGTCAAAAGGAAAGCAAAGTAAAATTTTACCCATAGAAATGTTATAGCCTGTTTTTGAGCCTACACTTGAGTATATACTAGAATTTAGAAGAATTTTCTGAAGGAAAGTAAAACAATATGAATAGTTAAACAAACCAGCCTTATCTTTTATGAGATCAATTTTCCTTATTATTGTCAGAAAAATCAGTATAATTTCCTAGTTCTCTAAGTTGGAGGTTTCTTGGGTTAAAAGGAGAAATATTACATTAGGGAAAGAAGTTCTTTGTAGCCTAGAGTGTAATAAACATCCAGTAAACCAGAAATGGGAGAATTGGATTCAAAATCATACCACTAGCTTTGAAATGTATTCTTCAGGATAGAATTGCTAACCGCTGCTTAATAGGAGTTAAAACATAAGTTAACATTTTTCATTAGTGGTATAAAGCTGAGACGTCTAAGCAAAGGAGTCAAGGTTTTTCAGCTCTGCTTTTTATGTACTTTCTCCAGTAACATATGAACAGACTAGGCAGCAGTTACAAAGATACTTATTTTCAAGATCTTTACTTTCATGCTTAAAACAATATTCTTATTTCTTTTTATGAAAGGGAATGACTGATTCAAATGTATTCATCGAAAACAGTAAGACTGAATCCATGTTTAACTTTGAGAGCCAATTTTCCCCTCTACTTGGAGCTCTTTTTCTATCTCTACCTTAATCTCTGGATTTCTTTCAAAAGTTCATCTTGTTACTCACTGGCAGAGTAGTTTAAAGACTCACATCATAATTCTGTATAAATCCATATATCATGTCATATATCTTTTAAATGGAAATATTTTGATATTTTAGTGATATATATATTTTAATATATTGCTTGCTATTGACAGTTTTCCAATTTTTAACATAAGTTTATTGGCACATGTAGAAAAGTCAAAAGAAGGAAGTTAAAATCACCCATAATCTTTGTCCTCAACAGGATAGTTTTTGAGAACATACAGTCTCATCCAATTTACTTTTCTGTATGTAATCTATATCGTTGTGTCTTTTCTGTTATAAATTGAAAGGTTCAAAATGGCTTAAAATGACTAATTCTTCAAAGTATATTAATTGAGTCTTCTTGATTTAATAATCCTTATGTGTTTTTGGATTTTGGAAGTCATGCCCAATACAACAAAGGTATTCCATTTAGTAAGATAAGTCTTACAGGTTGCAGCTAAAATTCATCTCCTGTTCACTTTTAAGTACATTTTTCCCTTTTGGAAAAAGCACTTTATAGCATCAAAAAAATAAAGAAAAATTTTAAATATAATAAAATCACACAGCCCCTATAGAAATAAGAAGTGTGAATAAAAGCCTTGTCTGTTCTTTTTTTCTTTTGAACTCTGCCCTGTAGTTGACAATATATAATCTTCAAGGAGATAGGAATTTAATTTTTGTGTTTATTATAACTTGATTCCTTGGAGGTTTATTTACTTCTTCCAGTGAATCAGTTTCTCCTTGACCACTCTCAGTGTTCAAGGTTGTTCATATTTGACAAGTACAACACTAGATCTGCCAAAACTGTGTACTTGGCTTTTCCCAATCAGTATATGCTTTTCTATATGCAGCCCCTGTACACAACAAATCTTCAAATATATGTGGGTTCTAGGTCTTGCACATCTATAGCTTGAAGTCAGGAAAGAATAAAATAATTAAATAGCCCTGATACGGCTTGGCCAGATACTACAACCTAAATGATGACATTTACAAAGCATTGAACTAAATGTAATACAAGGGAACCAAGGGCTTTTTGCTCTGGTGGCTCAGATGGTTAAGAATCAGCCTGCAATGTGGGAGTCCTGGGTTCGATCCCCAGGTTGGGAACATGACCTGGAACAGAGGAGCCTGACAGGCTACAGTTCATGAGATTGCAAAGAGTTAGTCATGACTGAGCAACTCAGCACAGCACATATGATCTGAAATGAATTTGTAATGCACTTTTTCTCCTGCTTCATTCTCTTTTTAATTATACAAAAATAATATTTGCTTGTCGCACACAAATTCAGAGAATGAAGAAGGTTTTAAAAAGTTTGCCTTTTTTATTTTCCTTCCCCTGAGTAAACCATTCTGAACAGCTTAATGTATTTTTCCCTGTGCATTTTATTCTAGGTAAAAATTTCAGAGTTTTCAGTGATCATGATTCTTGATCTGCTAACTCAGGTCATGAGAATGTAGTGTTCTTGACTTTCCTATAACTCAGGTTAGTTTTTCTGGTTTTCATTCTGGGGCAGGGCAGAAGCTTTCATCTAAGATAATTCATAGACTCTACTCCTTGTGTGGATTTGAATCCTGGCTTGGGCACTTACTGGCATTGAGACATTAGTCAAATGACCTCACCACTCTGTACCGTAGTTTCCTCATTTGTAATATAGAAATAATACTGCATACCTCATAGGGTTGTTCTGAAGATGTGGTGACTTCATATACACTGAACATTTGTAATGATACCTGGCACATAATGAGAGGTTAGTTATTATTTATATAAAACATGTAAACAAGTATTTCATTTATTCAAAAATGTCCTGACAACCTTTCATTTCAATATGTGTAGATCTCATTATTTTTTAAAAAACTAAATAGGGTCTTATTGATTAAATATAGCATAATTATCTGACCAATATAATATTGGTGATCATTTAGATTTTTCTGTTTTTTGTTATAATTCTCTCTTTGCACACCCTTATTCTTATGTTTCTGAAAGTTTGTTTCTTTTTTATAAAATTCCTAGAAGTGAAATTTCTCAGTTGAAGTGGTTACGTGTTAGAGATGCTATATAATGCCCTCCAGAAAATGTTATATCACTGTGCATATGATGCTAATTGCCCACATGTTCTTTAAAAAATTTTTTTAGTCAAGTACAGTTGATTTATAGTGTTTTGAATGTATAACAAAGTGATGCAGTTATACAAATATATGTGTGTGTACATATATCCCTGAGAACTCAGTTGGTAAAGAATCCGCCTGCAATGCAGGAGACCCCAGTTCTATTCCTGGGTCAGGAAGATCGCCTGGAGAAGGGGTAGGCTACCCACTCCAGAATTCTTGGGCTTCCCTTGTGGCTCAGCTGATAAAGAATCCAACTGCAATGTGGGAGACCTGGGTCCTATTCCTGGGTTGGGAAAATCCCCTGGAGAAGGGAAAGGCTACCCACTCCAGTATTCTGGCCTGGAGAATTCCATGGACTGTACAGTCCTTGGAGTCACAAAGAGTTGGATACGACTTTCATTTCACTTCCCTTTACCCCATTTCATATATATATGTTTACACACACACATACATCCTTTTTTAGATTCTTTTCTATTATAGAGTGTTACAGATACTGAATTAGTTCCTGTGCTGTATGGAAGGTCCCTGCCCCCGTGTATTCTTAGGCATTGGGCTTCATACACCATCTCTGTGCTAAGCCCAGGCATGGCTCTTGAGATTCAGACATGTGTTCATAACCATTTAGTAGACAGCTCCACGTTAATAGTGTCATTCACACACCTCAAAGTCAATGTATGCAGCCATCTCTCATCTTCCTATCCACAAACTTTTCTTAGGGACTATTTTTCTTAATTAAGACACCACCAGATGTTCAACTTCAAAATGCAAACATCCTTGACTACTTTTCTTCCCTTGCTTCCACTTCCAAAAAAAAAAAAAATCAGTTCTGTCACTTCTTGTTTCTCAGGAAGTCATTAGTTTCCACAGTCACTTGTGGTTTAGGATAGCCCTAATCTGTAGATCCAACATCTTTTAAATATTCTACTGCCATATCTTTTAGTCACTCTCCATCTTCCAGACTGGTTCTCATCTCACTTATTATTCTCACCTTGCTTGAAATAATATTTCTAAAAGGCAAATATGATCTTGTGATTTCATTATTTTAAACATTTCATAGCTGCCTCTTGCCTGGAGAATAAAGTCCAAGGTGCATAATATTTTCATGTGGAATCTGACCCTGGGGCTTCCCTGGTATCTCAGTGGAAACAAATCCAACTGCTAGTGCAGGAGATGCGAGTTTTATCCCTGGGTTGGGAAGATCCCCTAGAGGAGGAAATGGCAACCCACTCTAGTACTCTTGCCTGGAGAATTCCATGGACAGAGGAGGCTGGCGGGCTACAGTCCATGGGGTCTCAAGAGAGTCAGACATGACTTAATGACTAAACAACAACAGTCTGACCCTGACTTCTTTTCCAGCTTCATCTTTCGCCACTCACACCATCATCTGCTCCACTCACACCACTCCATGGTGGACCAGATCGAAGTCCTTCTCTTCCAGCTTTGCCTGGAAGTCTTCACTTACCTCTCGCAAGGCCGCATCTGTTCCTAATTGCCTCTCTTCCATTCTACGCTATGTGTGTGCCAGGGCATTGACGATGTCTGCCTCCCGAGGAACTGGTTTGTTGATGATAAGTGTTCCTTGAAGCAGTAAGTATATGAGGACGTAAATGAAAGAAGTGAAAGCTTTGTCTGTCATAGGAGTAAAAGGAAGAACAAATTACTCTGCTTGAAGAGACCGTTGTGTCTGAATTAAGTGACAGAAATACAGAGACACTTGTGGCAAATGACTTGTAGACTTGGAGGTGGCCGTCTGTCGGCGATTACAATGTCTGTGTTTCCTCATGCCTGACTAAGAAGGGAAAGTATACTTTCATATGTTCTGAAAGAAGGAGCTTTTTTATTCTATAAAAGATATTTTTATTTTTATAAAAATAGCCAGCTTAAAATCTGGTTCAATACCGGCCATGCAGTAGTGACTTTAACATTTAAAATTTGGCAACCTTCTTCCAGTCACCTACCCAAAAGCTTGTGAAGCCAGGTATGATCTGAAGCAAGACGCACTCTGTCAAGTGTGACAGTTCAAACTTCTTAAAAATTAAATCTTTCCCTTAAGGAAAATGACTTTAATTGTAAATGCAAGCAAGTTTTCTAAATGATAATAGAATTTTGAGTGATAATAAATTAAGTAAAGAGAACAGTGTCTGAAAATGCTAAAACACATAATCTTTATCGTATGATCTCAGAAAATCACTGAGCAGTTACCCTATAGCTTCTTATATACACTGTAGTTGTAGCTTATTTCTGTTGAAATCATTTTATTGTTAGAAACAGTGGTCACAACCTTGAGATTTTTGAGGAAAGATAAATATATCTTTCTGAGGAAGATAATTTGACTTCACAATTAAATATTTTCATTTCACACAGTTATTAAGATATGACTTTTGGTTTTATCTCAGAAGAAAAAGTTAATTGTTAGGAATATTAGGACTTAAGTGTGAAATATACAGCAGGCTCAGAAACATTGTTTTCTGGTTACTTAAAAAACTAAATATGAGAAGAAAATATGGTTTGATGACTTATTTTATATAAATCAGGAATTGTGTTTCTTCACTATAAACTAAAAAAAGGTTTAAAATCATGACATAGTTATGTTATTTTAACTAGTATGCATTTAATCAGAGGAAAAATATGGAGACTCGGATTAAATCCTGAGTAATTTCCAACATGTTCTTTAAAGCGCTCTGTGTCTATGTGTTAGTCGTTCAGTTGTGTCTGACTCTTTGTGACCCCACGGTTTGAAGCCCGCCAGGCTTCTCTGTCCATAGGATTCTCCAGGCAAGAATACTGGAGTGGATTGTCAATTCCTTCTCCAGGGAATCTTCCTGACCCAGGGATTGAACCCAGGTCTCCCACATTGCAGGCAGATTCTTTACCATCTGAGCCACCAGGGAAGCCCTAAAAGCTCTCTATTGGCTTAGATGTTTATAGCCATAATCCCAAAGTCAGAAAACAGAAAAGAAAGTCATCTACAAATTGTTGTTGTTCAGTCACTAAGTTGTGTCTGATTCTTTGCAACCACATGAACTGCAACACAGCAGGCTTCCCTGTCCTTCACTGTTTCCCTGAGTTTGCTCAAACTCATGTCTAAGAGTCAGTGATATCATCCAACCATCTCATCCTCTGCCGCCCCTTCTCTGCTCTTAATCTTTCCCAGTATCAGGGTCTTTTCCAAGAAGTCAGTTCTTCACATCAGTGGCCAAAGTATTGGAGTTTCAGCTTCAGCACTAGTCCTTCTAATGAATATTCAGAGTTGATTTCCTTTAGGATTGACTGGTTTGATCTCTTTGCTGTCCAGGGGACTATCAAGAGTCATCTCCAGCACCACAGTTGGAAAGTATCAATTCTTCAGCACTCAGCCTTCTTTATAGTCCAACTCTCACATCCATACATGATAACTGGAAAAACCATAGCTTTGACTAGATAGACCTTTATTAGCAAAGTGATGTCTCTGGTTTTTAATACACTGTCTAGGTTAGTCATAGCTTTTCTTCCAAGGAGCAAGTCTTTTAATTTTGTGACTGCAGTCATAAATCACCAGAAAACTTAAAAATACTCTTTTTTCCCAGAACCTTACAAACTAATTCTAGAGCACCTCATTCTTTGCAAGTACTGTCATTAGTGAAAGTACTGACTTTACAAAGGGCTTCCCTGGTGGTTCAGTGGTAAAGAACCCACCTGCCAATGCATGAGACATAAGAGACATGAACTTGATCTCTGGGTCGGGAAGATTCCCTGGTAGAGGTCATGGCAATCCATTCCAGTGTTCTTGCCTGGAGAATCCCATGGACAGAGAAGCCTGGCAGGCTACAATCCACAGGGTCACAAAGATTTGGACACAACAGCACGCACACACTAACTTTAAAATATGTACACATGGGATCTATGTCGTGGAAAGATCACACAGTTGGCTTGTGTGATGAGAAAAGTAGTGTCACTGCATAATCTTTATTAGCTGAGACCTTGCCTGAGCTATTCCAATGTCTTCTTCCCTGCCAGGAGGCTTGTGTAAGTGAGTAGTTATTGCAGTGTTTCTGTTGGAGAAAGATGGCTTGGTTAGGATGGTTTAAGCACAGGTGGAGAGAAGGGGATCAGTGGCAGAGATATTTTAAAGGAGTTGGCAATTGTTTGGACTTTATGTGTCTGTTTGGAATGCGAGGTAAAAATGCAAGGGTGTCAAGGAACATCCCCAAGCTTCTGTCAATGCTCCTGGACAGGGTGGTGCCATTCACTGCACCTTGGCTTGGGGACTCCAGCAACATAGAGCAGCTGAAAGGAAGAGACAGACAGAGAAGAGCAGAGAGAGAGAAAGAAGGGATACAGGATAAGAGCCAGATTGGGAGGACACTTGTTTGCTGTGTCAGGTCTTGACAGCTCATCATATAGGCTAAGAGGATGGCAAGTTTGGTCTGGAGAGGAGCGTGATCAGATGTGCATTTTGAATTACTATGTGGAGAGAACTAACAAGAGCAAACAGGCTACTACAGTAGTACTGATGGGAGGAAATGGGTGAGTACAGAGTTGAAGATTTAAAGACATTTTTATAGGATTTAAATGCAAGTGGATGAGGAATTGTGGTAACTCGGCAGGGTTGAAAGGCTGTTAGGTTTTTGGTTAATTTCACTGGGTGAATGGCTGGGTCACTCGGAAAAGGAATCTAGAAATTTCACCCTTTGTTTCCAGTGCTTGCTTAATAAGATCAGTCATCTATATTCAAAATGAAAGGAACTTGGGGGAAATAAAATTACTGAGTCTGCCTTTTTTGGAGTAATCTTTTAGGACTTAGAATTTACAAAGAATCTCAGAGATTACAAATTCCCCTATTTATCAGTGAGAATAATGATTTTCAAAGACTGAATTGCTCATGCAGCTAATGATGTAGCTGGAAAATCAGACTTCTGTGGCCACTCAGATTCTGTATGCATTCATCTTCATGCTATCAGTAGCTTTTCAGCATGAAATGTATATACTCTTAACAAATGAATAATGTTAGTTTACAGATGACCTTTCTAGAAATTGAATAGAAATTTTTAAAAGTTTGATCTATTCAACTCTTTCTGGGCTGTTATGAGAACAATATAATGTTCAAAGTAAATTACATTATCTATACTATAAAAAAGGATGCTTGACTTGATACAGTAGTTTTGCATGCATATCAGTTCCTATTTTAATCCGTTCCTATATAGTAGGCAGTAAAAATATTTCTAAGACTCTAGCCTCACAGAGGGGCTTCCCAGGTGGCGCTACTGGTAAAGAATCTGCCTGCCAATGCAGAAGACACAAGATGCGCCCATTTGATTCCTGGGTTGGGAAGCTACCCTGGGGAAAGAAATGGCAACCCTCTCCAGTATTCTTGCCTGGAAAATTCCATGGGCAGAGGAGCCTGGTGGACTACAGTCCATGAGGCCACAAAGAGTCAGGCAGGACTGAGCGTGCACATGGGCACACGCACACACACACACGGACACACACATGCACGCACACACACACACAGCTTCACCAGTTCTCTGTCTGCAACCTTCCAAAATACACCTCAGGAAAACCACTTATTTAGGAATATACATATAATAAAAATAATTTTTAAAAAGACAAATATTTTAGGTGTTCATAGAGTCTATTCATAATAGTAAAATATTAGAAACATCTTGAAAGAATATATTTATGCAACTATTCTGCATCGCTAAAGTGGAACACTGTATAGGCAGTTCAATTAGTATATGGATTATTAGGTATCTAGAGATGTATATGACTATACAGTGGAAGTGAGAAATAGATTTAAGGACTAGATCTGATACAGTGCCTGATGAACTATGGATGGAGGTTCATGACATTGTACAGGAGACAGGGATCAAGACCATCCCCATGGAAAAGATATGCAAAAAAGCAAAATGGTTGTCTGAGGAGGCCTTACAATAACTGTGAAAAGAAGAGAAGTAAAAAGCAAAGAGGAAAGATATCCCCATTTGAATACAGAGTTCCAAAGAATAGCAAGGAGAGATAAGAAAGTGTTCCTCAGTGATCAATGCAAAGAAATAGAGGGAAAAAACAGAATGGGAAAGACTAGAGATCTCTTCAAGAAAATTAGAGATACCAAGGGAGAATTTCATGCAAAGATGAGCTCAATAAAGGACAGAAATGGTATGGACCAAACAGAAGCAGAAGATATTAAGAAGAGGTGGCAAGAAAACACAGAGGAACTGTACAAAAAAGATCTTCATGACCCAGATAATCAGAGTGGTGTGATCACTCACCTAGAGCCAGATATCCTGGAATGTGAAGTCAAGTGGACCTTAGAAAGCATCACTACCTAGCCAGTGGAGGTGATGGAATTCCAATTGAGCTACTTCAAATCCTAAAAGATGATGCTGTGAAAGCGCTGCACTCAATATGTCAGCAAATTTGGAAAACTCAGCAGTGGCCACAGGACTGGAAAAGGTCAGTTTTCATTCCAATCCTCAAGAAAGGCAATGCCAAAGAATGTTCAAACTACCACACAATTGCACTCATATCACATGCTAGTAAAGTAATGCTCAAAATTCTCCAAGCCAGGATTCAGCAATACGTGACCTGTAAACTTCCAGATGTTCAAGCTGATTTTAGAAAAGGCAGAAGAACCAGAGATCAAATTGCCAATATCTGCTGGATCATCGAAAAAGCAAGAGAGTTCCCAGAAAAACATCTATTTCTGCTTTATTGACTATGTCAAAGCCCTTGACTGTGTGGATCACAATAAACTGTGGACAATTCTGAAAGAGATGGGTATACCAGACCACCTGACCTGTCTCTTAAGAAACCTATATGCAGGTCAGGAAGCAATAGTTAGAACTGGACATGGACCAACAGACTATTTCCAAATAGGAAAAGGAATACATCGAGGCTGTATATTGTTACCCTGCTTATTTAACTTCTATGCAGAATACGTCATGAGAAACGCTGGGCTGAAAGAAGCATAAGCTGGAATTAAGATTGCTGGGAGAAATATCAATAACCTCAGATATGCAGATGATACCACCCTTATGGCAGAAAGTGAAGACAAACTAAAAAGCCTCTTGATGAAAGTGAAAGAGGAGAGTGAAAAAGTTGGCTTAAAGCTCAACATTCAGAAAACTAAGATCATGGCATCTGGTCCCATCACTTCATGGGAAATAGACGGTGAGACAGTGGAAACAGTGTCAGATTTTATTTTTTGGGGCTCCAAAATCACTGCAGATGGTGATTGCAGCCATGAAATTAAAAGACACTTACTCCTTGGAAGGAAAGTTATGACCAACCTAGACAGCATATTAAAAAGCAGAGACATTACTTTGCCAACAAAGGTCCGTCTGGTCAAGGCTATGGTTTTTCCAGTGGTCATGTATCGATGTGAGAGTTGCACTGTGAAGAAAGCTGAGTGCTGAAAAATTGATGCTTTTGAACTGTGGTGTTGGAGAAGATTCTTGAGAGTCCCTTGGACTGCAAGGAGATCCAACCAGTCCATCCTAAAGGAGATCAGTCCTGAATATTCATTGAAAGGAGGGATGCTGAAGCTCCAATACTTTGGCCACCTCATGCGAAGAGCTGACTCATTGGAATAGACCCTGATGCTGGGAGGGATTGGGGGCAGGAGGAGAAGGGGACGACAGAGGATGAGATGGCTGGATGGCATCACCAACTCGATGGACATGAGTTTGAGCAATCTCCAGGAGTTGGTGATGGACAGGGAGGCCTGGCATGCTGCAATTCATGGGGTCTCAAAGAGTCGGACATGACTGAGTGACTGAACTGAACTGAACTGAGAGATGTATATAAAATGTATTTTCAAGAAAACATGAAATTGTGTATATACAGCGGAGATGCATCTGTGAATGTTTTGGAAAGGATAACAAATTTACTTAGCATGGTAGAGGTAGACAGAGAGTCCTATTTCCTTTAGGACTTTCCTCTTTGTTTTCTGTCTTTCCTTTTCCTTTTTTTTAAATATAGTTATGGAATAAGAGAAATGTCTTTCTCAAACCCTTTGTCCCTAATACTTTCAGCAAATATGCAAAAACTAGGTATCATGAAAAAGATCTCCAAACACAAAATACCTAGAAAATTTACAATGTGACATTCTTTTACATTGTTCTTTTTTTTAATTTATTTTTTAATTTGAGCTTAATTGCTTTACAATGCTGTGTTAGTTTCTGATGTACAAGAAGGTGAATCAGTTATAAGTATACATATATCCCCTCCCTCTCATTGCTCTTAAACAGAGTTCTGACCTCTTAGAAATGTAAAGACCTATAGTACTGAGTAGTCAGTAAACAAACCCTGAAACTGTGGTTACCTGGGCAATTTTTGCACACATTTAGAATGCAGAATCTTAGATTTTCAAGTTCTTATGGGAAGCAGCTATTTATCCCCCTTTATCTTCTTCTCTGCTACCAGCCCTGTCTGTAGCATTTAGGGGATAGGCATCTTCACACTCATCCAATGATTATCTTGCTGAACAACTCTAACCTATTGCTTTTCTCTGAGCATTGACCATGTAGCAGTCATTAAATATTTGTCGAAAACAATTGATGGTGAAATGATTTTCGAACTCTTTCTTATGTCTAATATGTGTTATAACATAGAATTATACACCTTTTTAATGAGCTTTGTTTTAATTAAAAGGTGAGAACTTTCCAATTATATTTTGTTTCAATATTTATATGTTGTACCTACCAATATGTTTCTAACTAAGAGATATTTTCTGTGTTAGCTAAGGGATTGTAATTTTTTCAAACTTAAAATGGATCAATACCATGTTCATGAAATCAGCTCTCTGAAGAACAAATATTATTCCATTATATAGATTTAGGAATTGAAACCTCAGTAAGTTAAGTAACTTAGTTTAGAACATACAACTATTATGTAGATGGTAGAACCAGGATTCAAATGCAGGTTATTATTATTATCCAGTTTGAAATCTTAATGATGTTTTATGAACATTTGCTACCTTATGAACATGGTTTTGGAGAAGGGTAGTAAAACATCATTAACAGTTCAAACTGTATTTGAATCCTATGTTCAAACCTGCATTTGAATCCTGGTTCTAACATATATAGTAGTTGTATGTTCTAGACCAAGTTACTTAACCTACTGGGGCTTCAATTCCTAAATCTATATAATGGAATAATATTTGTTCTTCAGAAAGTTGTTGTCATGACTAAATAAAATAATCCCTGAAAGGAAATCAGCATAATTCTAGCCCTGTATTATAGACCCAATAATTATTAGCTATTGAAATGAGAGAGAGAGATTTGGATTTTTAGTATAAATTCTACTGTATAAATTATTGACTTTTTTAGAGCTCCTCCATAAAAATATCAGAATTAACAGGGAAAAAAATGAAATGGATCCTAAATATATCTTCTGTTTTCCTGTACTTTTATCCCAGAATCATAATTACCAGCATTATAACATCATTTGCTGGGAACATTTGAGTTTTTCCCCTAGCTTAGTGAAAGTGAAATCGCTCAGTCATGTCCAATTCTTTGCGACCCCATGGACTGTAGCCTACCAGGCTCCTCTGTCCAAGGGGTTCTCTAGGCAAGAATACTGGAGTGGGTTGCCATTTCCTTCTCCAGGGGATCTTCGCAACCCATGGATCAAACCCAGGTCTCCCGCATTGCAGGCAGATGCTAGCTTAGTTGAGGTATAATTGACAAATAAAATGTTTATATATTCAAGGTGTATAACTTGATGTTTTGATATATGTATATATTGTGAATAATCACTGCAATCAAGCTAATTAGCCTATCCATCATTCCACATAGTTAGCATTTTCTTTTCTTTCCTTTTGTGGTGAGAACACTTAAAATTTAACCTCTTAGCAAGTTTCAAGAACACTGCAGCATTGTTAACTAATCACCAGGCTGTACCTTAGGTCTTGGGAACTAAACATCTTGCATAAATGAAACTCCATACCCCTTGACCAGTATCTGACCAGTATCTCCCCATTTCTTTCCTCAGCCTCTGGGAACCAGCACTCTACTCTCTATTCCTTTAGTATAATTTGCATACCATGAAATTGACCTATTTTAAGTATACAGTTCAGGGACTTTTAGTAAATTTGTAAAACTGTGTGATCCTTATCACAATCCAAACTTAGGGCATTTCCATAATACCTAAAGATATCCCTCAGGCCTATTTGCAGTCAGGGGAACATTTACCTCAAAATATATTTGGGAATGGTTTCTATTCTCTTTTTTTTTTTTTTTTTCCAATTTATTTATTTAATTGGAGGCTAATTGCTTTACAGTTTTGTAGTGGTTTTTGCCATACATTAACATGAATCAGCCATGGGTCTACATGTGTCCCCCATCCTGAACCCCCTTCCCACCTCTCTCCCTATCCCATCTCTCAGGGTTGTCCCAATGCACCAGCTTTGAGTGCCCTGTTTTATGCATTGAACTTGGACTGGTGCTATTCTCTCAAATCATCCCATTCTCACCTTCTCCCACAGAGTCCAAAAGTCTGTTCTTTATATCTGTGTCTCTTTTGCTGTCATCGTTACCATCTTTCTAAATTCCATATATATGTGTTAATACACTGTATTGGTATTTTTCTTTCTTACTTACTTCACTCTGCATAATAGGCTCCAGTTTCATCCAACTTATTAGAACTGGTTCAAATGTGTTTTTTTAATAGCTGAGTAATATTCCATTGTGTGTATGTACCACAGCTTTCTTATCAATTCATCTGCTGATGGATATCTAGGTTGCTTCCATGTCCTAGCTATTGTAAACAGTGCTGCAATGAACATGGGGGTGCACGTGTCTCTTTCAATCCTGGTTTCCTTGGTGTGTGTGCCCAGTAGTGGGATTGCTGGATCATATGGCATTTGTGTTTCCAACTTTTTAAGGAATCTCCACACTGTTCTCCATAGTGACTGTACTAGTTTGCATTCCCACCAACAGTGTTAGAGGGTTCCCTTTTCTCCACACCCTCTCCAGCATTTATTGCTTGTAGACTTTTGGATAGCAGCCAGTGTGAAATGGTACCTCATTGTGGCTTTGATTTGCATTTCTCTGATAATGAGTGATGTTGAGCATCTTTTCATGTGTTTGTTAGCCATCTGTATATCTTCTTTGGAGAAATGTCTGTTTAGGTCTTTGGCCCATTTTTTTGATTGGGTCATTAATTTTTCTTGTATTGAGCTGCATGAGCTACTTGTATATTTTTGAGATTAATCTTTTGTCAGTTGCTTCATTTGCTATTATTGTCTCTCATTCTGATGGCTTTCTTTTCACCTTGCTTATAGTTTCCTTCGTTGTGCAAAAGCTTTTAAGTTTAATTAGGTCCCATTTGTTTATTTTTACTTTTATTTCCATTCCTCTGGGAGGTGGGTGATAGAGGATAAATCTGCTGTGATTTATGTCAGAGAGTGTTTTGCCTATGTTTTCCTCTAAGAGTTTTATAGTTTCTTGTCTTACATTTTGATCTTTAATCCATTTTGAGTTTATTTTTGTGTATGGTGTTAGAAAGTGTTCTAGTTTCATACTTTTACAGGTGGTTGATCAGTTTTCCCAGCACCACTTGTTAAAGAAATTGTCTTTTCTCCATTGTATAGTCTTGCCTTCTTTGTCAAAGATAAGGTGTCCATGGGTACATGAATTTATCTCTGGGCTTTCTATTTTGTTCCATTGATCTATATTTCTGTCTTTGTGCCAGTACCATACTGTCTTGATGACTGTAGCTTTGTAGTATAGTCTGAAGTCAGGCAGGTTGGTTCCTCCAGTTCTATTTTTCTTTCTCAAGATTGCTTTGACTATTCGAGATTTTTTTGTATTCCCATACAAATTGTGAAATCATTTGTTCTAGTTCTGTGAAAAATACCATTGGTAGCTTGTAGGGATTGCACTGAATCTATAGGTTGCTTTGGATAGTATACTTATTTTCACTATATTGATTTTTCCAATCCATGAACATGGTATATTTCTCCATCTATTTGTGTCATCTTTGATTTCTTTTATCATTTATAGTATTCTATATGTAGCTCTTTTGTTTCTTTAGGTAGATTTATTCCTAAGTATTTTATTCTTTTCATTGCAATGGTAAATGGAATTGTTTCCTTAATTTCTCTTTCTCTTTTCTCATTGTTAGTGTATAGGAATGCAAGGGATTTCTGCATGTTAATTTTATATCCTGCAACTTTACTATATTCACTGATTAGCTCTAGTAGTTTTCTGGTGGTGTCTTTAGGGTTTTCTATGTAGAGGATCATATCACCTGCAAATAGTGAGAGTTTTACTTCTTGTTTTCCAATCTGGATTTCTTTTATTTCTTTTTCTTCTCTGATTGCTGTAACTAAAGCTTCCCAAACTATGTTGAATAGTAGTGGTGAGAGTGGGAACCCTTGTCTTATTCCTGACTTTAGGGGGAATGCTTTCAATTTTTCATCATTGAGGATAATGTTTGCTGTGGGTTTATCATATATGGCTTTTATTATGTTGAGGTATGTTTCTTCTATGCCTGCTTTCTGGAGGGTTTTATCATACATGGATGTTGAATTGTGTGTATTTTGAGATAATCATATGGTTTTTATCTTTCTCTGCATGTTTTGAGATAATCATATGGCTTTTATCTTTCAATTTGTTAAGGTGGTGTATCACACTGATTGATTTGTGGATATTGAAGAATCCTTGCAACCCTGGGATAAAGCCCACTTGGTCATGATGTATGATCTTTTTAATAGGTTGTTGGATTCTGTTTGCTAGAATTTTGGGGTTGAGAATTTTTGCATCTATGTTCATCAATGATATTGGCCTGTAGTTTTCTTTTTTGTGGCATCTTTGTCTTGTTTTGATATTAGGGTGATGGTGGCCTCATAGAATGAGTTTGGCAGTTTACCTTCCTCTGCAATTTTCTGGAAGAGTTTGAGTAGGATAGGTGTTAGCTCTTCTCTAAATTTTTGGTAGAATTCACCTGTGAAGTCATCTGGTCCTGGGCTTTTGTTTGTTGGAAGATGGTTTCTATTCTTATACCTTATCTTATAGGCTTTCCAGGTGGCTCAGTGGTAAAGAATCTGCCTGACAAGAAGGAGATGAGAGTTCAATTGATCCCTGGATCAGGAAGATTCCCTGGAGAAGAAAATGGCAACCTTCTCCAGTATCCTTGCCTGGAAAATCTCGTGGACAGTGGAGCCTGGCAGGCTATAGTCCATGAGGTCACAAAGAGCTGCAAATGACTGAGAGACTCAGTGACAGCCTTCTCTGTGTTTTAATGAGGTGTATGAAAAATAATGCCCAGGATGGAGTTCAGAAAGTGTTTGGATGGAAGGGAGTCAGGGGACCTGGTTTGGGTGTTTCTCCATTACAGGTTCACAGATGAGTGAGCATGAAAATACCAGAAGCCAAACTAGGCAGAAATAGATCAATCAAACTCTTGGAAGTTGGAAAAAGAAATCAGGGCAAGTGAAACCATGGATAAATGGGAATAGGCCATGGAAGTGAAAACTCATTGAACTTTGTCAGATAATAGTGTCTGGTGCCTTTTATTAGAGCAAGAATAGGACTAAGGAAAGAACGTGTGTATATATGTATGTAGTATATATATGTTATATATTACACATATATTATACACACACACATATGGTCCAGATGGTCAAAAAATGGCAAATAAGAGCATTCAAACTGAAAAGTAAGATTGTAGGAACCAGTGTGGTCAGAGTCAGTAGTTACATTTTCTTTGAGGGCAAGTTGAGCTAAAATGAATTTTAGGTGTTCCCCCCCACCCTTGATTAGCATTACTTGTCACAGAGCTAGTAAACAGCAGCATCAAGGTTTGTTCAAAAACTGATTCTAAAATTTCCAAGAAACAATATTTTTAAAAAGAGTATTTTCAGAGACAAACATCAATTTAAGTTTAGATTTTGTAACTCGTTTAATTATACAAGTGAAGTCCATATGTGGTAAACAAAAGCAAATATTGTTTTCCTTCAGGTTCTTTTTTGTAAGCTACACTTCTAGCAAAAAGAAAAAAGGGAAAGAAGAATGGAAAGGATGAATGGACGAAAGCAGAGCCATATGATTTCATTATGATTTTGTGTGTGTGTGTGTGTGTGTTTTACCTTCTACAATTTCCTGAAGCACGTTGTTAAACCCTGTGAAGCCAGAAGGGTATATTCAAATGCACTAAGGTGTACATTTTCATTTATTATCCACATGGTTTTCTTCTCAGAACTGAAAGCATGTCTATCCCTCTCTCTGGATTCAGGAAATCATTTGTTTTGTTTTTTCTAAAGCAGTGGTTGAGTAGGGGGAGGAAAAGAAGCGGAAATAGTCCTGTGATTTTTCCCAGGAGATTTAGTTCTGCAGCAGGAGTGGAAACACAGCACTTCATAGCAGTTTTTCCTAAGTTCATCCACCCTAATCCAGCCATGCCACTCCTCCTTCTGTTTTCTTCCTGTTTCCCTCCTTGCCACCTCATCCTACCTCATCTGTATTTTTCCATGACTCCATTTACCAAAATAGTAGCTCACTTGAGTAAATGGGTTAAGGAATGGAGATAGCAGCGGCCTGGAGGAAGGAACGCACAGATAAACAGCAGAGCAAGTTCCCGAATTTGAGGCATGGGCAACCGGCTAAGAAAGAACTGTTTTGTTTCTCTCTTCTTGCCTGCTTCCTGCCTTCATCCAACCTATGTGACTTAGTGACTAAACAACAACATAACCTAAACATGAGGCAAGGGTTTCAAAGTGTCAGTGTAAGGACAGAGGAGGGAAATCCGTTTGTAGGCTATTGTGATCATCCTGGTGGTAGATGGGGGTGGCTTACAAAAGCACGGTTGCAGTGAGTGTGGAAATGAGCAGTTAGATTCTGCATATGTTTGGACAAAGAAGGCAGAATTTTCTGGAAAATTTGGCACAAGTTAGGAGAGGAAGAGATGTTGGCCACACCAGATGAGCTTGGTGTGAGCTGTGGTGGGGAGCTGTTACAGAGAATGGGGAGCAGAGCAGGAGTTTGGTTTGGGATATGATAAGTTGGGACTGTCAAGAGAAAAGTTTTTGCTTTTAATGGAGCTTAAGGAACAGTCTAGATGGGAATGAATGAATTTGAAAATCATTAATACAACTGAAGTTTATAAATCACAAGTTTAAATGAGATTACTTAGAAAGGACATGTTGATAAAAGCAAGGAAATTTTCCAAGGACTGAGCCTTGGAACACGTAACACTAGTGTGTGTGTGCTAAATTGCATCAGTCGTGTCCCACTCTGCGACCTTATGGACTGTAGCCCGCCAGGCTCCTCTGTCCTTGGGATTTTCCAGGCAATAATACTGGAGAGGGTTGCCATGCCCTCCTGCAGGGGATCGTCCCAACCCAGGATTCAAACCCTTGTCTCTTCTGTCTCCTGCACTGGCAGGCAGATTCTTAAGCACTAGCACCACCTGGGAATCCCAAGTAGTACTAGAGGATGGGAAAATAAGAAGGACCAATGAGAAGTGACTGCGCTGGGATACACACAAAAACATACATCACTGTTTTAATCGTATTTCAGTTATCAATTCACGTTTATAAATATGAATATTATTTTACTATGTGCTTTATTTTTGTTTATACCTCAAAAATTATACCTACCTCTAATAACAATATGCTCATGAACATTTGAGTATGTGTATGTACATATGCTAATTAATAGGGTATTAAATAATTTAAGTAAATATATATTAAAGTGTATATTGTATATACATCCATCTATATACTTTAATTTACTAGTTCATCAATATAAAACTATTATGATACTACTTTCAAATATTTTACCCATGATTTGCTATAATATATCCTATTCAATACTTTTTGTCCAGGCAAATATTTTGTCTTTGTCTGGTTGATAGTTGATTCAAGTGTTTGGATTCAGTTTAAATTTCAGACCACTATAAAATAGAACTTAACTATATTCTTTTTATCTCAATAATTAAATTATACTCATAGCTTTCTATTTAAAAAGCTTTAGCTGTTAAAATAAATAACATGTGTAAAGAGTAAGGCAATGAATAGGTAGATGAGATTTATGCGCACTTAAATTTATTTTGTGGGTTGTAATTTTTTTTCATACCATCCTATTTCAAATTGGACACCAACATTGGCTTTTATTGTGGAAAATGAGTCTTCTGGCCTTACTAGGTGAGATGCTCATCATTAAAAGGCTTAACCAGGAGAACCAATGCCTACTACACAACTCTGTTCAAATAGAAACTGACTCAGGAGCCTGGGACAGGAGTTCGGTTATGCCCCATGATGGGATGGTGATTGAAGAATGCATTGGGGACGGAGAGGAAGAAGGTGGGAATATATTGGGAGGGAAAAGATGAAAAGGTGATGGAAAAGTTTGGTGGGACCAACACTCATAATGAAAAGTGAACCAAAGCAATTTGTGCTGAATATAGGCAACAGAGAGAGACTCACAGGCCTAGAAAACAGGTCTTAATCACTGTTAACTGGTAACCACGTGTGGTTGCCAAGGAGGTGGAGGAGACAGGTAGAATGGGGGTTTGGAGTTAGCAACTGCAAACCAGTATATATAGAATGGGTAAACCACAGGGTCTTACTGTAGCACAGGGAACTATAGTCAATCCTGTGATAAATCATAGTGGAAAAGAATATGAAAAAGTATATGCCTATATGTAACTGAATCACTTTGCGGTAGAGCAGAAATTAACATAGTAAATCAACTCTACTTCAATTTTTAAAACAGCAAGTAAAAATAAGACTAGTATTGAACAGAACTGTGAGCATAAAGTAGGTGTACAGAAGTTGCCTTAGAGAAGGAACTTTGATCAGAGTCATTGTGTAGTGTGATCAGAGGTGTAGAGGACAGCTTACAAAACAGTGGCAGTGCATGTCTCTAAAATATGCTTCACTGTTCACCTGCATCAGGATTTCCCAAGGTGCTTGTTAGGAAAACTGCAGCCCACTGCAGCAGAATCTGTTGGTGTTGCCAGGGCACCTGCATTCTTTATTAAAAATACCCGGGCCCTGACATCATCCTCAAGTGAATCTTATGCCTGTTAAAATTTGAGCACCACTGCACTAGACTATAAGGAAAGAATATGCAAGAAATAAATCTTGACAGTGTATTCGCTCCAGTGGAGAGGAGAATCTCAGGGAATCTGCAGAGTAAGAAATGTGTAGATAAAATAATGAAAATGGAAAATGTTCAGAAATAAAGTAACAGTGAACTGCCAGGGAAGTATGGTATGAGTCAAAGAGGAAGGTCATGGTGACAGAGGTCAAAAAAAGGGCATGGACTGGGACTTCCCTGGTGGTCCAGTGGGTAAGACTTCTTAGCTCCCAATGCAGAGGGCCTGGGTTCCATCCTGGGTCAAGGAACTGTTATAGATTCCACATGCCACAGTGAAGATCGAAGATCCCGAGTGCCACAACTAAGCCTTGGCTCAGTCAAATAAATAAGCAAATAAAAAAAATAATAATAATAATAAAAGAGTGCATGGGAGTGAACACGTGAGAGGCCAGGAATGACGCACTCAGAAAGAGGACAGATCTGTGAAGATAAGGTGGGAAGACCACACTGGCTTTCCTGAGCTAAGCCATGGGAGACCTGTCCATCCCCATAAGATGAAGCCAGAAAGCAATAGAAGAGCAGATCAGTTAAATCAGACCACGGAGCAGCCCCCATAGGCTGTTTTCTGTATATGGTCCTTAATAAGTCCTATTCTCAGCTGTCAAAAATGCTGGGTATTAAACATTATCCCCACCCTGGTGACACATCAGTAACTTTGTGTATTTTTTTCATTGAAGTATAGTTAATTTACAATGTTATGTTACTTTTCTCGCTGTACAGCAAAGTGATTCATTTACACACACACACATTCTTTTTCAGATTCTTTTCCCTTATAGGTTATTAGAAAATATTAAGAATAGTTCCCTGTGTTATATAGTAGGTCCCTGTTGGTTATCTATTTTATATTTAGTAGTGGGTATGAACTGAGTGGGTATGTCAATATCTTTAGATAATAATTTTTTTTGCAGTATAACACAGAATTGTTTGATTTACTAAAGACTCTGGTGAATTTAATTTTGTATCCAGTCTGAGTACAGGTGAGTAGGAGGACATTCCAGTTCATGATTTTTGTTAAAGGCCTCAGCACAGTCTCCCAGGAGATCAGAAGAACCAGAAAGAGAGATAATTGTCAGGGACTATTGTTTTCTCTCTCTTCCTCACCGTTGTTACTTGTCATCTGCTTCGGTTTGCATTAAAATAAGTGGTGTGCTTTATTTTTAAACTCCTGCTTCTGAAATGTAAAAAAAAAAAAAAAAAAAAAACTTTGAGTACAAAATTAAGAGCAAATTCTCATCATGTTTCTTAGCCTGTATAAACCTGTATCCTTCATTAAGCTTCTTGTCCTGTCTCCCAAATAGTCCAAGCAACCAAGGACATTTTAAATATAATTGTGAAAAAAGTAAATAGAATACTAGATTTATTGTATTGTCTCCCTAAAGGAACAGATACTTTGTTCTGTAAATCATTAGTGTAAAGGGAAGGGAGAGCTCTTCCTAGATGTTAATTTTTCTTATTGGATGCTAATATTTTGAAATAAGAAATGGAAAGAATTATGAGGACCTACTGTATAGCACAGGAACTCTGCTAATGTTATGTGGCAGCCTGGATGGGAGGGGAATTTGGGGGAGAATGGGTATGTATAGATGTAAGGCTGAGTCGCTTTGCTGTGTATCTGATACTGTCACAATGTTGTTAATCAACTATATTCCAACATACCTATAGATGATTCATGTTGATGCTTGGTAGAAACCAATGCATTTCTGTAAAGCAATTATCCTTCAATAACAAAAATAAATAAATTTTTTAAAATGGAAAAAAGAATAGAAGAAAAATGAAATTATGGGAATGTTAATAACTGAGCTGGTAAATGTAAAGAGAATATGCAATATACTCAACAGGGGTTGCAAGGTGAAATCCAGCAAAGGGTTTATATGCCCATGGGTCATAAAGCCAAACTCAACTCTGACAGCAAAGTAAGGATTTATTGCCGGACACCAAGGAGGAAGTGGTAGGCAAGCCTCAGAGCCACTCCATCTTGGTCTTTGAGTTTGGGATTTTTTTTTTTTTAAGGGGAAGAAGAAAGGGCCAGGATAATAAAAAGAAAGGACCAGGAAGAAGAAAGGGCCAGTTTTGGGAGTTCAGGGTATCTCTGATTTATGATTCTCCAGCCAGGTGGTCCATAACTTGAGCCTGTTAGTTCATCATGCCCTGGAGAAACAACCTGAGTTTGTAAGTTAATGATAATATCTACAACAACAATTATAGTATGTTGACAGTGGTACAGACAACAGCAATTTTAATCAACTGACTGGTTGATAAGCACAAGATTAAGGTCAAAGAGGACAAGAATGGGTATCAAATTTTGAATAGAAATAGGAATCGTAAACTCTGTAAGGGAACTTTGTTTTAGGAAGACTTAGTTTCAGTGGTATAATGAAAAAAAGCACTGATGGTTGGATATAAAGGGATATAACCAAGTATTGCACCCACCATGTAAATGTCCCAACCGTGGCCACTCTTCTTTTTCTTTGAAGTTTTGCTGGAATGTCTCCTTCATCTTTCTTAATGCAACTGGACAAAGACTTCATCATTTGATGGAAATCTTACCCCTGTAATGTGTTTATCTAATTCTTAAAACATGATTATAAAAGTCAGTAATTCTTTCATTTGTAGTCAGTTTTAGATATTTTTGCAAATGAAATGAGAAAGCTGCAAGGTGAACAAAAAGAGTGGTGAAAAAAATAGCGTAATGGAATTTTTATGTCATCAATGTCCCTTTTCTATACAACAAAATTCTCCATATGCTCACCTGGCCTTAATTTATATTCTCCCTATTTCTCAGCTATTAGAATTTGTGCCTTCTGCCCTAACTATCATGGGGAAAATATACATAGTAATTATTGAATGCTTGCTCTGTGTCATGCACTGTTTTAGGCATTTCACATGAATGATGGCCGACCTTACCCACCTCTTAGAACTGTTTGGTTAATTATTCCCACTCTTCTGATGAGAAAACTAAGGTCACCCTAAGATCACGTGGCCTGCCAAGTGGAAGACCCAGGATCTGTATCCATAATGGCCTAAATATAAAGGCTCGTACTCTTCTCTCTGTACTGTGTGACCTCAGGTTCATTAGTAATTAAATTTGTTTCTAATGCTAATTCTTGACATATGTAATCATGAAAAATCTTCTTAGTGCTTAAGCAAGGACTAGAATCATTTCATCTAGTCTTTCAAAATGTCTTGGTCATTTGACTTGAGAAAACTCAGAATATCACAAAAATCTCTTAGAATAATTCTTATCTGTTCAATAGGAAGTAGTGCTATTAGGAGTTCTGTTTATCACTTAGCATCTGGTACTAAGTGCTGACAGTTCTTTCTACTTGTTGTGTAATTCGCCTTTATCTTTGTTGTTGCAGTACTGGATACCAGTTTATTTACTATTCACCTGAAAACACAGCCAAAGCAAAAGAAGTTCTCAGCAACATCAATCAACTCCAACCTCTGATAGCAACACATGCAGACCTACTGCTTAATTCTGCAAGCCAGCATTCTCCAGACAGCTTGAAGAATTCTTTAAAGATGCTTTCAGAAAAAGTAAGATCCAAATCGTCACTGCAGTGGGGAAAACGAAATCCCCAAATCCCCACTGGTGTTGCTTTCGGCATACATTACCTTTCATAGCATCTGGAAATGTAAAATAGACCAGGTTAGAAAGTAAGCTTCAAAGTATTGCCACAGGATCAAAATGAATTGGCCTCATTCTCTTTTCAAATCTTACTGAACACTTATTTTTTTCCTAGCAGGAAATGAAACCTATTATTGGTTGAAGTATATTTTCTCTTTTCCTTGACATCTTTCATTTTCTTTGCTTCATGGTTGTATTAAATGAATTAAATTAGATTTTGAAAAGTATTTTCCTCTGGCGAGCACCTAATTTTTATGCATATGAAGCTAGTCCTTTGAGTAGGAATGTCACTTCATTTGAGAGCAGAACTTTCATGTGGATTCTCATCAGTAGCATGGGGTGATTCTTGTGCCTCAGTTTGCTTTCTACAATATTGTCTCCTGGGAGAAGATTCTAAAAATTTCCAAAATTATTAGTTAATGTTTGAAATGTACTGGGACTTAGGTCTGCCTTCTTCCAAAGGTGACTTGCATTTGTATATGTAAAGAGAAGAGCTAGTCTGGCATGGGGTAGATACTCAAACATCAATTTCCATAATGAATTAGGGCGTCTGAATGATATGGAGAACCAAGTTAGAAAAAATCAAATTGCTGCTTCATTAGAAATGCAAAGTCAAGTGTCTTGGAGTCCAATTCTGGTACACTCATTCACAACCTCTGCATCCTGAGGACATCTTGCAATTTATTATGAGATATTTCTAATAAATATGCCCTTGAAGAAACTGACCAAAGAAAATTCTCATGATAACTTTTAGAATAAAATAGTGTAGTTCATTGCATCCCTGAAGAACAGATTCCTAGAAACCTGAATGCTATATCTGTATATATATTTTTGATTCAGATATGTTAATTTGTACCACTTTGCCCTTACTTAACATTTTGAAGTCTATATTATCATATATTTTTCTCATAGGATGTAATCAACATCTATTTTCAGAAGAAAAATATCTAAGATATCTTCAGAAAAGTCAAGTGAATTGTCTAATAAACTAAGGAGTTAAAAATTAAAACCTAAGACTTCCAGTTCAAAATGCAATCTTCCTTCCATGCTAGGATATGTGCCTCCATTATGAAAAGAGAGGAAAAAATTGACCCAAACTTTACAACTAACTACATTGTCCAATATCATGCTAGTGATTTCAGTGGCTTAGGTTATTTCACTTAACCTTCAAGCTGTGTGTCCATATCATCTCCATTTTACAAAGGAAAAAGATGGAAGCTCAAAGAAGTTTAAAGCATGTACAAAATCAGGCAGTAGAGTCAAACCCAGGATTCAAACAAAACTAGCGGTCAGACCCAGGGTCTAGTTGACTCTGGAATGGAAACCCTTTATGGTATTTTCCATGTAATATATGTTTTGATATTTCTTTTGTTAAAAAATAAAAAATTATTAAACTTCTCAGCAATACTTAAGTATTCTAATAGTCAATGAATATGTTATGGCTAAGAAAAGGAAGGAGGAGGGTGTTGCATAGAGTAAAATAATAGAATTGTTTTCAGTTCATTTCTTTTTTGGATTTGTAGATGAGGTGAGGTCTTCCTGGGTTCAGCTATGCAGAAAATTCTAGCAAATAGTACCTCACAGTGGTGATTTCAGAGCAGTATTTATATTCGTCCTGTGCATTGGGCAGGGCTTTGTCATTTCATACATCATTTACAACTTGCTCTGGTGATTTGGGGGAGGGGACAGGGCATGTATAATATTTTCACCTCCTTTAATTCAGCATTGTCCAACTTTCGTCCTTTTTTTTTTTTTTTTTTTTTTTTTTTACTGAGTAGACAAGTTTTGTCTACTAATAAATCCGTCAGCGCTTAAAATCAGAAGGATTTTTTTTTTAGGTTAAGTTTGCAAGCCATGCATTTCTTTAAGAATTCATGCCCAGAATTTCAAAGATGTACCTAAGTTAACAGAGTTTTGCATAGTGTATGAAGACAGTTACTAGCTCTTGGTTTACAATAAAATATTATCCATGAGGGCTTCCTTGGTGGTTCAGAGGGTAAAGAATCTACCTGCAATAAATCTAGCATAAAAGGTAAATCACATAAATAGCACTTTAAATTTTAGTATAGTTTAATATTAGCAAGAGTTAACTGAAAATATTTTGCTTTTAAGCTCGGGGACTTGCACACTATGGATTAAAAAATAAATCTTTTCTTTATTGATAGCCCCCTTTTTCTATTTTACTGAATCTGAACTGGCATATTTGGAAAACAAGTTCTTGAGTTATTTTCTTAGAAAATCATCCTTATAGATATTCAGTACATAATAGGGATCTAAGTGAATTTCCACAGTAAAATTTTCTATACATTTCTCATGTTCTAATATGGACAAACTCAATTAAGTGTTTCTAATTTTTTAATTCTTAGTATATCTTCTGATGAATAACTGGATTTTGTTTGCTACATATTAGTTTATGGAAATAGTAAAGAAATTATTTAATGTTATGATGTAGCATTATAGCAAAAGACAAATTCTGACTATACATGAATAATCCAAACAGAGAAGACAAAGCATAAACCAAAGTTTTAACATAAGACATGAAAGGTTAGTAAGAGAGGGGGATAAGAGACACATTTTACTTTTCCCTAGGCTAAAATTTCACTGCACTGAGACCAAAAAGAGACAAAAGAGGAGGGAGAGAGAGGGGAGAGCCGTGTAAATAAATTCAGAATGAAAAAATAAAGACCTAAATGTAAGCATATATATCATAAATCAAATATATGTCTGACATTAGTTTCAAATACACACGATAGTCTCCATTTCATAGAGATGGATAGACCGTTTTTTTTTAAGAAACCCGTTATTTTTCTGGGGCTTCGCTGGTGACTCAGAGGTTAAGAATCAGCCTACAGTGCAGGAGATGTGGGTTTGATCCCTGGGTCAGGATCTGAAGGAGGAAATGGCGCTGTACTCCAGTATTCTTGCCTGGGAAGTCTCATGGATAGAAGATCCTGGCAGGCTACAGTCTGTGGGATCACAAGAGTCTGACACAGCTTAGTGACTAAACAACCAATAGCATTGTTATTTTGCTCATCGCAAGGCAATTTCTGTCACTGTTCTACCCTACTCCTTGTGACCCCATGGACTGCAGCATGCCAGTCTTCCCTTTCCCTCGCTATCTCCTAAAGTTTGCTCCAATTCCTGTCCATTGAGTTGGTAATACCACCAGACCATCTAATTCTCTGCTGCCCCCTTCTCCTTTTGCCTTCAATCTTTCCTAGCATCAGTCTTTGCCAATGAGTCGGCTCTTGACATCAGATGGCCAAAGTATTGGCGCGTCAGCTTCAGCATCAGTCATTCCATTGAATATGCAGGTTGATTTCCTCTAGGATTGACTAATTTGATCTCATTGCTGTCCAAGGGACTCTCAAGAGTCCACACAATTCAAAAGCATCAATTCTTTGGCACTCAGCCTTCTTTACGGTCCAACTCTCACATCTGTCCGTGACTACTGGAAAAATCATACCTTTGACTATATACACTTTTGCTGACAAAGTGATGAGTCTACTTTTTAATATGCTGCCTACGTTTGTCATAGCTTTTCTTCCAAGGAGGAAGCGTGGTAGAAAATTTCATGGTTGCGGTCACCATCTGCAGTGATTTTGGAGCCCAAGAAAATAAAATCTGTTACTGCTTCCACTTTTCCCCCTTCTATTTGCCATGATGTGGTGGAGTCGATTGCCATGATCTTAGTGTTTTGAATGTTGAGTTTTAGCCAGCGTTTTCACTTTCCTCTTCCACCCTCATTAAGAGGCTCTTTAATTCCTCTTTGATTTCTGCTATTAGGGTAGTATTTTCTGCATGTCTGAAGTTGTTGATTTCTCCTATCGATCTTGATTCCAGCTGTGCTTCATCCATCCTGGCATTTTGCATGATGCACTCAACATATCAGTTAAATAAACAGGGTGGCAATATACAGCCTTGTCATACTACTTTCCCAATTTTAAACCAGTCAGTTGTTCCATGTAAGGTTCTAACTGTTGCTTCTTTACCTGCACACAGGTTTCTCAGGAGACAGGTAAGATGGACTGGTATTCCCATCTCTTTAACAATTTTCCACAGTTTGTTGTGATCCATACAGTCAAAGGCTTTATCATAGTCAATGAAGCAGATGTTTTTCTGGAATTCCCTTGCTTTATCTATGATCCTATAGATGTTGGCAATTTGATCTCTGGTTCCTCTGCATGTTCTAAACCAAGCTTGTACATCCAGAAGTGCCCAGTTCACATACTTCTGAAGCCTGGCTTGAAGGACTTTAAGTATAACCTTGCCAGTATGTGAGTTGAGTGCAACTGGAAAGTAGTTTGAACTTTCTTTAGCATTGCCTTTTTTTCAAATTGGAATGAAAACTGACCTTTTCCAGTCCTGTGGCCACTGCTGAGTTTTTCAAATTTGCTGACATATTGAGTGCAGCACTTTTAACAGTATTATCTTTTAGGTTTTGAAATTTCAGCAGGAATTCCATCACCTTCACTAGCTTTGTTTGTTAATGCTTCCTAACCCCCACTTGACTTCACATCCCAGGATGTCTGACTCTAGGTGAAGGACCATACCACTGTGGTTATGCAGGTCAGGACTTCCCTGGTGGCTCAGATGGTAAAGTGTCTACCTGCAAGGTGGGAGACCCAGGTTCGATCCCTGGGGCAGGAAGATCCCTTGGAGAAGGAAATGGCAACCCACTCCAGTACTCTTGCCTGGAAAATTCCATGCACGGAGGAGCCTGGTAGGCTATACAGTCCATGGTGTCGCAAAGAGTCAGACATGACTGAGCTACTTCATTGTCACTCTCTAGACCTTTTTTTGTTTACAGTTCTTCGGTGTATTCTTGCCAACTCTTCTTAATCTCTTCTGCTTCTGTTAGGTCTTTACCGTTTTTGTCCTTTATTGTGCCTGTCGTTGCATGATATGAACACTTGGTGTCTCTAATTTTCTTGAAGAGATCTCTAGTCCTTGCTATTCTATTATTTTCCTCTATTTCTTTGCATTGTTCATTGAAGAAAGCCTTGCCATCTCTCCTTGCCATTCTCTGCAACTATGCATTCAACTGAGTATATCTGTCTCTTTCTCTCTCACCTTTTGCTTCTCTTCTTTTTTCAGCTGTTTGTAAAGCTTTCTCAGACTACCACTTGGCCTTCCTGCATTTCCTTTTCTTTGGAATGGTTTTGGTCACTGCCCCCTGTACAATGTTACAAACCTCTGTCCATAGTTCATCAGGCATTCTCTTTACCAGACCTTGAATCTATTCGTCACCCCCACTGTACCATCATATGGGATTTGATTTAGGTCGTACCTGAATGCACTAGTGGTTTTTTCCTACTTTGTTTAATTTGTGCCTAAATTTTGCATTAAGGAGCTGATAATCTGAGCCACAGTCAGCTCGAGATCTTGCTTTTGTTGACTGTATAAAGCTTCTCCATCTTCAGCTGCAAAGATTATAATCAGCTGACTTCAGTATTGATCATTTGGTGATGTTTCTGGTGGCTCAGATGGTAAAGAATCTGCCTGCAATGCAGGAGATCCAGGTTTGATCCCTGAGTTGGGAAGATCCCCTGAAGAAGGATAGGCTACCCACTCCAGTATTCTTGGACTTCCCTGCTGGCTCAGATGGTAAAGAAGCCATCTGCAATGCGGGAGACCTGGATTCGATCCCTGGGTTGGGAAGATCCTCTGGAAGAGAGTATGGCAACCCACTCCATGGCAACCCATTCTTGCCTGGAGAATCCCCATGGACAGAGGAGCCTGGTGGGCTACAGTCCATGAGATTGCAGAGTCAGACATGACTGAGTGACTAAGCACAGCACTGGTGTTTAAATAAATTTATATAAAAATGCAGTGGAAATTCATTGGAGAAAGGATATCTTTTTAACATATAGTGCAGGAACAATTGGATATCTACATGCAGAGTAAACCTTTCCTTATCTACACCTGACACATATATTAAAAATTAATTTAAAATGAATCATAGACCTTAATATACAAGCTAAAAGAAAAAAAGCAAGGACTTCCCTGGTGGTCCAGTGGTTAAGAATCCACCTTTTAATACAGGGAATGCCAGTTCAATCCCTAGTGGGGGGATTAAGATTCCCCAGGCCATGGGCCAACTAAGCCTGCTAGCTGCAACTACTGAGCCCACGTACTCTAGAGCCCGTGCTCCACAACACAAGAAGGCCCTGTGCCTGTGCTGCAACTGGAGAAATCTTGCACACCACAGCAAAGAGCCCCTGTGCTGCAAAAAAGACCCAGCACAGCCAGAAAAATAAAAATGGAAAAAGCAAATAAATAAGTAAGCAGATATACAATAGAAGAATTTTTTTTTTTTTTATCTTGGATGAGGCAACTATTTCTTAGAACACAGAAAGCATGAACTAATAAAAAAGAACATAAATGATACATAAGACTTTTTCAAAATTAAAAACTGTCAAAGTTTTCGAAAGACCCTATTAAGAAATTGAAAAGGCAAGTCTAGACTAGGAGAAGGTATTTGTAAAATAGATGTCTGACAAAGGACCAAGTATATATGCTTACAACTTAATAAAAAATCATTACAAATGAGCAAAAGAATTGTAAAGACATTTTACCAAAAATGATGGATGGCAAATAAGCACATGAAAAGATACTAATCATCATTTGTTATTAGGGAAATGCAAATTTAAACTAAAATGAGGTTCCACTAACTACCCCCTGGGTTTCCTTGTGGCTCAAATGATAAAGAATCCACCTGCAAAGCAGGAGAGCTGGATTCAGTCTCTAAGTTGGGAAGATCCCCTGGAGGGAGGGAATGGCAACCCACTCCAGTATTCTTGCCTGGAGAATCCCCATGGACAAAGGAGCCTGGTGGGCTACAGTCCATGGGGTGGCAAAGAGCTGGATACGACTGAGTGATTAAGCACAGAAAATCACCCACTAGAGGAGTTAAAATCAATAGACCTGAGCATAGGAAGAGTTGAGAAGGATATGAAATAACTGGAACGTTCATCCATCATGGATGGGTACACGTTTACAGCTTGAAAATCAGTTCAGCAGTGTCTCATAAAGTTAAAAAAGAAATATGTTCTAGCCCTCTTCTTCATTTACCTGAGAGAAGGTCTATTCTGTAGGCACTGAATGGTTGTTGAGATTGGAAACCCGCTGACTTGCTTTGTGAAGATCATCCTTTGAGTAACAACTAAGCTGAGTAAGAACAGAGAGATTTGAATATTGAGCATCACGAAATGTCAGTACTGCTTCTGGGGAGCTTTTGCTAAAATACAAATTCTGATTCAGGAGTTCTGAGCTGGAACTCAGATGTCCATATTTTATTTGGATAACATCCTGAAAAAAAGAAGGGTTAAAGAAAACGGAATCAAACTGTAAGAAGACTAAGGAAATATCAATATGGAACACAGAAAGGTTATTAACTAGGCTTAGCTGTAGGAATATAATACAAGAGTCAATCTTGGAAATTATTGAAAATGTCTAACCAGTAGAAATTGATCACTAACCCAGAAGATAATATTCCTGAAGATGCTCCAGATGTTTGGACTCAGATTTGCTGAACAGTAATGATACCCCTCAGATGGAAACACAGGGAAGAACACATTTATTTTAAAAACTTGAGATCAGGCTGAGGTTGTAAATTCAGAAGTCTTGCAGATGGAAACCCTTTACCATGCTGATTCAGGAGGTAGGCAGAAATGAAGACCTTGGCATAACAAAAAATGACTCTTGAAGTGATAGAATAACATTACCAGTAGAAAAAGTGCTTTTAAGAAAGTAGTTTAGGAACATCCCTGGCAGACCAGTGGTTAAGACTCTGTGTTTACAACACAGGGAGCACAGGTTCAATCCCTGGCCGGGGAACTAAGATCACATGCCATGTAGTGTGGTCACAAAATTTAAAAAAATATAAAAAGAAAGTGGTTTACGGTCCCTTAGGGTCCACTTATCCACATTTTGAGTGAGCAGGGGATTATGAGTCAGCAACAGAAACTGAAAAGGTGGGTCAAGAAAAAGCAGAATAAATAGAAGATTACTCTTTACACTGAACTCCCATAAGGGTTTCACAGATAGGCACTGTAATTTTGTACATACCGGGAAAAAGCAGTTATGTGATTTTAGCCAAGGTCAAGGGGATAGTTTATATAAGCTGCCCAGATGTCAGGTATCTTTCCTGGCTGAAAGCTCAATGTTCTTTTCTTTAGGGAATGCTAAACACATATCCAGGGGACTTCCCAGGTGGCTCAGTGGTAAAAGAATCTGCCTGTCAATGCAGGAGATGCAAGAGACCTGGGTTCGATCCCTGGGTCTTAAAGATCCCCTGGAGGAGGAAATGGCAATCCACTCCAGTATTCTTACCTGGAAAATTTCTCGGACAGAAGAGCCTGGTGGGCTGCAGTCCATGGGATCGCAGAGTCAGACGTGACTCAGCAGCAGTCGCCCCAAACACCAATCAGGGTGCTAATGTTGAGTAAACACTGTTGCCCCATGAAGTTGTGGGGTGAAACCCGTGGCTCTTCTGTCTCCTGCCTTCGCAGGTGGGTTCTTCACCATTAGTGCCACCTGGGAAGCCCATGAAATAATTAAGGCGTGCTAATTTAAAAATTAATCAGACACAACTGAGCAACTGAACAACAACATTTAAAAATAAGCAGGATGCTTTTTATGTCATATGCATGACTACTAAAATGATAATTACTTGTTTATGGCATTTCGTATTGCCAGTGAGATTAGGCATGGCCTTGGATTTTTTCAGTGAATATAAGGAGATTCTAAAAGGAATGGGACTTTGCTTAATTTGTTGAGTTCTCTAGTTTAAAAGAGAGAGTTTAAATGAACATATTCTAAGTATTCATCTTGCATTAATATTCAGGAAGCTAGCAAATGTATCCCCAAGAGAAGTAATTTTTAGTAGTTTTGTACTTGCAGATAATTCTGTGTGCTACTTTGAAGGATACTGTATGAGCATATGAATGGGGAAAATGGCAGAAAGGCAAGAAAACATTTTCTTTTCTTTCTCTCTCTCTCTCTCTCTTTTTTTTTTAATATAGAACAAATGAAATAGATCTGCCTTGGGTTCAGAGTTAATGCTTTTTTACTGTATTCTTATGTTAATATTTTAAATGAATTATTTTGCCCACTCTTACAATAATATTTAGACAGCCTTTCTTCTTTCATTTATTGTAGTGGGAGCTAAGTAAGAAAAGGAAAATGACTTTCAGAACTCTTGAGTTAATAGGTAGCTCAGAGAGACATGGTCGCTTCCTTCCTTGAGTTTGACTTCACTGGTATTATCTCAAGGACAGCAACTGAGATAATGCAATACAGCTTATAATAGGATTGAGTGACTCCATTAATCTCTTCAAACTAATTTATTTTGATGGTAAAACATCTGGGTCTATATTGGTGCACATGTAGCAAGTAACACTGGTCAAGAAAATTAAGATTTTTCCAGGTCACATGGAAATTGCAGTACAATATTTTTGCTATTGTGTAACAAAATTTGATTCTATGCTCAGTATCTGGGTGATCCAGAGAGTTTCCAAGGGAGTCAGATACATGTTTCAGTATAGACACAAAGTAAAAGATCCGTTTTTATTCTGTTTAAGATTTTGAACATTATATTCAGCTACCCCCGCTCCCCCCCCAAAAAAAAAATTCTAGGTTTTTAAAACTCCAAGAATGTATACATTAGCTCCCTTGTCACTTGTGCTAAATCAACCCAAATGAGATTTGAATAAATTGAGTAACTCTGTGTGTGCTACCATGGGAAGAAATAGTGGTGATTACAAGAACCATAGGAAACTTCATTGGGTGTGAATAGTATGCAGCTACATAGTAATTAGTGAGCATTATGGAGACTAGAGCTATAGTAGCAGGAGTCAAAGAAGTCAAGCTGTTTTGCTCTAAAAATAAATCAAAAGAATTTATTGAGACTATCAGGAGAGAAATAGTTTGGTTGAGTGGAAGTACATTCATGTTTTTAATATTTATTTATTTATTTTATGGTTTTTCCTTTTTTCTTTTAAATTAATTAATTTATTTTACTTTACAATATTGTCTTGGTTTTACCTCCATTGACTTGAATTCACATTGACAGAGACATCCATGTTCTCTGAAAAATTACGTAAACAGCATGTTTCCCATTTTGCTACAACTATACTGATTTGTACTTGAGTAGCCAACTTTTTCATCAGTTCTTTTTAGTAAAAAAAAAAAAAAAAACCAAACTGCCTTTTTATTTTTAAAAATAAGAAAACTTATTTGTTATAAAATATTTTCCATCTGTTTATTCTTAAAATATTATCCTTTTTAAATCATATTTCTTGTCTACTTACCTTCAAAGTGCCTCCAATATGACTAACAGATTAAACGAGTGTTTAAAACCATCTGCTAAAATTTCTCAGGGAAGAGAGTTACATCCTCAATTGTGGACACAACTAACTGTGAGAGCTGGTGGATGTTTGGAACACTTGGTGAGCTGGGGGTAGAGAAGAGGAAAATGAACAGAAGCATCTAGGCTGACCACCATGGTGGGTGGTGTGGAATAAGGGGGAGAGAAAACTGAATTTGTTAGAAAACCTTGGCTGTGTTCCATTTGTACTTCCAATCAACAGTTGGCCCTAGGACGAGTCACCATGCTTTTTTCTTAGTTTTTTTATCTTGTTAGTGAAGAGGTCCACTCAAGGTCCCTTCTAGCTCTAGAATTTCACAATCTGTTGCAAAGATGTAGCTATACAGATATGACTTAGTTGTATTAGGTGCACATGGTTTAACTGGTTTTCTGTAATTGCTGACACAACAGGGAAATTTAGAGACAATTTAGTAACAATGATTGGGCATGACACTGTAGACCGCCTATTGAGTTGTTGTTGTTGTTCAGCCATTCAGTTGAGGCCAACTCTTTGTGACCCCATGGACTGTGGCATGCCAAGCTTCCCTGTCCTTCCCCATCTTCCAGAGTTTGCTAAGATTCATGTCCATAGCGTCGATGATGCCATCCAACCATCTCATTCTCTGTCACCCACTTCTCCTCCTGCTTTTTGCAATCTTTCCCAGCATCAGGGTCTTTTCTAGTGAGTCAGCTCTTCGCATCAGGTGGCCAGAGTATTGGAGGTTCAGCTTCAGCATCAGCCATTCCAATGAATAGTCAGGGTTGATTTGCATTAGGATTGATTTAGAGAGCACCAATAAATGATTACCTTGAGTTATAGCATTGGTGAAGACAACATTTTAGCCAAGATCATCTCAGTAAATGATGTGTTCTTCAGCATAATGCTATGGGTTAAAGAGCCCCTTCCCGACGGGTTACGAAGTATAAATATGTTAACAGTGTGAGACAATGCTTGTGTTATTTCTCTACTCTGAACAGATTGTTAGGCCACTTGCATGTTCAGTGTACTATAATACAGAAAATCAATGGCTGCACCCTCCAGTATATAACAGGGTGAAGCCATTAAACATTTCATCAGGAAAATGCAAAGTACAGCTGTAAAGTTCTTTATTGTTGGAAAGGCGTCATTACAGTAGTACTTACTTGGTATTTACCACCAGCTTGTAAAAATCTACCATGGCAAATTTCACGGTAACCTCGTTAACATTGAACATTACTGAAACCATTTGGTGGAGGAGACAGTTTAGAGGGTAATAATAGGGAATAAAAGCCAAATGTTTTCCTGAGGAAGACTGCCTGTGTCATCTCTACTTGTGAAATCTGTCCATGATGCTAAAAAGAATCAAGGTCTCCTCCCTCTATTTTTTCTTCTTTTTTTTTTTTTTTTGCAAAGATATGTCATTCTACAACTTGTAACTCTGTTTAAAACACAAAATAAACATAGTCTGATAACATTGTCTTTAAAGGCATATTTGGAAATTACCTGAAAGACACAGCAGGTAGATGGTGTTCAAATGATAATCCCCAGTGAAATCCATCTCTAACGACAGGATTTGGAAAAAAAGAGAGGGGAGTCGAGGAGACAGATGGTGTTCATAGTGCATATAGAACTTCAGCATTAGCTTTAGAACTCAAGGCCTTGGCAGCAGCCTGAAAGCAAGCTATTTTCCATTGATTGGTGGGGATCATTTTCTCTCTCTGTTGCATGTACTTTTTCCACCATCCACACCGCTTAAGTGTCAGCAGATCTGCCACTGACCTTTCCATAGCTCTCTGCTGAGGTGCCTACCATGGCGTTTCTAACGCTTGTCAATTTCTTTCCAGACAGAGCTTTTTGTACATGCCTTCAAGGATCAGCTGGTCAGAAGTGCCCTTTTAGCACTTTACACCGCCAGGCCGGGAGGTGTCCTGACGAAACCACCCTCTCCTAAGAGTGGCGCAGAGGAGAGCAGTTCCCAGGACCCACCCCTGCCGATGAGACGGCAGGACTCCATTCCACACCATTCAGACTATGATGAGGAGGAGTGGGTAAGTCTTTTATTTCTTTTTAAACTTAGCTTGCCTCCCCATGTTTAGTACTGTAAAACAGAGCATAAGTGTCAAGAAATCTCTCCTTTTCATCAGAACATGTTGGAAAGCAGTCATGATACAGATTGTGGGTAAATAGGTCATGGTTTTTTCCTTGGGGGCAAATTATAAATGAAAGTTTTAACCCAACCACATTTATTTGATGTGAAAATTTATTTGATATCAAATAAGTTTTATATATATATATATAAATATATATAAATGTAATATAAATATATATGATATATAATAAAATATATATAAATATAAATAAATATCTAACCTACTTGATAGCAAATAAATATATATATACATATATATATGTATATATAAAACATATGTTGTTGTGATTGTTGCTGTTTAGTCATTGAGTTGTGTCCAACTCTTTGTGACCCCGTGGACTATAGCCCACCATGCTCGGGATTTCCCAGGCAAGAGCACTGGAATGGGTTGTCATTTCCTTCTCCAGGGGATCTTTCCCACCCAGGAACTGAACCCGCATCTTCTGCATTGGCAAGCAGACCCTTTACCACTGAACTGCTACATTATATATGTTAATGTACATATAATGTAGTCAAATAATAATTATCTCCAATAAATGTCATCAACGTGATAGCTTACAGAGAACCATGTCAGGTTCCTGATCTCCAAAGAAGATTTAGCTTCAGGACCAGGGACCAGGCTTGATCACTCAAGAAGTTTTGTGTAGCGGAGTTTTATTAAAGTATAAAAAGCGACAGAGAAAGCTTCTGACATAGACATCAGACATCAGAAGGGGGACAGAGAATGGCCCCCTAGCTAGTCTTATCAAGGCCTTATATACTTTTTTCAGACCCACTCCCACAATATATACATCTCAAATTAGCAAGATTAGAACCAACAATAGAAAGTTCTTACCAGACCCACTCCCATATTATATATTTTAAGATGATAGAATTAGTCAGAAGGTTCTTGTTAAGGAGAAACATGTCCTCGAGTAGGGTACATTGTTATATTGACTAAGACAAAGCAATGTAGAAAAGCAAGTTTGTCCTTCTCTCCTTGAGAGTCCCAGACCCCTTTCTCCTTCTTCAGTGCTCTGGAACTCTTCCTCCTCCTTGGGAACCCTTGACTTCTTATGAACCTATGTAGAAATTGACTCTCTCAAAAGCAAGGATGCCACAATTGCAAGACTGTAATATTTTCCCTATTTGTTAAGGAGATATAAACCATTAAAATTGTTTTTAGAAAAAGAGTCAGTAATCATCCATAATCCATGACTTGGGTACAACAAGTATTTTCATTGGTGCAGTCCAGTGTGTTAGTTTTGGGCATACTTAAAAAGCATTAACATTTAAATAGCAGTGGACATAGAGATCTGTTAAGTTCTTTTGTTTATTGGGTTTGTTATTTAAAAAATGTTGCTCCAGGTGGCTCTAAAATTGGCAAAAGAAGGGCCACATGAAAGCATCTGAAAAAATAACTAGTAAAGGCAAATAAAGGTTTCCCAAGTGGCGCTAGTGGTAAAGAAACTGCCGGCCAATGCAGGAGTCATAAAAGACACGGGTTTGATCCCTGAGTTGTGAAGATCCTCTGGAGGAGGGCGTGGCAACCCACTCTAGTATTCTTGCCTGGAGAATCCCATGGACAGAGAAGCCTGGTGGGCTGTGGTTCGTAGGGTCACAAAGAGTCAGACACAGCTGAAGCAGCTAGGCATGCAAGCACACACAAAGACAAATAAAGCAAATAAGTCAACATGGTGATAGGAACCCTAGGTGGGCAGAATAAAACAGAAGAACACCACGGTTTCTCTCTCTGGGTGAGAGGGAACAGTGTGTTTCTCCTGAATCAATATATATTCCATTATCTAAGAACTTTCTGAACTATATGCACACCACACACACACACACACACACACAGAAAAAAACTCCTTGCTATATCACATGCTTAACCAAGAAAATGCTGTTGTATGCTAACTGTATTAGATGTTAAAGAGTTAATGATTATTTTCCCTGCCACTCTAAATTTAGAAGTGTTCAGGGAGTAAATTATTTGAAAGGCTCAGGTCGCTCAAAAAAATTGCTGTCTGCAGGGCTATGAAGTGATACCTGCTCTTTCTTTTTTTTTTTTTTTCTGCTCTTTCTTTTGATGAAATTACTATTGCAGGAAAGACAGCACTGAGCTCCAAGAGGTAAATGCTGAATAAGTATTTGTTGTCACTGATTAAGATTACATTTCTCCCACTGAATCATTTTCAAAAGAGAAAATCTAGTATTTCTTCTTTTTACCTTCACCTTCTACTTCAATTTACGTACTGCTCCGAGACGTGCATACCTCGTAACCTCTCTGAAGTTCAGTTTTCTCCACTGTAAAGTGAAAATAACAGCACCTGTTCTGTATAGCTCTTCGTGTGGTCCAGCGATAGACGATTTGCCTGTGTGATAATGCCCCTTGTCCTGCAAAGGCCCAGGCACATGAACTGTATTACTTTACTATTATTGCTGTATGTTATCTTTTTTAGATGTGTAAGTTATATGTGATCCTCAGTATGAGGATCAATAATAGTCCTTGAGATAAGTGAGGAAGTGGGATAGATCATAAATTTGGTTTGTGGGACTTCCCTGGTGGTCCAGTGGTTAAGACTCTTTTCTCCCAATGCAGGGGACATGGATTCAATCCCTGGTCAGGGAACTGAGATCCCGCATGCTACCCAGCATAGCCAATAAATAAATTTTGATTGTGACTTTGAAAGAGTTTGAATAGATATAGAATAGAACTTGTATTTTATGAAGTAAACTTACTGTTAACTCCAGACATTCTGGAGTATGAAGTCAAGTGGGCCTTAGAAAGCATCCCTACAAACAAAGCTAGTGGAAGTGATGGAATTCCAGTTGAACTATTTCAAATCATAAAAGATGATGCTGTGAAAGTGCTGCACTCAATATGCCAGGAAATTTGGAAAACTCAGCAGTGGCCACGGGACTAGAAAAGGACAGTCTTCATTCCAATCCCAAAGAAAGTCAATACCAAAGAATGTTTAAACTAACACACAATTGCACTCATCTCACACACTAGCAAAGTAACGTTCAAAATTCTCCAAGATAGACTTCAACAATCTGTGAACCGAGAACTTCCCAATATTCAAGCTGAATTTAGAATGGGCAAAGGAACCAGAGATCAAGTTGCCAACACCCGTTGGATCATAGAAAAAGTAAGAGAATTACAGAATAAAATCTACTTCTGCTTTATTGACTATGCCAAGGCCTTTGACTGTGTAGGTCACAACAAACTGTGGAAAATTCTTCAAGAAATGGGAATACCAGACCACCTGACCTGTTTCCTGAGAAATCTGTATGCAGGCCAAGAAGCAACAGGTAGAACTGGACATGGAACAATGGACTGGTTCCAAATTGGGAAAGGAGTCCATCAAGGCTGATACTGCTACCCTGCTTATTTAACTTCTATGCAGAGTGTATCATACAAAACACCAGATTGGATGAAGCACAAGCTGGAATCAAGATTGCCAGGAGAAATATCAATAACCTCAGATATGCAGATGATGCCACCCTAAAGGCAGAGAGTGAAAAGGAACTAAAGAGCCTCTTGATGAAAGTAAAAGAAGAGAGTGAAAAAGCTGGCTTAAAACTCAACATTCAAAAAACTAAGATCATGGCATTTGGTCCCATCATTTCATGTCAAATAATTGGAGAAACAATGGAAACAGTGACAGACTTTATCACTTCAGTTAGTGATTACAGCCATGAAATTAAAAGACACTTTCTCTTTGGAAGAAAAGCTATGACCAACGTAGACAGCATATTAAAAAGCAGAAACATTACTTTGTTGACAAAGGTCCCTATAGTCAAAGCTATAGTTTTTCCAGTAGTCATGTATGGATATGAGAGCTGGACCATAAAGAAAGCTGAGTGGCAAAGGATTGATGCTTTTAAACTGTGGTGCTGGAGAAGACTCGAGAGTCCCTTGGACTGCAAGGAGACCCAACCAGTCAATCCTAAAGGAAATCAGTCCTGAATATTCATTGGAAAGACCAATGCTGAAGCTGAAGCACCAATGCTTTGGGGACCTGATGTGAAGAACTGACTCATTTAAAAATACTCTGATGCTGTGAAAGATTGAAGGTAGGAGGAGAAGGGGAAGACTGGATGAGATGGTTGAATGGCATCACCGACTCGATGGACGTGAATTTGAGCAAGCTCCAGGAGTTGGTGATGGACATGAATTTGAGCAAGCTCCAGGAGTTGGTGATGGACAGGGAAGCCCAGCGTGCTGCAGTCCATGGGGTCTCAAAACATTGGACACAACTGAGTGACTTAACTAATTGTTAACTTTTTAACAAATAATTACCACTTTTATATTAAATCAAGGGAGATTGTTGGAACTGTGTATCTTTTGTTGTCATAAGTTTCACCTTATTGTGTTATGCTAACTCCCACTTCTCTTCCTCCTCTTTCCGCTCAAGTCACTCCTCACATTCCTTCCTTCCTTATTCCCTTTTCTTTAGATACATTTTGAGACCTTCTATATCATAGGTACTCCAAATGGCAAGATAAATCATGCTAGGTTGTTAGATCCTAGAGCTCAGATTCTAGTGGTAGATAAAAATATGTTAATAAATAGTCACAAAATGTTGCAATAAGGATGTAGAAAGACAGGTGGAAGAAGTTAGGCTTTGCTAAAGAGACTTCAGCTCAGTATTTTAAATAAACTTATGATGGGAAAAAAGGAAGACAGTGAGGGAAAATGGTGAGTTGAGGTTGATGGTGAAGCATTCAGCACGGTGGGTGTTACAAAGTGCTTGTTCTGCCTGCGTTACTGTGCCCGGTGCTGGGGACCCAGAGGTGACCTGCCTACACATGCAAGGGTTCCACAGCCTATTCTGGGCTCTTGAGATACCAATGACAGTGATTGTGCAATTTAGGATTGTACATAGGAGGAAGTGGGAATCTGGGGGTCACAGTGGGATTTCCAGAAGTATTTCCTGAGAATTAAATATGAGTGGAAGATAACAGTATGAAAAAGAGGATGAGGTAACCTTTCAGACAGGAGCACATTAGCTGACAATGGTAGTTGTGATGTGTGTCTATTAGTTTTTTTACTTGGTTTGTTTTAAAGGTGACACAATTGACTATGTTTATTACTCCAAAAAGCATTTAAGGCTGAGAGGCTGAGAGGCAGTGACTTATAGAACAAGGCCCTTACAAGGAAGAGAAGATAATCAATTCCAGTAGGCATGCAGGAGATAAGTCCTGGGCAGAAGTGTACTGCTGGGCTGAGAATGCAGAGAGGGTGTAAAAATGGATTTAACTTTTGTGAGGGTGGGTGGGGCTGGATGGCTTCTTTGTTCTTTATTTGAAATAGTTTTCTTCAAGTTTATTGAGCTATAACTGACATATAACACTATTAGTATAAGGTATACAGCAAAATGATTTTTTGCACATATATAATCACAAGGACTTAATGAATGTCTACCACTTTACAGGACTATGATTTTTTTTTTTTTAGGATGAAAATTTTGATACCCATTCTCATAGCAACCTTCAAACATACAGTTCTGTTTTGTTAACAGTAGTCACCATATTGTATAAGTCCCCAGGACTTAACTTTTCTCGTAACTGGAAGTTTGTACCTTTTAATCACCTTCACCCGTTTTGTCCCCCTCCTCACTTCTGGCAACCACCAATCTACTCTCTGCTTCCATGAATCTGTTTTGGTTTTTTTTTAAGATTCTCAATATAAGTGAGTTATACAATATTTGTATGCCCATTATGTGATTGATTTCACTTAGCATAATGCCCTCAGGACCCATCTATATTGGTGCAGATGGCAGAATTTCCTTCCTTTCCTTTTTTTTTTTTTAAATTAGTAAATCCTTTATTTTGGTGACTATCAAAGGCATTCATCACTACCATGGATCTATTTTAGCTCAGAGGCGAGCTACTATCTAGTGAACTCCATTGTTATTAGACACTAAAAATAGGAAGAGACTGGAGGGTGTTGAGATTGGGATAAGGAAAGGACAGAAGCTCAGGGGACAACGTGAGATGCTACCCATCCTCATTTCTGGGAAATGAGTAGACAGAGCAGCTCTAACCTAAATGCTGGCCTCACCACAAAAGGTTTTCAGAAGAGGTCCCATAACAATCACTCACTGGACAAAAAAGAGGTCAAAGTTTCTAGAAGAGCTATCAGGATATGAAAGGCCAACTTGGGAACAATATACACAGCACCACAGCAGAGCTGGATCATGGCAGCCTGGCTTCAGTTAAGACACTGCTGTGGACACAGCGGTCTCTGGGGGCAGCACTCACTTCCAATTGCGCTGCTGACCTATGGCATGAAGATGTTGTACATGGTTTCCACATACATGTCATCTGGCAGAGGCTGCTTCTCACTGCCAGGTTCAAGGAATTTATTGATTGCAGGGATATTGCTTATTTTCACTATGTACTCCTGAAGGTGAAGGAAGGCAGTTTTTTTCTTCTAGAGCCAAAATGATCTGGAGTAGAATTATGTCTGCAAGGCTTAGCTGATTGCCAACAAAAAACCTTTGTCCATGACTCCATAAAACCTTTTCACACTCAGGAAAGTATCCAGTTGTAGCTTCTGGGCTATGTTAACCACTTCCTTTTGCTGATCATCTGGTTTGAGGTAAGGATACATTTGATAAGCAGTTCCAGAAGATCCAGGGTCCCCTCTACATACATGTCAATCAGGGTTCTCTCCTTGAGGTCTTTGCCAAAGAGACGGTGCCAATCTGCTGTGTAGTGGAGGATGCTCTGGGTCTGCACCAGCTTCATCCCATCAATTTCAGCCATTGGTACTTGTTAGAAGAGCAGATGGTTACCATCTTGCAACTTCTGCAACTGTTTTGTTTCTAAAAATTCTTTGTCAGGGTGGAGAGGGAGGTGGGAGGGGGGATCGGGATGGGGAACACATGTAAATCCATGGCTGATTCATGTCAATGTGTGACAAAAAAACACTACAATATTGTAAAGTGATTAGCCTCCAACTAATAAAAATAAATGGAAAAAATAAAATAAAATAAAAATTCTTTGTCAAACTTGACTCCGTCAGCATCTTAAACCCAGATTCCATCTGGCCTTGTCTGTTTGGATAGTGGAGCTTGGGTTTCACAGGCATCATGCCCTTTCAGGTTTTCTGGCTCCACTCGGAGTGACCAGAACTGCACAAAGGCACCCAGAGAGCAGTCTTCCTACTTCCTCTTTTGTGGCTGTGGGTTGGGGTGTGTGTGTGTGTGTGTGTATGTGTATGCTTGTATGTATGTATGTATATCACATTTTCTTTATTCATGCAATTTTTGATGGACACTTAAGGTGTTTCCATATCTTAACTATTATAAATAATACTGCAATGAACATGGTGGTGTAGATATCTCTTTGCAATAGAGATTTTGTTTCCTTCTAATATATATCCAGAAGTGGAACCATCATATGGTGGTTCTATTTTTAATTTTTGGAGGAGCCTGCATACTGATTTCCATAGTGGCTGCACCAATTTACATTCCTACCAACAGTGCATACAGGTTCCCTTCTCTGCATCCTCTCCACCACCTGTTATCTATTTTCTTTTTGATGACACCCATTCTAGAATGTGTGGGGTGTCTTTCATTGTGGCTTAGATTTCCTTTTCCCTGATGATTAGTGATGTTGAGCACCTTTTCATGTCTTCTTTGGAAAAATATCTGTTCAGTTCATCTGCTTATTTTTTAATTATTTGCTTTGCCTTTTCTGTTGGGTTGTACAAGTTATTTTTATATTTCAGACATTAACCTGGATGTCTTCTTTTATCATGAAAGCAGAATCATATGCAGAAGAGGGCAGAGAGGGCAGGCTGAGCAGAGTGGTGGAAGTTTCAAATAGATACCAAACAAAGTGGCGGAAGTTAGTTTCTAGAACATTTGAGAAAAATTAGAAATTCCAGACCTTGTGAGGGCCAGCCAAGAGGGCCCAAGAGGACCAACTTCAATAAAATATTATATAACAGTCAAACTTCTTATTGCTGTTCCTTGGAGACCACTTTCTACTAGAAAGATCCCTTTGTCTAAATGGGAAAAGAATTTGAAAAAGAATAGGTGCAAATATATGTAAAAAAATAGAAATAAAATATGGGAATCTTTTATTTTAAAAAATAGTACTGAAGTTATAACCACTTAACATTATTTTCAGATCTTTATCTAACCTTGAAAAGTTGAGTAAATCCAATGAAAATGTAGCTAATTGGAAGTGCCTTTAGAGACTGTACTATTAAATGAATTGGAAACATAATTTTGTGTACCGCTTTTCTTGGTTAATTAGGTGTTAGAAAAGTTTCGGCACTGATTACAAGTCTAGTCAACTTCCTGAAATAATTTAACATTTTAAACAATTAATTTAATTGGGTTTCTGTGATAGCATACAAAAACACTCTGATCGTGTAGGTTAATTTAGGCTTGTACATAATATTATAATAGCCCTATTTTTTAAAAATCTGATTTATTTAATTTCTGGCAGTGACTGTAGTTTTAACAATTACCTAACTTGAACAACTGCATTTAGTTTTTCATAATAAATATTTAGAAAGTAAGTTCATGTTAGTAAGTTACTCAAGTTCTAGTGAGCTAATGCATGTAAAAAACCTTTCTTTTGGAGGTCAGGAGAGAGAATCTCTATTAACTCATCAGTGTAAGAATGTCCTTTCTCTGTTCAACTTGTTTGCTGGAAAAATTAATGACATATGAATCTAGATAATAGTTATCTAGGCAATAAGGAAGAGATTGAAACTAAAATGATCACTGGCCAAAAATAAGTCTATTATTTGCTGAATTTTACTTATTAAATAATTGAGAGCTTTAAAGGTTTATTTTCCTGAAAAGTTAGTAGACAATTAAACCCTGAAGAAATAGGGGGATTTTTGTGACAATCTGTGCAAAGAAATAGACTAATCTAGCATTCTCCATGTTTTAGCTGGTAAAGATGACATATTGCTTTTCTTTCTCTACATCTCTACAGCAGATGCTGCCAACAGCTGGGATTCCAAGATTAGTTTGTCCAAAATATTAAAGCATGTCATCCCACCAAAGTATTAAATTGACCCAGTTTTTGTGGCTTTCAGTAATTATACTGTTCTCAGGAAATTGTGATTTAACACTGTTGGGTTTGGGACTAAATCTGCCTACTCTCATTCAATAATTGTTAAAGAATAAAGATAAACTTCTGATCTTTTAGATTTGATTCATTCCAGCAAAATGTAAGACTAAGAAAACTTTATTATTTAGCCATATTCCTAACTCATTTTTTTAGTTTGACTACTTTTCTATATCAGGAAGCATTTCAGCATCCAGATTAGCCAATTACTTTCCCTTCTTCCTGTCGTAAATGTAAATCAAATTTAACATTAGTTTCCACTCTTAAGCTAGGAGAACATTTACTATGCTTTATTATGGCAAAATGTGTTTATGTCACATAAGCACAATAGATGGTTCGCATTAATCCATAATAAGTGTTTGGTAATTTCATAGCATATAGAAACAATAGCACAAATTCACAGTAATACTTATTTCAGGTATTTTTTGGAATGAAGTCTCTATATAACCTGAAAAAAATGTGGTTTCTCTGCAACTCAAAATTCCCAAGGATTGAATTTTGGAGTAAGATTTACATTTTTCTGATACGCTCTTTCAAATTTTCACAATTTATTTTGTATTTCACCTTTCTCTAATGGTGTGTAGAACAAATATGAAGGTTTCAGTTTGACAGATGATTGATACAGCTATGTATATTGTCATTATTGGTGGCAGTGAGCATACCTGGTTGCAAAATACTATTGATGACAAAACTTATCTAGCCAGATTCCTCATCTGTGAACAATCTTCAGTGACCTGTAGTCTCAACTTCTCTTGCCAGTTTCTGTTCATCTTAGACCTTACCTCTAGGGAAAATAGTTGAGGTCATGCATAATGTTCCTATGCAAATTGATATTCCAAAGCATTTCTGTTCAGTTCTCTGACTGGCTAGAAGCTAAAATTATGCTATGTGAAACCATTGACCTAATCTTAATAAGAAGGAAATTAATCATTCTCATTTTTTAAAGGTAATGATATCTTATAGGCAGCTAGATGCTAATCTATCTTTTTCTAAAGCAATACCTCATGACTTAATTACCTAAAGTCAGTAAGATATCTACTAAAATATGGCCACTTACTTACAAATTTTATATATACATTCAACTCCAAAGTATTTTGTATAATAAAGCATTATTCTTGCATCCCATGATCACACAGTCTCATAAGCACTGAACTGTAGTCACTTGTTCATATGTCTATTTCTTCCATATATTCAACTTTATAAGTTCCTTAAGGGCAAAGACAATGCCATGCTCACTTTTGTGTCCCCCTAGTTAGCAGAGCACTCGCTCATTAAATGTACCCAACACTCTTTTGTAGAATACCTTAATGACTTTGAAATTTCCTCTCAAATTACTATTCTTATGTTCCTTCATATTTGGAAACATGGAATAATTAAATTTAACTTAACTCAGCACCATGTCAGGTACCTTTTCTGCCATTAGAACTCAGGATTTTTTTTTTTTTTTGGAGGATTTTGTTTCTCTCTTCCAATTCTCTCTTCCAATTAAAAGTGTTAAATCCCTCTCTCCTTAGTGCATATTTCCCAGAGTCATAATCAACCCTCAACTATTCAAGCCATTTTCACATTTATCTCCAAGCATAGAAGTGGTAAAATTCAAGATGGACATAGAACATCAGAGATGACCAAAGTTAATAAAATGATGAGTGAAGGTCTCCAACAGCTTCCAGAAACCCAGTGGTGGTAATTTGCATTTTATTTGATTATTTATGTGCTGATTGCAAAGGTTCTGGTTACACAGAAATAATTTCAGATATTTCCCAGCAAATATGAATTGAAAGCAGGTATTTTACCCTTGTCTCAGCTTCTTCTTTCTCCTTCCTAAGTCATGCCTAATAGGGTTGTCTAGTTTTGTTCATATTATTACAAGGAGGGGACATCGAAAGCATCCATTCTTCCCATCAGAAAAGACAGGGAGAATTAGGCCAGTTGTTCCCTGCATAGCAATGGAAAGTGTTCCATCATCTGTTTTCTTGATGGATGGGAAACCTTCCTGAACTTCTCCAGTCCATTTCACCCAGGAGAGATGTGCTCTGAAATCTTATCTGATATTAAAGTCCACAAAAGGTGATTAAGCAAAGTTCATGACTGTCCATTAAAATGCACAAATGTTCTATTAAAGAAAAGAAACCCCAAATGAGATCTTTATGGGCATGCATATTCATGAAATCCTACCAATTTCAAGAGTTTTCCACATGCAGTTAATACATTCACCTTCAGCCCCCTGTTTTATAACACCTCATACAGTGTTTGATACAGACCAGTTCAATGTATTTTTCAGAATTGATGGAAGAAGTGAATGGATGGATTTGCTGACTCAGCAATTCGTCTTCCAACTCAAGCCCCTGTTTTTAACAGAGATATTTTATTTTTATTCATGTAAGGCTGATTTTCCTGTGGTTTTATATTGGATACCATCATCTCCCTTGAATACTTTCCTGACTTTTACAATGCCTGGTTTGATGGTGTGCAGCTGAAACCCAATTACCAATTTAAAATTAAAAGCTTTAGTAAATCAGTTATTTTTAGTTTATTATTAAACAAAAGCTTTATTTCATATTTCCATGGATTGGAATCTATAGCTTGATGTGACACGTTAAGGTAAACTCATCCATTCAGAATATGAGCTTAATTCTAACTTCAATTTGAAGATACTTGTGATAATAGTTCTTATAGTTGTATCTTAATTTATTTTTACTTCTAAATAGCAGGCTATTAAGTTAATAAACAAATGTTAATTAAGCATCAATAATGTGCAGCAATGTTATGGATATTTGGGGGGAAACAAATGCAGTCCAACAAAAAAATGAATTCTGACCTCAACAGCCATATCATCGAATTCAAGTAAATGGCCAGCACTCATAAAACAAGCAGACATATTGAAAGATATTCTCAGAATGGAAGTAGTTATGTGACACACATTAAAAATGTCAAAAGAATATGAAGGTGGAAGAGGATGAAAAAATCATTTCTTCCTTCCTTTCTTCCTTCTTTGTTTCATTCATTCATTTATTCATTCTTTTATTTATCTAAAACCTGGTGAATACTAGGGGCTTCCCAGGTGATGCTAGTGGTAAAGAACCCACCAGTCAATGCAAGAGATTGTGGGTTCGATCCCTGGGTCATGAAGATTCCCTGGAGGATTGCATGGCAACCCCCTCCAGTATTCTAGCCTGGAGAATCCTATGGACAGAGAAGCCTGGCTGGCTACAGTCCATGGGGTCACAAAACTCAGACACAACTGAAGCAACTTAGCATGCATGTACGATGAGTACTAGGACCTGAGAAGAAAAGGATTAATAAATAATAGTCATTTCCCTTCTAGAGTGCACTGTGTATTAGAAAGAAAAGCTGTATTAAGCAGAGAGAGAATATCAGGAACAGTTCTTGGGTACGTGGAACCTGAAAGGGTGAGAATTTGGATTGATGGAAGGTAAAGGAGAAGGCCCTCGAAGCATAAAAAGCAGCATGTGTCATGTTAGAAACACTAGTTCCTCCAAGGTTTCCGTCATGTCTTTGATGTTCAGCACTCAGCAGGCAGGTAGCCTATGCCCAGAAAATATATGTTGAGCTAATTAGCAGCATGTTTCTAGGGCAGCAAGGAGACTGACCTGAATGAAGTTTTCATTTTGAAAACTAAAGAGACATGTGTAAAGTTAGTATCTTGGTTGACCTAACTACAGAGGTGCCTCTAAGCTGAGAGAAGAGAAAATACTTGCTGCAGTACTCAGCCTGCTTTTGATCAAGGAGTGATGGCACAGGCGTGGTTATCAATGAAGATAAATGTGGCTCTCGTGTGTAGGCTTGATCACGTGAGAGCTAATCAATAGGTCTGGGCAAGATCCAAACCAGGGACTTTGGAAAGGTCACCTATTGGAGAAACAGTGACTGACCATCTGATTCACTTATGTAACTAGGCACTGAATTTCAGGGTAAGGCCAGCAGCGTGTTCATGGGGAAACCGAGGTCAGGGATTATTGCATGAGTAGGTGGATGAAATTAAGCAGGAGGATGAATAAGAAGCAAAGGTTGGGGGCATCTGAGTTCTGAAGGGTATCACATATCTGGCTGATTCTAGTGGACATGATATGTATGTCATGGGCGTGGTGTTTATATACATGTGTGTAGGTATGTGTGTATTATGTAGCTTGGGCCATGAATGTGCCATCTTGTACCATAGAGTATTATATGTGCAACTCCAGGATTCAGAAAGGAGAGTTATCAAGCTATGGGATGAACACAGATTTGCAGTGTGGAGGAACCAGCCTTGTGGAGTGCAGATTACTCTCAGTCAACTCAAGGATAGACTGAAGCTTCTTTTTAAAGATGAGATCAGTCTTGTTAATTTACTAACTGGTTCTAATCAGAGTGCTCAGAAATTCATAGTGACCAGTGTCAAATTATGCATGGAGATAAAGATATAACAGGGTCCCCTTATCAACTCTAGTTTAGCCTTTACATTCTTGCTGATCACAAGTCATCCCTAGAAAAGTTAATCAGCTAAGGATTGCTGAATGAGTTTTTTTTCTTTTTAAGTTAACTGCTGATCCAAAGCAATAAGGATTTCTCTTGAGCTCATAAATGTGTGACATGCTGAGTAAGCACCACATTCCCTACCCTCATGGTTCACTCTGCCAGGTGTAATAGCCCCCTGGCTACTCATGTCTGCATCCTTCAAATGTGTGTATCCATTGCCATTGGCTTTGACCTGCATGCTAGCTTAGGTCCTAACCCAGAAATAAACAAGAACCAAGATCAGAACCTGACTCAGAATGGAATAAATAGTATTGCTTGTTCCCCACTGACTTTTCCCCTCATTGCTGAGCAAAAGTTGATAGCCACTTCACCTTCTAGAAGTTGGGTTTTCTGAAGGTGTTATTAAGGTCAAGGACAGCATTAAGCTCCGTTTAATAAAGATTAGACTTTAACCCACCAATGTCCAGTTACTCTCTTCAGTAGTAGGCTAATGACTGCTATTGGAGGGGGAGAAGAAGGAAGGCCCAGCCACCTACTTTTCTGATAGGTTGTCGTTGTGTGTATGTGTGTATGTGTTTCTAAACCTGTCACGTGGCTGAGGGGATAAACAAAATCTGGAGGAAGATCATATTTCTCTTGCCTGAAAATGGGGCGGGGGAAGGCTGGAAACATGAAGAACTCCAGCCAGTCTTCATGCTTCCACTGTCTTCTCCCTGCTAAGCAGGCGATCCTCTTCATGATTTTAGCAGGAAAGAAAGTGGCGTACGTCCCAGTCATACCAGCAATCCTAACTAAAAGAATCCCCTACATGGACTGGCCTCATGAATAAAAAGTCACCAAAATGAGAATGGATTTTGGCTGGTTATTTTCCTCTGAGCATATGCTTTCTTAGAGACATGATGGAAAATGGCTTGTTTAGAAATCAGATACTCGAGGTACATCTTCAAAAATGTTTGCTACTCATTGTTAGCATCCTAGCTCCAAGATAATTATCTTGCTGGTAGTTAATAATATTTCTTAATTATCTTCTAAGAAGTGAATTATCACCTTCCCTCCCTGTAGGCCACTCCCTGTTTCATATCCTGGGCCCACGAATGGATTTGGGGCCTTGTTGCTAACGTCACCCTCTGTTAATATTTGCTATTTATGTCCTTTGACCCAGACTGATTGGTCCTTTAGTCAAGTGATTGTTACACCCCTAATTACGTGGTACTGTTGATTTCAGACTTCAGGGTACATGGGACCAGCCTGACCTTTTTGTAGAATCTTCTGTTAGTTCAGAATTTGCCACGGGGCTCATTTTAAAGCCTCAGATAACTGAAACCTAATCTTAGTTTTGTGAGGTGACAGGCACGTATACCTAACCCTTCCTGGGCTCTCTCTCCCCGAAGCTTGTCCCCAGAGTTCTGGTGATTTCATGAGGAGGAATTCCTACTGGATACCAGAATTCTGTGGGAAATCATAAAAAATGAATTAAGTCTTTGGAATCAAATGGAATTTCTAGTCTACCTCTACCATTTTAATATTGGATGTTATTCAGTATCTCTTACCAGAAGTTTCCTCAGCTCTAAAATCTGAGTCAATAATATTGATATTATGTGGTGGTTTTTGAAGGTTAAATCAGCTAATGTTCATGTATCAGGTGAATATAAATAGCAATCCTCAGTCTGCCTCTGGGTTGGCGTCCTCTCTCTTCCTCCCTCTTTCGTCCCCTCTCTGCCTTTCTTCCAGACCTTCTGCGATGTACTGAGGACACATGTCCCTCAGCTGTGTCCAGCTCGATGCAACCCTTTGGACTATGGCCCATCAGGCTCCTCCATCCATGGGATTTTTCAGGCAAGAATACTGGAGTGGATGGCCATTTCCTTCTCCTCTCAGATAACTCCCAGTCTAGTATGAGGAAGAGCAATGTAAATCAGTGACTTTAATTTCCTCTGTCGATGCCTTAGAAGAGAAGGAAGCAGTGTCCGGCAAAGCTCAGGGTTCTCTCACCACCGGCCTGGCAGGATCTGCTCTCCAAAAGATAAAGAACAGACTGAGTCTGCTCAGAGTCTGCTGCTGAATGTGCCTTCAGCAGAATATCTGACTGTGCATGAATCATGTATTAGTTACATAAGCACCTGCTCTGTTTCTTCCCCCCAAAACATCCTCCCAGTTTGTGTGCCCTCCACCCATTTAAGTGTTTAAGACTGTTTGCCACACACAACACAACTGTTCGCTATATGATTGTTGATCTTAATCAATGAGCTCACTTTAGTTTGTTCTTCATGCCAGTGAAGATCTCTGTACTGGCTGCAAAGGTGACTTTTTTCTCACAGCAGAGTTGTGTAACCTGACGTATCTATAAAGGAAGAAGAACAATGGCTAGGTGGAGAATGTAAAATCACCCTCTTATATACCCTTCTGTTCATGCTCTTCAAAGATGTGATTAAGAGCAGTTGATCCATCCTTTATATGCCTTTGACATAAGAAAGATAGCATGCAATACTACTCATCTTTGATCAAAACGTAAAGTTTCTCTCATCATGAGTAACAGGAAGAGAGTTGAAAGCCTATCTCCTCTACAGAGCTAGTCTAAAAATTAAGAGAAATTCTTTCCTCCTTTTTCCCTCAGTAACAGAATTTATCCACAGCATTAGCTGGAGAATTGCCTCACTTTTCAGCTTATGGTCTGAAAAATAAGGTTGATGGTGGTGATTAAGGCATATTCAGAATAGGGACTGTTTTGTTTGGTTATGGGCTTCCCTGGTCACTGATAAAGCTACCTGGTAAAGTTCCCTGCTAAAGAATCCACCTGCAATGCAGGAGACCTGGTTCAGTTCCTGGGTCGGGAAGATCCTTTGGAGAAGGTATAGGCTACCCACTCCAGTATTCTTGGGCTTCTCTTGTGGCTCAATCAGTAAAGAATCTGCCCGCAACGTGGGTGACCTGGGTTCTATCCCTGGGTTGGGAAGATTCCCTGGAGGAGGGCATGGCTTCCCACTCCAGTATTCTTACCTGGAGAATCCCATGGACAAAGGAGCCTATAGTCCATGAGGTCACAAAGAGTCGGATAGGACTGAGTGACTAAGCATAGCATTGCACAGCACACTTTGGTTATATGATCTAGAATATAAACTTCTCACCAAATCTCAGTGAGTGATGTCACAAACTCAACCTGCTTACATTTCTCCAGCAGTGCCTCCTGGAAGTGATGAGCTTTTTAGGTCTCAAGATTTCCACTTCATTTTTTCAGGTACTAGGCAAAAGATGATATAGTTTATGGATTTATCAGCCTCCATTAAAAGCAAAGGAAATGTGCTTTTAATTCTTAGGAGGAATGATCTGTGTTTCGAGAAAAATTTGCTATGATTACTTGTGATTAACAGCATATTTTCTACTTAAGATAGAGGGTTATGAAAAGCAAGTATGATTTATTTAGGAAAGAGGATAGGATGTGATTTTGCCAAATTGCAATAAATTTACCAAGAACTTTTGTAGAAACCATGTCATTGGGCTCCCACTGGAAAATCACCTCATTTCTGAGCACCTAAAAAGCTTATTGAAATTTCAACTTAGTGTTCCCAGTTGTTTTTTTTAAATAGTTTAATTTTTATTTTGTATTGGGATAGAGTTGATTTACAGTGTTGTGTTAGTTCCAGGTATACAGCAGAGTGATTCAGTTATGCATATATGAAGTTATACGCATGTTCATTCTTTTCAGATTTTTTCCCCATGTAGGCTATTACAGAATACTGAGCAGAGCTCCCTGTGTATACAGTTGGTCCTTGTTGATAATTTGCTTTATTCATAGTGTGTATCTGTTCACCTGAAACTGTTCTGAAGACTTGGTGGTGCCCACGGATATGCATTTTAATTATCTAGGTCATTCTGTTAGGATGATCTGAAGACCACACTTTAAGAACTTTTAATTCTTAGAGTCATCAAATTCATAGCAACAGGAAGTACAGTGGTGGTTGCCAGGGGTGGGTGAAAGGGTGAATGGACAATTCATGTTACAGGGTACAAATTTTCAGCTTAGGAAGATGAAAAATTGCTGGAGCTGGATGGTGATGATGGCTGCACACCAGTGTGAATGTATCAATACTGAATGCCACTGAACGGTATGCCTAAAAATGGTTAAAATGGTCAGCTTTATGTTATATCTATATTATCACAATAAAAAGAAAAACAAGAAATTTGAATGCAAGCAGAAGTCATTATTTTAAAATATTGGTGAATCTTTGCTTCCACACTAATTATTGATAAAGAAAATAGATATCTCCAGTGTAAAATGTAATTTGTGCTCAATTATGGGTCCATGTTGTACGGTAGTTCATCATTGCTTTATGACAGGGCAAAAACAATGACCTAAATAGAAAGATCATAGCACTTGATTTATGCTTTAGTAAGAGAAAATAGATTTCTTGTCTATCCATAATTTGGCCAAACGAAGGGGGGTATTAGAGTCGTTCAGTCTGCATGATTGCTCCTCTTCCTACTGTCCTCAAGTGTATTCATCTGATTTTGCCTCACCTTGGTTTTGCAATAAAGATCCATAGTGATACTCATGCTTTTTTCAGGACAGGGTGTGGGCCAGTGTGGGGAAGAGCCTGAACTGCATTATTGCAATGGTGGATAAACTGATCGAAAGAGAGAGCAGTGGCGAGGGAGGCAGCGACAGCAGCAAAGATGCAGAAAAGGACTCTTCTCCAGTGGACTCCATCATAACTCATCCAAAGGGTAAGGAGTCATTTTTTTTCCCAATCATTGACTGAGTAAACAAAATGAGAAAGCCAAGATAAAATGAGATAGAAAAATGAGGAGTCAATAGTGCCTTTGATGAAAGCGCTGATCGTGTGCTTTTCCACTGCTCTGGCTGGGGTGATGGAAGGCTATTTATCAAATTGCATCTTGGTTGTGTTTTCAGAACTGCTTGCAATGCTCATTTTTTTTTTTTTTTTTTTTTTACTACATAAAAACCCTCTTGAAAGGAGAGCAGTGTTTTCTTTTAAAGAGTCTGATATAGTTTAATCTACTTTTATACACATTCCTCCAAAATTTTATTAGGAAGAGAAACAAGCATCTGAAAACACTTAGAAACTTTGAGGACTATCAGGATGCAGCATCTTAAAAAGGTTTCTGAAAAGGTGATATGGTAAAATGCTGTTCACCTTATTCCGAGGGAGTGAGTTTGTGAATTATTTCAAAAACATATAAGAAGTCTTAATACCATATAAGAAGAATATGTTTGTGTGTTATTCCAAAGACATTCATGAAGCTTAAATTTTCATCGATACATGTATAGGCACATAGACTGATGCATACATATGCATACACATGGGTGTGTGTGTCACTATAGACACACACACATATTTATGTATAGAGACAGAGAGAGATACTTTCAAAGTATGTCTTATTACAAGGTTGACTACCAAATATGGCATCTTTTGTTAAAATTTTTTTGTTAATTTGATTAATTTTGACAACAAAAACTAAGATAGATACCTGCACTTCTCTGTGATAGAAAGACTTGCTCCTAGAGTTATTCCAGCCAGATTCTTAAGTGTTTGGAGATAAAAAGTGCTACCCTACCCTCTTCTAAAATCTGCTTTCCCTTTTCCTTAAGGAAAATGAGTATGAGAAAATATGGCTGCTTATCAAATTAAATTGTTTTCTCAATTTGTTTTCCTGATTTTTTATTACTCACAGCTTCATCAGGAGTTTAATTACAGGAACCATCAATCTTTCATCACCTGATTAACAGTAGAGCCATTTCTAAATCACATTCGTCAATAGTGGCTTTCTAAAGTTTTCTTATTGTAGATGTTTCTCATCCTCCATAGTACACTCACTTAGGTGGAAAGTTTACACTGATTTTTTTAATGTTCTACTTGATTTAACTGTATATGAGGATTTTCTTTTTAAATAATATCAATTTTATTAATGAAGCTGGTCCAGATTCATAACTTCACATGAATCAAAATGAAAGCCTATCATAATTTATGTCAAAAAGAAACAGTATACTTCAGTTTTCTTTAATTGAATATTTCTTGACCATCAGCGATGAGCCAGGCACTGTGCTGTGCTCCGGAAAATGAGGTAAAGAAGTAGAATCCATATTAGTGATTTGTTCTGTCCATTAACTGTTCAAGGCACTTGGGGCAGAGTAAGATTAAGAGGTTAAGGGAGACTGAATTTTGCCACATTTTTTGATGTTCCAGAAAACTGTTTATTGATGAGAACAGAGTTCCAAAGTATTGGAAATTGTGCATTTATTCATATCTTGTATTTTATCAGAAGATCGTATCTGTGCAATCAGTTTCCATTTAAAAAGTAAAAATATTTGGTGGGTAAATCATTTGTAAAATTAGATGAATCACCTTCATTTGAATGTAAAATATTGCTTGGATATAGCCTAAAAACCATGTAGAATTTGCTCCTAAAGTGAATTCATAACTAGATCAGTTTTGTGGATAGTTGGAGTCAAATTATAACACAGTGTCTTATAATTTATTTCATTATCTTTATTAACTTTTATTAATATCTTATTTTCCATGTTTCAATCATTCTTTTTTGAGTTATAAACTTTTTTAGGATATAAGACATTGTTTCAATTAATAAAATAAAATACATACTTTGGTCAGAAAATTATTTAGTATTGGATAATGTATTACTTAGTATTAGATAATGTAGTATTATCAAATAATTCTAAAGTTAAAGCTGTTAACATTTTATGTGTTGGATGATTGTGTATAGAATGCACAATAGAAAGTTTTGGTAAGGATACTGGTTCATAAAAGGGATGATTAACAAATAAAAGTGTGATGTATTGCAAATGAATGTGTTCAGGTATACTTAAAATATATTAAATATGTGGTGGATGTTATTGCATATTTGATGTGGGATTGTTAATCAGTTATTTAAGTAGAATTATTTTTATTAAATAATAAAAATGATAATTATTATTGATTTATTTTAATCTTCCTCTTAATTTAGGAAAAATGCACTTTTAGTTTCTACCCTGAACTTTGTCACATTAAACAATGCAGCAGAGAAATTAATAATGGCTTTCTGAACTATAAAGCAAACAAGCTAAAGTTGCAGTTTACATATACTATCCCCTTAACTATTTCAGAAAAACAATATTTGAGATAAGTTCAGTTCAGTTTCTCAGTCGTGTCTGGCTCTTTGCGACCCCATGAACCACAGCACACCAGGCCTCCCTGTCCATCATCAACCCCTGGAGTTGACCCAAACTCATGTCCATTGAGTCAGTGATGCCATCCAGCCATCTCATACTCTGTCGTCCCCTTCTCCTTCTGCCTTCAATCTTTCCCAGCATCAGGATCTTTTCAAATGAGTCAGCTCTTCACATCAGGTGGCCAAAATATTGGAGTTTCAACTTCAACATCAGTCCTTCCAAAGAACACCCAGGACTGATCTCCTTTACGATGGACTGGTTGGATCTCCTTGCAGTCCAAGGGACTCTCAAAAGTCTTCTCCAATACCACAGTTCAAAAGCATCAATTCTTTGGCGCTCAACTTTCTTTATAGTCCAACTCTCACATCCATACATGATTACTGGAAAAACCATAGCCTTGACTAGACAGACCTTTGTTGGCAAAGTAATGTCAAAGTAAAGCTTTTCAATATGCTGTCTAGGTTGGTCATAACTTTCCTTCCAAGGAGTAAGCATCTTTTAATTTCATGGTTGCAATCACCATCTGTGGTGATTTTGGAGCCCAAAAAAATAAAGTCAGCCACTGTTTCCACTGTTTCCCCATCTATTTGCCATGAAGTGACAGGACAGGATGCCATGATCTTAGTTTTCTGAATGTTGAGCTTTAAGCCAAGTTTTTCACTCTCTTTCACTTTCATCAAGAGGCTCTTTAGTTCTTCTTCACTTTCTGCATAAGGGTGGTGTCATCTGCATATCTGAGGTTTATTGCTATTTCTCCTGGCAATCTTGACTCCAGCTTGTGCTTCTTCTAGCCCAGCATTTCTCATGATGTACTCTGCATATAAGTTAAATAAGCAGGGTGACAATATACAGCCTTGATGTACTCCTTTCCCGATTTGGAACCAGTCTGTTGTTCCATGTCGAATTCTAACTGTAAAATGTAAGCATCTTTGAACATGAAAATCTTTAACTACATCTCAGAAATTATCCTCTAAGTCAGATTGCTGCAAGTGGAATTATTTTATAAGGAAGAATTACTCCTTCTCTCCCATGTATTTATTTATACAATGACTTGTTGATATCAGTGTGGACTCATGAATATTTACTTTATTCTTTGGTTTATATGCCTCTAATGTTGTTATTTATTTGGGACTCAAATTGTTCAAGGGCTAGCTATTAGGAGCTCTTGGTGGTCTTTTGGTAGCTTCTCTTGCCATAGACTATGTCTTTAGTTTCTCACTTACTTTCTTACTTTTACATTTTATTCACTCTCTTATTCTCTGGTTTCATAAAAAACTTATTCTAGGTTCATCTACATTTGTCCTAGCTTGTGGTTCAGCTATTTTCCAAGGAACCCTGGTTTCTTTTTTGGAGAATAGCATTTAGAAACCAACATTTGGTTGGGTGGGGATGTTTTAATGGTTCTTTGTAACAATAGGTACTCTGAACAGCAGTACCTACAGACACTCTTTTACCTTACCAGCTTTAGATATTTTCGGTGATTCCATGCCATTTTGGACAGAAATCATCATATTGTAGTTTCTAATTATTTGTGTCTTGATATTGTGGTGCAGCAGTAAAGAATCTGCCTGCCAGTGCAGGAGACTCGAGAGATGCTGGTTTGATCCCTGGCTCAGGAAGATTCCCCTGGAGTACGAAATGGCAACCCACTCCATTGTTCTTGTCTGGAAAATTTCATTGACAGAGGAGCCTGGGAGGCTACAGTCCATGGGGTTGGAAAGAGTCAGACATGACTTTACATGCATGCATATACACATTATATAACTTTTTAAATACTGTATTTCTAAATAATATTTTTGGTAATGAAATTCATTTCTTCAATAACACCACATTTATCCTCAGTGCATAGCTGTGGTGGAAAAGTCATTACATTATTTTCATTCCACAGTTAATTAATAAATTGATTTACTGAGTGATTTGAGTCATATGAAGTTTATTGTTATGTGTGATATGCTAAACACTGATAGGCATTTCTTGCCACTTCATCTATGAGTGATTATTTTCCTAACATTAGAGAAGTTTTTCCCTTAGAATTCAGTTCTGCAAATATTTTAATCAATAAAATAATTGTGGTCGATTTCTGACCAATTAATCAATCAACTTAATATAATTTTGTTCATGTGCTTTTGACTGTTGTGTTTTATGTTGGGATATGTTTTGAAATCTCATAATTAACCTTATGATTGTTGGTTTTTCTTTCATTACCATCATCTTGTATTTTTACATTATAATCATCATGTTTCTTTGTTGGTTAAACAGATGGTCTTCTGAACTGTTGCTACATTTTTTCATTTTTTAATGTTCCTCTATAACTGCAAATATTTCTCTTCTCAACTTGTAGATTTTTCTCTTTACAGTGTATCAATCTAATAATGTTTTAAACCTGTAGTTTTGAAGGTTTTTTATTTTAGATCTAGAATTTTTCGCTATATCTTACTTCATAAATTTTTTTTCAGGGTTACTGCAAATAGTGCTGAGAGAAGAACATCTCTCTGTGCATTCTGAGAACGAGTAACAGAACCACCGTTCCAAACGCTCATGCTGTTGCATATCCATGTGTTTTCTTAACAAACGAGATTGTCCTCTTATTTTTGTACATTTAAACATACTTATAAGCAGGTGGCCCCGTTGGTAACGAATCTGCCTGCAGTGCAGGAGATCTGGGTTTGATCCCTGGGTTCGGAAGATCCCCTGGAGAAGGAAATGGCAACGCTCTCCAGTATCCTTGCCTGGAGAATCCCATGGGCAGAGGAGCCTGGTGGGCTACAGTCCATGGGGTCACAAAGAGTCAGACATGACTGAGTGACTAACACTTTCATGTTCACTTTTCAAAGGTATAGCGTCAAGTACAGTGCAACACAGGACTGCCTCCCTGCTTTTACATGCTATTCTATTAACGATATTTACGTTTTTATTAGCTATTCCCTTGCAGCTCAGCTGGCAATGTGGGAGACCTAGGTTCAATCCCTGGGTTGGGAAGGTCCCCTGGAGAAGGGAAAGGCTACCCACTCCAGTATTCTGACCTAGAGAATTCATTCGACTATACAGTCCATGGGGTTACAAAGAGTCGGACATGATTGAACAACTTTCACTTTCACTAATAGCTCCATTGAAATCCATAAACCTTGCTGAATTGGACCTATACCTCAGGCTTCTCAAAATTCAAGTAATATTTAAGCATTACTCTGTGCTAGACATTTTGAAATATTAGGGGCACAAGAAGATTAAGACCCAGTGTGTCTCAATTTTATCGAGGAGATTGATGTCTAAGCCTATGACTGTAATATAATACACTTTTGAGTACAAGCTGAAAAATACCTGTTTCCTTCATCCATCATGCCTACTGCCCTACTAAGGTTTATTTTATTCACATGTTGTAAACATTTCCTATCTACTCACAGAAGCGACAGATTAGAATGATGAGAAAGCAGAGCTAAATATAGATCCTTGAGGCACATTTCAAAAAAGAATTGCATGCATTGAAATACACTAGTTAATCACTATTCTGGGAGCATGTGTTCATCCAGCTGTATGTTGACCCATTCATGTTATTAGATGGCCTGTATTTCTCTGTCTTTCACAAGGGTATCATGAAGTGCCCTGTGAAAGGCCAAATACCCTATGTCACTGAATACTATGTTTTCCTCATCCACACAGCTGTAAGTCCTGCCAAAAAGAAGATGAAGTTCCTGTGACGTAGTTTTTCCTAATGAGCCCAGGTTGCCTTCACATCATCACTTTTTCTTCGTACAAAGGGGGTAAACATCAGGCCTGTCACAGACTTAGTTCACTTACTAGTGGTTAGTCTCATGTCCTTTCCCAATTCATAATTTTCCTTTAACTTTCAGACCCACTCGTTATGGGACCTGAGAATTCACTTTTCCTCCCACATCTTTTACTATATTTCCAGCTGTCTCCAGTTAACAAAATTGTCTGATAACTACCAAGAATTTATTTTATTTCAATAATTTATTACCATTTATTATCCATAGCTTGCTAGTGCCAAAGATAAGTCATCTGAAAAAGGCATCCCATCCTCCAAATAGGGACAAATCCAAAGTTTTTCGTTTGTTTTAAGCAAATCTACCATCTTTTATCTTCTATCTTTGGTTGACCACAATAACTATCTTCCTAATACACTGGAAATAATTAATGACTAGAACAATTAATCAGTTGACACAACTATATCTAAAATAGTTCATGGCATTAGGCCTTATGGAAGAGACACACCAAATACATATTAGTTGAAAAACAGAGGAAGATCCTTTCATTCATTCAATAGATATTATTTGAACATCTGTCCTATACCAGGCACTGTATCTAGAAACACATTCAGTCACTGCCCTGTTCTTGAAGTCTGGTGGATAAACAGTTTTATTTGAAAGAAGACACACAGAGATTTTCCAAAGACAGCTTCTGCAAGATAAAGAACATAGAAGAGGAAGTATGCATTTGGGAGTCATTAGCAGATAGTTAGATGAAACTGGAGAAAACGAAAAGAGAAAGAATAGGAAAAGATGAGCAAAATCTATCTTGCTGAACCTTGGGGCATGGAAACTGCCTTCAACTGAGGAGTTGGAAGCCCCAAAGGATGAAAATCAAATGCAACTTGGATATTAAACAAAGGTATGCAAAGAGAGGAAATAATCACTTTAATAGTTAAAACTGACTGCACTCACATTTATATGACATATAGTTTGCTAAATTTTGCATCCATCCCTCCCTTCAATCTTGCAACAAACTTATAGGGGATATTGTTTTTATTCCCATTTTATAGATGAGAAAGTTGAGCGCTGCTTCTAAGATCACAGAGCTGGTAGATATCTGAGCAAGGATTCACATCCAGGCAGAGTGTTTCCTGATTGAATTTGTCAAAAAGAATTGGGGCTGTAGAATAACTGGTGAAAAGGAATGCTTAATTTTTTATCTTTAATATATTTTTTTAATTGGAGGGTCACTTTACAATGCTGTGTTGGTTTCTGCTATACAACATGAATCAGCCATAAGTATAAAACTTTAAGAGCAGTTTTGCATGTGAGTCTACTTTCCTTTATGTTTGCTATTAATATCTGATTAATGGTTTGCCAGGTGGTCATAGCGAATGCTTCACTTGTTGCTTATCTTTCTTCCTGTCTTACAAGGCCCTCAACTCCCAGACTCCCACCTATCTCTTCACAGTGCTCGGCTCCCTTCTTCATCTCATCCTGCTTCATCCTTTCTTACCCGGTCACACTGGACTCTTTTGAGATCTCATCTTTTGCTTTTCAGTGCTGGGCTTTCAAAGGATTGCCCACCTCTACCATCCGCAGGCTCAAACTTTTTATCCACTGAGGCATCTTTTTCTGATCTTTCAGACCACAGCTGGCATTACAAGCATGGGAGCAGTGCAAGTGCTCAGATTCCTCTCTCAGCAGGGCCCCATGCCATGGGATTAATGCTCTGTGGTCATCACGCCTTTTTCATAATGTTAGCCGTGCTGTTGTGAATAAAGTTCAGTAGTGTGGAGAAGGCTGTGTCTGGGACATGGAGACTTAGTTCATCTCCAGTTCTGCCCCCGCTGGTTCTCCAGTGCCTGCCCAGCTTCCCCATCCTTATATCCCAGTCCAGTGACCATCTCCCATTCCCACCCTTACCTACCAAGGGGCCTGGGTGCAAGTGCTGGAGAGGCAGACTCAGGCTAGGTGCCTTTGAAGATCTGCACACAGGCTAACACCATGTCCAAAGGACTGGGACACAAAAGAGTAAATAGAAATCACCATGACAGGTCAGGGAGATACTACTGATGAAGGAAGAAAAAAGCTTGCTTACTGCTTTTCAAGCAGAAGTCTCACAATTTTATTTTTTCATTGAATTCTACAAATTATAGAATCATGCTTTCTACAAGGATTGCAAGTACAAAGTCCCACAGACATCATGTGTGATAATGATCAAGTTCACCTGAATGAGCCAGCTGAAGCTGATGGACACTGGACCAAACTAGGAAGCATATATCCCTTCAAAAGAGGGCCACCACTCCAGCTCTAGCCTGTCATTCCCATATGGGAACCTGGACCTAAAGTTACCATATCTTCTGATTTTTCAAGTGAATCTGAATTTTTGTATACAATATCCCAATTTTTAAAAGTTGATAATAGGTTTTTTTTTAATCATTATAATGTGAGGAAGGCCAAATAAAATACATTTGAGGGTCAAATGAAGCTGTTCCTGGGCCACTGGTTTGCAGCCTCTGTATTTCTGATTTATTGGAAACATTATTTTAAATGTTATCTCCCCTCCTAACCTTGGCTCTATGAGAGAATATTCCAAGTATTTTTTTTTATTTTCTCTGAATCTCCAGAGCCTAACATCATTCAGAGGCCAACACTGTGGAGTAAAGGCTGAATCACCCTGATCTGCATTGCTACCGGACAAGAAATGCTTAATTTTCTCAATATTTTTAAGTGACTGTCTTCAGTGTATGTGCACATTTATGCATGCCTCTGCTGTGCTATGCTCAGTTATGTCTGACTCTGCAACCCCGTGGATTGCAGCCCGCCAGGCTCCTCTGTCCATGAGATTTCCCAGGCAAGAGTACTGGAGTGGGTTGCCATTTCCTTCTATAGTATTTATGCATACATGCCTGAAAATCATCATATCCTCAGAACTTACACTTAACATGAGAATTGTTTCAGTGGTTTTATAATGTGTAACAAGTCTATTTTACTTTGTAAAGTATAAATATGCAAGTGCAGAGCATCATTTTCATCAACAGGATTATATATTAATACTCTTGGATTTAATGAATTTCTGCACATGAATATTTAGAATTTCATTGGGAAGAAAAAAAATCAATGAATAAGGGTCTTTAAAACTCATAGGCCAGTAAGCAAAACAACTTGTAAAGTACACTTAAAATTTTTTTAAATATCTGGTAAAAATAAAAATGATAACAGGCATTTTATTACAAACTTAGAATTCCAAATATAATGGTACATTATGACATTTTGAACATTCAGTTTTCTCAGAAAACTAATGTTATTTCCCTTAAAAATTGTACAGTGACTTATATCGAAATAACACTTGACTCAGAACCAACATATTGTACTTGCCAAGTCCACAATTTATTTTTTTGGCTACTTGTCCTTTGGCAGGTCACTTAAATTCTCTGGACCTCACTTTCTTTGTTGGTAAAATAAAGATCATCTGCAATTTTTTAAGATCTCTTCCAGTTCTGAAGTTCTATGATAATAAGATGTCACATAATTTGTGAATTTTTTTTTTCTTTCTTTTCATTCAGCGTATTTTAGTTGAGAATCTACTGTGTGTCAGGCACTATTCTAGATACCAGGATATAGTAGTGAACAAAATGGACAAAACACCTGACCTCCTGAGTTTTATATTCTTTTCATGTCTTTCAGCATAATACATACCATAAGAAAGAAAGACATTGCCTAATATGTTAAAAGTGACGTTCTGTGGAAAAATACAGAGCAAAGTAAGAGGGTTTCAGAATATTGTTGACGTTTAATAGAGCAAGCTTCATTGAATAGTTGATGTTTGAACGAAGAAGCAAGGAGATAAGGGAGTGAGCCATATGGGTACCTGGGGTAAGGATATATTGAGTATTGAAAACAACTAATGCAGAAGCCTTGAGGCATATGTGTGCTTCCCACAATCAGACAACAGCAAAGAAGCTCATTTGATCTGAATATGAAAAGTGAAGGGGAGAGTGTAGACGATGAGTTTAAATAATTTAAAGCCTTTGTATTGACTATTACTCTGAGGAAATCAAGAAGCAATTGGAGGGTTTTGAGCAGAGGACTAACCTGATTTGACAGATTTTAACACCCAGGCTGTTATGTTCAGACTAGACTGTAGATAAGGATAGAACCAGGCATAGACCAGTTAGAAGCTAATATATTTCTCTAATTGAGACATAGTGGCAGTAGCCTGGACTAAGAAAAGTAGCCTGGACATGATGCAAAGTAGCTGAGTTCTGTACTTACTTTGAAAGTGGTGCCAACAGAGTTTTCTGATGGTTTGGATGGGAAAATGAGAGAAGGGAGACGTTAGGAATGAGCTGGAGGATGGGGTGGCTGGCAAGGACTCTGGAAAGAACAAGTTTTGTAGTCAGGAATAGGGACATGTTCTCTTTGAATATCTTAAGTTTACCATGGAAGTATCAAGTATGCAGTTAGATATAAAAGTCTGAAATTCAGGAGAGAGGGTTAGATAAATGATCTCAAATTGGGAATTGCTAGCAGGTAATTTAAAGCCATGAAACTGAATAATGTCAGCAAAAAAAAAAAAAAAATGAGTTTTCAGAGAAAAGAGAAATGACCTACAGATCACAAATGGGGGCAAGCCGATGTTAACAAGCAGAGGAGCCGACATCAGGGTTGGACAGAGAGTGACCAGTGACTTAGGAGGTTAACACATATGACATCCTGAGATCTAGGGTTAGAAGGTATTCAACAGAGGAGGAGGGATCCATCTGCTCAGTGCGGCCGGTAGGTAAGGGAAATGACGGCTGAGAAGCGACTTTGGATTTAGCAGCGTGGAAGACATTGATGATGCTTATGAGACTGGCTGAACTAGAATACACAGAGATTAAAGCCTCAGTAGAGAAGGTTACGAGGAAAAGAAGAAAAGGAACTGGAGACAGCATGTATGAACCACGCTCTGAGGACTTTCAGCACGAAAGGAAGCAGAGAAACAGGGTGGAAGCTATAGAGGGAAGTAGAGTCAAGAGAGGATTATTTTTTTAAAGATGGGATGATAACCATGTGTCCTAATAGGAACCATCCAGTAACAAAGAAATACTGATGATGTCGGAGGCGGGGGGCGGGGGGGGGGGAACTGCTCGTGTGGTACCCTTCAGTGGTGAGAGGAGGGATGATCTGGTGTATACAGATAGAGGAGCTGGTCTTCGCTAGAGAACAAATAGTTCATCCTCAGAAATAGGAGAGAAGACAGGCAGAGAGGACAAGCATATGGGCACCAAGGAGGAAAGGCGGGGGTGGGATGAATTGGGATTGACACATATATATATATGTTTATTATTGATACTGTGTATAAAGCAGATAACTAAATAGCTCAGAGAATTACTCAATGCTCTGTGGTGACCTAAATGGGAAGGAAATCCAAAAAAGAGGGGATATATACACAGCAATTCACTTCGCTCTTCAGCAGAAACATGTTCTGTTGTAAAGCAACTATACCACAATAAAACTTAATTTAAAAAAAAGAGAGAGAAGGAAGAGCATAAGAAATGTGGGTGAGTAGACAGACATCAGATCATATGTCTGAATGACTTAATGCTTGTTCCCATCTTTTTAAAAGTAGTAGCCAAAAGTTTGGTGTTGCTTCGTATGTGCCAAAATTATTTTGAAGATGCTGCCTTTATCATTTCACCCTTGCAACACTCATAGGAGTAGTTCGACCCATTTAATGGATAAAGAAGTAGACAGTTGATGTTACATGTACTTTCATGCCAAGTCCAGTGGCCTGGCCTGGATTCAGACCGTGGTGGTCCAAGTTGAGGACCTTGTCCCTTCAATCACAATTCTGCACTGCTTCTGTTCTTTTCAGGAGAAAGCATCGCTAAATCTTAAATCTGTACAGATAAACTTTTTGCAGTCACCCTTGGCACAAAATGTTAAGTTTTATCAGATACAAATTAGCAGTATTATGAGATAACTTCATGAAAATCAATCCCATCAGTATCTCTCAAGCATTTACTATGGAATTGTACCTTATGCAGAAAGAGTTGCCACGTATTCATAATCACAATTGAAAAAATATTTCTCATTCTCATATATCTGATGATATTCATACCCACAGAGAAAGTGGGATAGACCAAAAGAAAAAAAAAAGATTCATATCTCCCTTGTGGGAGATATGAGGCATATAAATATAGAATAGGATAGGAAATAGTATTGTTTTTCATTATGGTTGGTTACTTGCCTACCTTAGTTACTCAGTCATGTCTTAGTCTTTGTGATCCTTTAGACTGTAGCCTACCAGGCTCCTCTGTCTGTGGAATTCTCCAGGCAAGGATACTGGAGTGGGTTGCCATTCCCTTCTCCAGGGGATCTTCCCAACCCAGGAAGATAAGAACCCATGTCTCCTGTGTCTCCTGCATTGCAGGAGGATTCTTTACCCGCTGAGCCACTGGGGAAGCAAGCCCCTCTTGCCTACTTACTCAGCACTTATAAGTTGAATCTATTTACTTTAGACTTTGTTGGATTTGTAGAAATAATTTTCTAAGGGTGCACTGTATTCCACTGGCCTTGAAATTAACTAGGAAACTAATCACTCACCTAGTGCACTTCAGGGTAGAAATGTGTTTCATTTTCTGTCCTCTTGGTGTTCTAATCAAGCTTTCATCAACTCACTCTCCACCACGCCTCTCTTCTCAATCACAGATAGTGGACAAAATTTAAATGACAAGAGCTCTCTGTTGTAGATGTATTGGTGATTTGAGGTTACTTGTTGACTCATAACCTATGTACTTACTCTTCAATTTCAGCATGTTTGTAGCTCAGAGTCCTGAGATTATAGTTTTGAGGGGTCAAAAGGCAAAATAAGCCCAAGGAATGTGAACACGTGACTCTTCCTGTTCCAGCATAAGCCCTGATTGAATTTTTTTTTTTGCTTCCACCTATACAGAGCATGTTTGATTAATGGATTTAGTTCCTGGAAACTGTCTTAGCAGAATTTACTTCAAGCTTTCAACTTTGTGCTATGAGATGAGAAGTTTAACCAGGGTAGCAGTTGATGCATTTCCTTTGCTGTTTGGCTAAGAGCAAGACTGGAAAGTTTTATGACATTGTTCTCAGACTGGCAGGATTTAAACAAACAAGGTTTCCTTAACGTGAGAAAAGGTTGCTTTGTTCTTCTCCTGGCAGTTTGTCTGGAGTCAGGCAGTCCACCCATTTCTCATACATCTGGGAGGTACCAAGAACAGTCACTTACTTTGGGTCATAGTTCGCTGGATGCTATGATGATTACATCTGAAAATGCATCTTTGCCCTTTGTGCGAATACCCTTGGTGCCTTTAAGACTGCTCCTCTTAGAGGCAAAGGAAGACACGGCATTTATATGGGATCTTCCTCCCAGAGTTACCATTAGCCTTGCCCAACCTGATACCCAGGGGCTTCCCAGGTAGAGCTGGTAGCAAAGAACCCGCCTGCCGATGCAGGAGACATAAGACACACAGGTTTGATCCCTGAGTCAGGAAGGTCCCTGGAGAAGGGAATAGCTACCCACTCCAGTGTTCTTGCCTGGAGAACCCACCCCATGGACAGAGGAGCCTGGTGGGCTACAGTCCATAGAGTCACAAAGAGTCAGACGCCACTGAAGCGATTTAACACGCATGCGTGCATCTGATACCCATTATTTCTAGATCTGGCCTTGCTTCTTAGCTTTTGTCTCCCTGTTCACCTAAAATCTACATCTTCCTGTTTCTCCCCCCCACTTCTACTTACTCCATTCCCTATGCCTACCATGGTGACTGTCCACTTGATTTTCCATTGCTTTTTATCAGGGCTTCAGGTGCAACTCATGTGTGTGTATGCTTAGTCACTCAGTCATGTCCAGCTCTTTGTGACCCCATGGACTGCAGCCCACCAGGCTCCTCTGTCCATGGGATTCTCCAGGCAAGAATGCTGGAGTGGGTTGTCATTCAATACTTACTTCCCCTTTATTCCTGCCTTTTCCAAGTCTTTTCATCATCTTAGCCCCATCCCCTCTCCCCTCCAGTCACACTTCTGAGCTCCTCCAAGTTAGCTCCTGGCTTCTGTTTACAGTACTCGGCATCATCAAACCAGACATCCCTCCCCGACTGTTCCTACAAAGACTCACTGTTTTGGTGTTCACTCCCTATATACCAAGCAGCTTCCCTGACCTCCCTCTGCATAGCTCTCCCTTCACTTGTTCAGGAAGCGACAGGACCTTGACTGAACATGATCTTCATACCAGAGATGCATTCTCTTGCCTCTAAACCCTTAACCCTGCTAGATGTGTCTTGTCCCAGCTTGCTTAGCACTTATACCCTCCTTAACTTGAAGGCATTACTTTATACCTCCTGAGACTTTCTCTTCTGTATTTTAAGCTCCTTGAGGGTAGCGGTCATGAGTTTTAATATTAGTATCACCCCAGGACCTCATACTGAAGAGGTTCTATTTGTCTAACAAATGAGTGTATAGTTGGCCCGCTGTGTCTGCAGGTTCTGCATATGTGGTTGGTTGAATCGCCAGATGTAGAACCTGTGGGTATGGAGGCTTGATAGCATTACACCATTTTTTAGAAGGGACATGAGCATCCTTGGGGGTGAATATCAAGGAGTCCCGGTAGCCAGCCCTCCACAGATGCAGTATTTCTCATGATGGGCAATGAAAAAAAGGGTAAATTGATACAACGAAGACAGCTTAGCATTCGTTAAAGACAGATAAATATATATTGTTTTCTTTTTTTAATTCCTGGACCAGAGCCAGGAGATGATTCATAAAGATGGAAATGGAGTGAGGAAGACTTGGAGGAGGGCATTCTTCGTGGCCAGGGACGTCATTCTAGGCAGCTCAGCCTCAGCAGGTGCTTCTCTTTCCCTGATTACTTCTCTGTTGCCTGGATTAGCTTCATTTCTGTGTTCTGTAGACCAGGATTTGGCTGATCCTTGGAGTCCTCCGATGGCTGGGTGTCTCGGGTCTATGACCAAAGCTGCACGTGTGTGTTATACAAAGGAGTCCTGCTGTAAGGTATCTGGAGAGGAAACCTTATCATTAGTTGATCCCTCCAAGCACTGATATTCGCATTGTAAAACTGTGCCCAAAGCATAGACGGTCACACAGGTCGCCATCTCTGAGTCGGTACAGAGCAATGTGTGTGTGTGTTCAGTCTGGCTCCTGTGTCCCCATGGACTGTAGCCCACCAGGCTCCCCCCGTCCTTGGAATTTCTCAGGAAAGGACACTGGAGTGGGTTGGCATTTCCTCCTCCAGGGGATCTTCCTGAACCAGGGATTGAACCCACGTCACTTGCATCTCCTGCATTGGCAGGTGGATTCTTTACCACTGCACCAACTGGGAAGCTCTGATATGGAACACAGGCCCTTCAACACCATCGATGGCGCTATGGGCAGAGATATACCCACTCCCAGCCCCCACCCTTGAAACCACTGCCAGTTCCATGCCACCTGAGGTTTGGACACCCTGTTAGAAACCCCGTCAGCTGTGGAATGGGTCTCTGTTCCTCTCACAACCTGGGAATTTTATCACCCTCCTTAAAGGCCATTCTAATTGTTCTGCTCCACAGTTCATCATCTTCTGAACTTAGGTGAATCCTACGAGCCAGCCTCATATATTTCCTCTGTCTCTTTGCATGAAGTTTAATGGGTAGGCAAGCTTTGAGCTTGTCCTTTTTTCCCAATGTCTGAAAAGTTGTGATAACAAAAATAATACTGGCTACAAGCTTCTGTGAAGTTAATTATTTTAAATGAACGAAGGAGACTGAGCACCTGAGAAGAAAATGGCTCAGAAATTGGAAAGAAAACATTATATTCTGCTCCCGTCAGTTGGAATTTGGCCCTTTTATTTTTCTCCTGAGCAACATAAGAGCCATTGAGCTCAGAGGACGTGAACATCCTGAACAGGAAATAGATGGTGTGTGGAGGAGGTGAGGGGGGCGCCCCGCCGTCATTCTTTGAATCCTTCAGTGAGTTCACTTGAATCCTGTTAGAGGAGCGAGTCAAGGGCTGGAAAACAGGCGACTTGGACGACTTCCAGCACCCTTCACAGAGCTCAGGAAAAGCTCAGCTAAGCCACACACATTTTATGCTTTCCTGAGGAAAGATTCTGCTTGTTGGTCTCAGGGTTAAGGAGTTTCAGCAAGTTTTTATAGAGATACTAAAACATTCTCTTCATATTTTCCTCTGTCACTAAAAGGAGCCCAGGGGAGAGAATCAATGATGTGGGCACTTAAGTGCCTGCTGGGCCAGTTAGCTTCTGGGAGAGGTGTAGGCGCAGTGGCTACGTGTTGGCAAGCCCTTAGCTACCTGGCGTCTCTGGGTTTATCGTAGGTGTGTATGTGTATATGTGTGTATGTAAAAATCTCCGTTGAAACATGAGGAAGCTAAACTCAGAAGCATGGATGTGTGCATTTCAAGATTCTTTTATTTTTTAAGCCTTTTATTGAGCTATAACAGATACTGAAAAGTATGTACATCTTAAGTAAACAGCTTAATGAATTTTTGCGTATTATATACACCCATGTAAGACCATTCACATGAAGACATAAATAATTTAGTGTGCCTCAGAAGGTTCCCTCATACACAATAGGCACCACTTTTAGTTGTTTAAAGATAAGTCTGAATCTCATTTCAAGATTTCTTACTTGAACTAGAAAATGCAGAATGAACTCCATCTTCATCCATCCCAGAAAATGACTTTCCCATCGGGACAAAACAAGCCCCACGTAAATTGTGAAATGGTGGGAGACAGGAAGCCGTGAGGGATGATGTCACAGTGATCTCAGGATTGTCAGGACCTGATACTTTTTTGGTTGTACCCCAAAAATATTTTTCAGGAAAAACACAAGCATTTGCTGTGCCTTTCTCAGAGTGATTTGGAATGCTCATTGAAGCAAAAACGCCCTTTATGAACTGACTCCTTCAGCCTGTCTCTGCCCTGTCACACACCATTGTGTTTATTTCAGAACCTGAGATTTACACTGAGTGAATATTAACAGGGAACAAAACCTGAAGTCATGGCAATTTGCATTTGCCAGTGAGGTTTACCTTTATCTGCTAAACTTAAATTGCTTCTTTTCTAGAAAAAAAAAAAAAGTACTTTTAGCTTTCTCGTACTTCTTGATAGGAAGCTTACTGCTATCTTTAAGACATTCTACCTTGCTCACCAACTTGTCATTTTCTTATTCATCATTGTTTTCTTATATTGTCCTTTTCCTTAAATTTTAGTCATAAAAAGTATATATAATTAAAGTAAGCAAAGACACTGGAAAGTGGTTAGTGTCAAATACCTAAGAGCACTTCTAGACGTAGAATTTCAGTGTGTTTGTTTATTTTTCCAGGTCCTCAGTTTTATTCCAGTAGGACTAGATCAGGTGATCTCTTTCTTTTTTAATCTCATTGCATTTCTGATTAGGAATCAAATGGTTAAATTAGAGTGAATATAGGTTTAGAAGTGATGAAATTATGCTGATGAAGAAATCTGTGAAGATTCTCCTTTTAAAGATCTTTAAGAAAAGCCATCAGCTCTGTTTAATTTGAGCTAGTATCTTCCAAGGGGGGAAAAAATAAGTTAATTTTCCACTTTCTGATAGAAAGAGCTTATCACACTTTTGGCGAGGTTATTGATCACTTGACACAGAATAGGATGCAGGGTGCCCAGACAACATATACCTGCTATTTGGGAACTTTGCAAATGTGTAAAAGAGTGTAAATCAGTTACAGAATGGAGTAAGTGACCATGCAGTTTTACTTCAGGCTGATAAAGCAGCACCATCTACTGCACACAGACTTTATTTTACGTTGGAGAATTCTTCAGTAGAAATTCATTTTTGCAGAGCTAAACACAAAGCAAAATTGGTTTCAGTCTCTTATCTTTTAAGATATACATCTGGGTCGATTTATTGAGATATTTGTTTTCCACGTGTATGTGTCTGTTCATATTGAGAACAATAATCAAATAGGAGAGTGAAAGGTAAGACAATGTAACTATGAAAACAATATGAATGTTGAGTGTTCCTTCTTGATGTCTCTTGATGTGTCTTTTACTCTGAAAATAAGTCTGATGTACCTCCATCTGCCCTTTTATGTCTACTAATGACATAAAAATCAATGGTTACCTGGTGCCTATTTCAACTGAACCACTGTTCATATTTTATCCTAAGCTGCCCACAAATGAGTCCTTTATTAAATGATTACAGATTTAACAGGGCTTCATTGAATTATCTTTTCTCTAGTGTTTTTTATTCCTGTCATGACACTTAATTCTACAATATTTTAAAATAATAACTCCTAATGTTCCTAATGTATTTTGTATTACAACTTCACATATGCATTTACATAGAGTATTAACAAGAGCACCTCTTTTTATTAAGTTGGGGCCATTAATTATCCTTTCAACCATTTTGGTTTATTTCATGTAATCTATTATAGAACATAAAACAAGTTAGTGACAGTAGATAGGGTGCGATAGTGATTATGATTCTTTTCATCACTACCTATAACTCTTTCAAGGTCTTAACTGGTTATTGACCATTCACATTACTCACTCTGTAAACTGAGAAGATTGTATCACTTCAGATCTTGATTCATAGTTAACTTTCAGCATACACTCATTTCTTTTCAGTCGTATTTGTATTTGTCATACCACTGTCAATTTATATATTAATGGAATAGCACACAGTCTGGAATTTATAATATTTGACATTTGTCAAGGTTTGATTTTCAAATAGACTGAAATAGAATATAACTTGTTTCTATATCACATGCCAAAGTCATAATTATATAACTGAAACATGTTAAATTTCTAGGCATACAGAAAGCACAGATGGTTTCAGTTTTGTATCCTGACTTGAAGAAAAGCTATTCAGATTCCAAATACTGTCAAAAACTTGATTTTCTCATTCATGCCTATATGTTAAAAGACTTTTGTTCAATTTATTCCAACTTTACTCATTTAATTAAAAATTGAATATTTGATATGCTGCAATCTGGAGAGCCAGTGAGTAAAACAGAAATTTCTTACCCTCAGTGAGTTCACTTTCTTGCAGAAGAGTACGGGCAAGGAGCTGTGAACATAAAGAAAGCGAACCTGACCCAAATTTTAGTAAATGAGGAGGGGATTTAGGGGAGAAATCAAGAACACTTCCTGGAAGAGAGAAACCCTGAATTGAGTCTGCAGAGAAGATAAAAGTATTTGTCAGGAAGATAAGCACAGGAAGAATGCTTCAGGATTGCAGATAGGATTTGCAGAGACACTGAGATGAGAGAGCAGAACAGATGTGGGGAAATGTGTCTGTTCAGCTCCCCTGGGACTCAAAGCTACAAATGAAAAAGTTCTGAGAGATGAGACTGGACACGTCGGTCGAGATCAGATAATGCAGGGTCTGTCATGCTTTGGACTTTTTCTGAATGCTTTGGTGTCCTTAAAATAGTAAGGAAATGAAAGAGTGAGTGGTGGAGTTCAAACTGATTAGAAAGATCCCTGTAGCAACTCTGTTGAGAAAAGATTGGAGAAGGGTATGCCTGGAGGAAGAGGGGTCACTTATGGAGCAGGATAGGAAGTGGTCCGTGGGAAATGGGTAACTGATAATGGGAGAGGGCAAAAGGAAGATGAGTGTTTGATGGGTCTTTGAAGCCCCTAGACTGTAGTTCACCAGGCTCCTCTGTCCATGGAATTCTCTAGGCGAGAATACTGGAGGCGGTAGCCATTCCCTTCTCTGGGGGAACTTCTTGACCCAGAGATAGCACCTGGGTCTCCTGCATTGCAGGCAGATTCTTTACCATCTGAGCCACAGAAAAGCCCTATTATGGTGGTAGAACTAATTTCATGACCCAGTATATGAAGACTATAGAAGGAGTCCAGGAAAACATGTTTCCAGCAGGGGAAGAGCTTGGTGGCACCATCCACCAAGATCCAGACAATGCACAGGTTAGAGATGAGCAGAGAGGAGAGGAATTCTTCTATAAATGAGATACATCCAAGTGGAGAGATCCAATGGGTGGCTGGTTATAGACATCGGGAGTTCAGAGGAGAGTTTGGGATTGGAAATCTCTTATCTTTGTAATTTCTAAGTAATGTGTAGAACGTCGCTGAAAGTAAATAAATTGGTTCTATCCTCCCAGATCTTCCTTAATCTGTCTATCCCACTGTTCTTGTGCTCCGTCCGCCCCGCAGAGGACTGGTATGAGCAGCTGTATCCCCTCATCCTCGCCCTGAAGGACTGCATGGGAGAAGTGGTGAATCGAGCTAAGCAGTCCCTGACGTTCGTTCTCCTGCAGGAGCTCGCCTACAGCCTGCCCCAGTGTTTGATGCTGACGTTGAGAAGAGACATCGTCTTCAGCCAAGCGGTAGGTGCCTCTTGTTCTTGTGAGCCCAGCACACTGATGGGCTGTCAAATAGTATCCTCAGTGAGGAAAGAGATCTTCTCACTATAGTCTGCTTTTACTTTTATTTTTTTGGCCATACCGCCTGGCCTGTGGGATCCTGGTTCCCTGACCAGGGATTGAACCCATGCTCCCTGCACTGGAAGCTTGGAATCTTAATCATTGGACCACCAGGAAAGTCCAGTAGTTTGCTCTTTAAGGGAATCCTTTTCTTAAGGTATTGATACCCAGCTTTTCTTATTCATAACAGATACCTAGCTGAATAGAAACAGTGTGGGAGACCTTAAATATTTATTTCTGCAAAAAGGTGGCCATGTCTCTGAAATGTCCGTTGTTTCATAGGGCACAGAGTCTTTGAGGGAAAGAGACCCTTGTCCTGTCCTCATATTATTCCTGGGATCTCTGCACCATGCACCATGCACCATGCAGATAGCAGCCAGGACTGGCAAAAGGGATCTGTTTGCAACCCCTTATTTCTACAGCTCCCTCGTGAATTCTGGACAGGGCCTTATAATAGTCTGGGGTTTTGTTGTTGTTGTTGTTGTTTGTTTTTGTCCTTTATATAGAAGTTTGCCAGGCCATAGTCTTGGATGGAAGGATGGCAGTATCACCTTTGCCGACACCCAACCCTAGCCCATGGCCACGAGGTTGGCCTCCGTCACAGTAGCCGTGCTCCCACTCCCCTCCTGCCTGCTCCGCCTTGATTGAGTTTTATAGACACACACCTGGAGGGAAAGAGATGGAAACTTGTCTTTGTAAACCATCCAGATAAAGGAATAATTTAACCAAAATATCCCTTGTCCCCTCCAATTTCATGGATGACCCAGTAGTAAATGGAGCGGAGTGTCAGGCACTTTGCTCTGCCTTATACAGATCTCCACAACTCTGTGGAATGAGAACTATTATCTCTATTCTTGGTGTGCAAAAATATTTGAGAACGTTTTGGAAGTGTTAAGTGACTTTTTATGAGTTTACTGCCTGATCTTTCCCCTTTCACAGTGCTGCCTTTCCCAAACTGACCTAGAGCATGGGTTTATACATCCATGGTTTCAAAATGGATATATAAATAGTTACAATTTTGTTACACATGCTTGGAAATTTCTAATTAAGTCTGTGATGTCTCAAAGTCTTAAATATTTTTAAATTAAAGCTCACTGACCCCAGGAATTTCTTCAGTGTTTTTCTTTTCTTTTTTTAGCTTGCTGGATTGGTTTGTGGTTTTATCATCAAATTGCACACAAGTCTGTATGACCCTGGCTTCCTTGAGCAGCTTCACACGGTGGGATTGATAGTACAATATGAAGGACTGCTGAGTACATATAGTGAGTATTGCTTTAGTCCATGTTAAAATAATATCCCTATTCATAAAGTTATGTGATCCGTAGATTCTTCAGTTAAACATAAAAATAAGAGGTCAACCTTTCTTGCATCAAGCATTAGAGAAAGAATATAACTTTCAATTCTTTATATTCATTCTCCTTGTCACTGTGCTTTTACCCTCATTATGTTTTGAAAATGGAATTATAGATTACTTCACAGTGGAGTCCTGAGCAGCCATCTGGCTTTTTAAATATAAAAAGCTTTTGCTAACCTAGTTTCAATGACTGGATTTTTAAAGTCCCAAGTCTCTAATGTCTGGAACTGCCCTGTTCAATACATAGGTTGGTGTGGCATTTGAGCCCTTGAAACATATCTAGTCCAGATCAATAAATCCTCGACATGCCCACCAGATTTCAAAGACTAGTAGAAAACAGTTTTATATTAATAATTAATGAGTAATTAATCATTGTATATTGATTTACAGCTGCAATGCTGTTTGGGATATATTGAGCTAAAGGAAAACAGTACTAAAGCTAATTTCACCTTTAAAATTTTACTCTAAAAATCTGACTTCTAGGATATTTAAAATTTTGTATGTGGCTCACGTTATATTTCTTTTGCACAGGACAGATTCTTATTTAATTACCTCCTCGTTAGGCTTTATTTTCTCAGTGTATTAAATATAAAACTAGCACGAGCTTAGGTCAGTGATCTTCAATGCAACCAGCTCTATTTTCTAGAAATCAAATGTCAGTCCTGCCAAGGGAGAAAGATTTGCATGATACTTTGTGTCATCAAAAAATTAAAGCTTCTCTCTAGCCTTCCAGCAAAGGTATACCTCCTTCCTTCCTTCAAAGGGCATATGGACAGCTGGAGTCTATTGAAACGATTCTGATTTCACTGTTGAAAACCTTCAGACTGAGGCAAATGTCCTTCGAATGGATTCACTGCATTCAGGAACTCATTCACTAAATTGTTAGAACAAATTCTAGCAGGGAGGCGGAGTACAAAGAGACATTCTCTTCAAATAGTATGTTTGTAACTAGGTTCCTTTGCCCTTGCTTAGGTGAGGAAATTGGAATGCTCGAGGACATGGCCGTTGGTATTTCGGATTTGAAAAAAGTCGCATTTAAAATAATCGAAGCCACATCCAATGATGTCTTGCCAGTTATAACAGGAAGGCGGTAAGTGGTGCCATTTCCTAAAGACCAAGTTTTGTTAGATGTTTCTTACTAACCCCTGACAACAGAGCCAAGGAGAATTGAGATTTGGCTTGAAAATGTTTCTTTTGTTCTCTTTTCCTTTTTTGAATGAGAAATAAATGTAGGTGACATGACAGAGGAAGATACTGAAAAACTCTTAGAAGTCTCATGGATGTTTGTAAATTGCACTATAGTGAAATAAATAGGATAATGCTCCCCGGTGAAATGTGAGGAATTTAAAGTAATAGCAAGCATGAGAAAAACATTTTTCTTTTTATAACTATCTAGTCTAAAGCTCTGGATATTTTTATTTTTGCTGGAATCATTTAGTTAATAGTGTCATAATTCTTGAGATGACTTGGTATTAAATTCTGTTAAAAGCAGCAGCATTTTAGAAAAGATGTATTCCTATGTCAGGGGCACATGCCACCATTTTTCTTAATTATTTTTGACAATTCACTGTCAGACTGAGATTTCCAAGAACAGTTTTAAATAAATAGCTTTGAAGGTATGATGGGCAAAATATCAAATAATTAAGAAAAATGATGGTGTGTAGAATAGACCTCCAATAGAAGAATTACATCCTATGGATAAATTATTTCAGTCAGAAGTCCTCGAAATTTTAACCATTCTGGCATTAGCACTTTTAAATGCTGCATGAAGATATTTGAAATTTGAAGCTTTCTCAGATCAGAGTTAAAAAAAAAAATGAATTTTCTAAAGAGAGCCCTTTTTGTGCCAGAGAGAGATGAAGAGACTTAGGTATAAAATATAAAAATTCAAACTAAACTTGTTTTCTTTGTATAATAAACATATAATTATTTAAAATTTTGTGTAAAGAATGCCCAGAAATCCATGGTTGATTGAAAGGTAACTGTTTCTTATATATAAAGTAAAAACACATCCCTTTAAAACTAAATATCTCAACTGCAGCCTAATGCTTAATTTGCCATTCATTGGAAGAAAAAGGAATAAAATTGCTCATACACATGCCTAGAAAACAGTGCCACCTTGTATTACTATGAAGATTATTATCAAAAGTGAGAAACTGATACTTTTATCACACTTTATAACGGAAGCTTACCAGGTCATTTGCTATAGGCAGAGTGCAGATGTTTTTTCCTGAGGGCGTTTAAAGAACTGAGGGAGTTTAGACTGTATCTAAATTCAAAAGCTATCATATGGATGGGAATGAAACTGGAATGGCAAAGTGAGCAGCTTGGCAAAATTTTTCTCCAGAAAGCGGCATTATAATTGGACAGAATTTTCTAAAGCAACCATCTTACAACTAAGGACTAAATTTGTGCACAAATTTAGAAGTACTTATTCGTGAAAAACTGGTGTACATTGGATAAGGCAGTAGGAGTGTGTGGCGTTTTTGCCGAGTTGCTCCCATCTTCCTCAAGTTTTTGCCGAGTTGCTCCCATCTTCCTCACCTCTGTCAGCACAGTTTTATGAGGGCAAAGCAGGCCATAAACTCCGGCAGTCTCCTGCCAGAGGGGGCTGACTTGGTTTGGACCAGAGAAGAAAAAGAATAAAGCGCACTCTTGAAAAGTTGTTAGAAACAGTAGTGACTAGATAACCATTCACGATAGCATCAAATAGAATAACTACATCAGACTAAATTTAATAAAGCACTCTAAGAAATGGCAACCCACTCCAGTATTCTTGCCTGGAAAAATCCCATGGACAGGGGAGCCTGGTGGGTTGTGGTCCATGGGATTTCGGGGAGTCAGATACAACTGAGCATGCACACCACACCTGATAGCTTAGTTGGTAAAGAATCCGCCTGCGATGCAGGAGACCCCAGATTCCTGGGTCGGGAAGATCCCCTGGAGAAGGGATAGGCCACCCACTCCAGTATTCTTGGGCTTCTCTTGTGGCTCAGCTGGTAAAGAATCTGCCTGCAATGCAGGAGACCTGGGTTCGATCTCTGGGTCGGGAAGATCCCCTGGAGAAGGGAAAGGCTACCCCAATCCAGTATTCTAGCCTGGAGAATTGCATGGACTGTATAGTCCATGGGGTTGCAAAGTCTGACAAGACTGAGCAATTTTCATGAAGAATTGGAAACAGAACACACAAGATAATGCTTGGAGAAATTAATAAGATCCAATAAATGAAAAGACAGTCCATATTCACGGATCTGGAATCCTCATTCATGATTGATGGTTTTGTCACTTTGGAAACAATTTGGCAGTTGCTTAAAGAGTGAACATAAAATTGCTACATGACTCATCAGTTTATACCCAGGAGGAAATGTCCAAACAAAACTAGTAGCGTGTTTCAGAATACAGGTAGCCAAAATCATGAAGTAATGAAGTGTTCATCAATTTGAATGCACAAAATGTAGTATACCTAAACAACAGAACACTGTTCAGCATGCTACTGACACGTGCTCTGACACACGTGACCTAACAATGATGCTAAATGAGGCAAGCCAGACCCAAAAGACTATACATTGTATGATTCTCTTTATATGAAATATGTAGAAAAGTAAAATCTGCAGAGACATAGAAATAGATCAGTTGTTTGCTGGGGCTGGCTATGGAGTTGGGGTTTGAATGCAAACAAAGTATTTTTTTTAAGGCAGTAGAAATGTTCTGAAAGTGAATTATGGTCATGGTTGCACAACTCTATAAATTTGCTAAAACTCTGAATCATATACTTAAAACAATGAGCTTATGTCAATTATATTTTAATGGAGTGACAGAACATCAGCAGAACACTCCGACATAAATCGCAGCAATGTTTTTTTGGATCTGTCTCTGAGTGCAATGGAAATAAAAGCAAAAATAAACAAATGGGACCTAATTAAACTCAAAAGTCTTTACTCAGCAAAGGAAACCATAAACAAAACAAAAAGACTACCTATGGGATGGGAGAAAATGATGCAACTGACAGGGGATTAATTTCCAAAATATGCAAACAGCTTATACAGCTCAATATAAAACACAAACAACCTGATCAAAAAAAATGTGCAATAGACCTAAACAGACATTTCTCCAAACAAGACATACATTTGGCCGACAGGCACATGAAAAGATGTTCAACTTTGCTAATTATTTTTTGGTTTAGTCGCTCAGTTGTGTCCAACTCTTTGTGACCCCATGGGCTGCAGCATGCCAGGCTTCCCTGTCCTTCACCATAATTGCTAATTATTAGAGAAATGCAAATCAAAACTACCAAGAGGTATCACCTCACACCAGTCAGAATGGTCATCATCAAAAACTAAAAATAGTAAACACTGGAGAGGTTTGTGGTGAAATGGGAACCCTCCTACCCTGTTGGTGGGAATGTTAATTGGAAAATAGTATGATGGTTTCTTAAAAACTAAAAGTTATCATATGATCCAACAATCCCACTCCTGGGAAAAATAAAAACTGTAATTCAAAAGGATTCATACACCCCAATGTTCATAGCAGCACTATTTACAATAACCAAGACATGGAAGCAAATTACATGCCCACTGACAGATGAATGGATAAAGAAGATTGAGGTGTGTGTGTATATACATATATACACACATATGTACAAAATGGAATATGACTCAGCCATAAAAAAGAATAAAATAATGCCATTTGCAGCAGCATACGGAGAAGGCAATGCCACCCCACTCCAGTACTCTTGCCTGGAAAATCCCATGGACGGAGGAGCCTGGTGGGCTACAGTCCAGGGGGTCACTAAGAGTCGGACACGACTGAGCAGCTTCACTTTCACTTTTCACTTTCCTGCATGGGAGAAGGAAATGGCAACCCACTCCAGTGTTCTTGCCTGGAGAATCCCAGGGACGGGGGAGCCTGGTGGGCTGCTGTCTATGGGGTCACACGGAGTCAGACACGACTGAAGCGACTTAGCAGCAGCAGCAGCAGCATAGATACACCTAGAGGTTATCATACTAAGTGAAACAAGTCATACAGAGACAAGTATCATATGATATCACTATATGCAGGATCAAAAAAATAATACAAATGTATTTATCAGACATGGTTACTGAAGGGGAAGTGAAAGTGCTAGTAGCTCAGTCATGTCCGGCTCTTTGTGACCCTGTGGACTGTAGCCCACCAGGCTCCTCTGTCCGTGGAGTTCTCTAGGCAAGAATACTGGAGTGAGTAGCCATTCCCTTCTCTAGGCGATCTTTCCGACACAGGAATTGAAGCTGTGTCTCCTGAATTTCAGGCAGATTCTTTACCATTCTTTACCTGGTGGAAGCCACCAGGGCAAGTGGCTTCCCACTCCAGTATTCTTGGGGTTTCCCTAGTGGCTCAAATAATAAATAATCTGCCTAAAACGCAGGAGACTCAGGTTTGATCCCTGGGTTGGGAAGATCCCCTGGGGAAGGGAATGGCTACCACACCAAAGGAGAATGGGGGGATAAATTAGGAGTGTGGGATTAGCAGTTACCACTATTATGTTTAAAATAAACAAGGACCTACTTAATAGCACAATGAACTATATTCAGTATTTTATAATAACCTATAATGGAAAAGAATCTGAAAAGATGTGTGTGCATATAACTGTATCACTTTGCTATACATCTGAAACTAACACAACATTGTAAATCAACTATACTTCAGTTTTTTAAAAAGCTATCATGAAGTGTATAATGTTTCACCTTCAGAGCAATCTTTAAATGCAGAGCAGACTTTACCCATTGAATCTTCTCATATTCCAGAAAGTTTTGAAATAAGTAAATATTAGCCATCTATTAGTCTATTGTAAAGGACACTGAAAGCAATTTTTAAAAGAAAAATGAAGTGTCCATTCATCTGAGGGTGGTGCTAACATCCCTGCTTGCTGGATGGATGGTATTTCCCAGTTCTCTCATTCAAAGCTGAGGTGAAAAAGTCTGGCAGTCAAAGATTCAGAGTAAGCATCAGTGTTATTATACTAGAGAAACTGAGAAGATTTTCACGGAGACCCGCTAATTGTCCTGTTCTTCCTTACACCATATACGTATTACAACACTAGCACGCTGTATAGTTCAGGAAACACATGGACTTTCCTTAATTCCAGGTGAAGCTTGACATTTCTTTTCTCAGTTCATACTGGATCAAAAGATATGTTTCAGAATATATAAGCAGCTATTCTTCTTGACCTTATTTTGTGAATCCTAATTTAAATCTTCAACACTAAATATTAAGAGTAATTTTTAATGGAAATTTCCAATGAAAAAAATGTTCCCATGATAATGTAGAGAAATGATCAGGAACCACCAAGGTTACATCTTGAATAATAAAACTATTGCATTTCCATCAGGCCATCGCAAACAGGAGGTTCATCAATAATAACAATTAGGCTATGCTAAAAATGTTATAAATGATTTTGTTCATTAGTTTCACTATATTGAAAATCCATCATTTAATTGCTTTTCTTATCATTGAGACTTGGTCTTAAAATAATTAAAATCAAGAAAACAAATACCGAAGCTCTTATGTACATGGTATATGAACATGCACTAAATGGTCTTCCTTTCCTAAGACAACTCAGAGTAATAGAAGTAAATGTAAACAATTCTTTATGCCAAGTAATTTAATAGTGAAATGAATGAAATGATTATCAGATGAATTAATAATAGAAAATAAGCAAATAACAGCCAAAAACCTGAATCAGTGCTATGTTCCAGCTGTTTTGTTGTTTCTTTGCAATGAATCTAAAGAAATAAAATTGAATGAAATGAAGCAACGCTGCTTCTCTCTGTCCTCCTCTGTCCAGTGAGCACTATGTTGTGGAGGTGAAGGTTCCAGCGAGAATGTTTGAGTCGCTGCCTCTGCAGATTAAAGAAGGACAGTTGCTTCACGTGTATCCAGTACTTTTTAATGTTGGAATCAATGAGCAGCAAACTCTTGCTGAGAGGTAAGGTTCAGATATAAGACCAGTCTTTTTTTTAATTGTTATGAATATGCTGAGTAATTCCACATGTTGCTGTACATAGACACTGGATTCATGGGTAGCATTTTCCTTTCTTCCATACTAAGCTACTTGATATAGCAGACAGAATTATTCATATTTAAGGATTCCTGGCTCATATCAAGTTTAAATATGGCAAAATAATAAGGAAAATATTGGTGTCAATACCAGAATATTTGCATGGGTTAGCTTTCTTCATGTTTCCAAATACCTATGTATATGTATCAAATTTTAGAATTGTTTTATGCTCACATGTATTTCAGCATTGTAAACTCTGCTAATTTTGTCAACATTTCCTGGACCTAAAACATGTTATCCTTTCCTTTATTTACTAAAATAATTGTTATTGGAGGACCCTGTATATGAACACATATCCTTTATATCCTTATATGAACACATCCTTTCATATTAGTTTACTCAGTTTACTCAGTTAAATGACAGATGATTTTCTGTGATTTCATAAGTAATGGTAAGAAATCATTTTTTAGCAGATAAAGGAATTACTTTAGCATCTTAGATGGTTCACATGTCAGTTCAGTTCAGTTCAGTTGCTCAATCGTGTCCAACTCTTTGCAACCTCATGAATCGCAGCACGCCAGGCCTCCCTGTCCATCACAAACTCCTGGAGTTTACTCAAACTCATGCCCATCGAGTCGGTGATGCCATCCAGCCATCTCATCCTCTGCCGTCCCTTTCTCCTCCTGCCCCCAATCCCTTCCAGCATCAAGGTTTTTTCCAACAAGTCAACTCTTCACATGAGGTGGCCAAAGTATTGGAGTTTCAGCTTCAGCATCAGTCCTTCCAATGAACACCCAGGACTGATCTCCTTTAGGATGAACTGGTTGGATCTCCTTGCAGTCCAAGGGACTCTCAAGAGTCTTCTTCAACAACACAGTTCAAAAGCATCAATTTTTCAGCGGTTCACATGTAGAGATTATCAAAAACACTTAAGAGTTAAGGTTCACAGAATACATTTTTAAAAGATTCTCTAAAACTTCTTACAGAAAGAAGTTACTGTCTTGCTGTAAAGCCTGGCTGAAAAAGCTCCCCAAAGCTAAACTTTTGGAGAGTATTTAAAATGCTTCCTTATCTATAATTTACTCTCTATATATCTCCTACCCACATCATTAGCTAGTGTGTTCTTTGCCATGATTTGATAAGAATGCTTTAATCCTTTAGTGTTGTTTTTTTAACTAAACTAAAAAACCACTACATTTATAGAAGGCAGCAGAAGAGCATCAGTAAGGAGGCTGGCATCCTTCATGGAGTGGATAGAAAAAAACAGTTCACAGAAGTGAGCTAGTCCCTGGGAGAGTGGAGGGCTCTCTGTGTGCCTGCAGCAGTGTGTTTAAGGCTGTATGCAGCTCAGTATCTGGTCCTGCTCTTCTGGATCGCTCCTCAAGCTATCACTGGTGAAGAGGAAGATTGGAGGGATCAAAAGAGAGGGGAGAGTTTTTGTGTCTTTAGAGATACAGCCCTGCAGAGATGGAGAAACTAACTTGGACAGAGTGTCAGTCATGCAGAGGCATGGGGTTAGTGTTTTAGATTTATTTCATTCAGGTTCACATATGATGATTGTAAGAATACTTTGGTATGTCAAAAAAGATTGGTGGAATCAGGGCCGGTGGAAACTGGAATATGTTAGATTTCACCATTATGCAATGTTGTTTCAAAAAGCAGACTCCTCCCTTGCAAAACTATTACCATCTATTTAAAAAAGAAAGATAAAAAAAGTTACTTTTGGGTCCTGTTTTATAAATCATAACTATTCTCTTTTTTCTATATTTAGGTTTGGAGATGTCTCTTTGCAAGAAAGTATTAATCAGGAAAATTTTGAACTCCTTAAAGAGTATTGCACAGTATTTATGGAAAAGATGCCTCCTGATTGTAAGTATGCAAGCTACCAAAAAAAAAGAAAAAACCACAACAATAATAATTTCTTGATTAATAATTCTTTGGGAGAGGACAGACATAAAGGTCAACGGAAGAAAAAAGCATGGGGTGGGAATGTGAGAGTGATTTTGAAATTGTTTGCACCAAAGAGACTGATTGCCAAGGTGGCCTCGCAGACACCTGCCTCGTTGTTCTGATTGCACTCAAGTGTGTCCTGCTGCTCATACTAGGACATTAATTTCAGTGTCCTTGGAAAGTGCCAGAAGTGAAAAATAAGGAATTCATAATTAGAAATCTCAATTGAATCCAACAGAAATTTTGTAGAATTCTTAACTACATAGAAGACTTTAATAAAGATGTAGGTTTCTGATTTGTAGTCTACATCAGATATTATCTCTAGCATATATATGTGTGTGTATTGGTTTTCATTTGCTTAATTGTGTCTGACTCTTTGCGACCCCATGGACTGCAGCACACCAGGCTTCTCTGTCCTTCACCATCTCCTGGAACTTGCTCAAACTCACGTCCATTGAGTCAGTGATGCCATCCAACCATCTCATCCTCTGTTGTCCCCTTCTCCTGCCTTCTATCTTTCCCATAATCAGAATCTGTGTGTGTGTGTGTTTCTATATATTCCTATACATATAAATCAGAACATAAATTTTGCAAGTAATTAAAAGTGATATAAATTAAGGCACAAATTATTGAACACACTTACTGCAATATTTATGTGAACATGTTGGGGTGTAAACCTATAGAAATACATTTTACATTTTGTTTTCTGTTTTCTTTTGGGCCATGGTTCAGTACTGCCATCTTTTTTTTCCCCCCACAAAATTAAGCACGTGTTTGAGCAATCCAAAATCACAGTTTCAAGAATGTATTTGGAGCTCTTCCGTAAGTACTATACATAAATAAGTAGAGCTACTTAGATAGTCACAATAAGAAACTAGGTTTTAATAAAGTAAGAAATATTGTTACCAAAAGCTGTAATTAAACTCTGCCTGTCATCTATCTGCTGGCAATTTGTTCACTGATCTGTATTCTGATACTTAGTTTGAAATAGCTTAGGTAGCAGAGTACTTAGGTCTCTTTATAACACAGTGATTTTACTTCAGAATATTACAGTAGCATAAGCACATCCATATATGTATCATTAGAAAATTTTACTGCTGTTTTTATGTTTTATTTCACATAAAATATTTTTAATGCCAAAATGAAATTAAGTACAGAGGGATTCTTTGGCGGTCAGCATACTTATGAATTTCAGATGTGTAAATTACTTGGAAGGTTAATAATATAAACAAAACTATCTTGCTTTAGTAAGTAATGGGAAAAGTTTATTATAACTTGGATGTTTCTGGATAATTCTCTCACAGTTGCTTGTAATTTGGAAGTAATTCCCGGAATTTTTATAGACAACTTGATTTCTATTTATATATATTTCAAAGTGAGATCCCTGTACCAGCAGCATCAGTATCACCTGGAAATTTGTTATCAATGCAAATACTCAGGGCCCTCTGCAGACTGCACTTGCCCTGCAATCTTTTAATAAGACTTCCAGGTGATTTCTGACCCATGCTAATATTTGAGAACCAATGCTATACCATCTCTAATCACAACACACGTTATATTAAAAAGTAGGTTGTTGTTGATAAAGTCTTTGGAAGATTTCAATACTGTATACATAAACAATTATGCACTCCAAAAAAAGAAATATGTATAAATAATTGTTGAAGTGTTTCTCAGATAGGAAATACAAAGTAATCCCTACATTCAAGTCATTTAAACTCTTCATGGGAGTGTAAGTTTTAAAAATTTGAAGAACATGAGATCTCATATAATGTATTGCTAATTAAAATAACAGTTTTAGAAACATATAAATATATCTCATCCTTGAAAACAGGCTGGACTTTTGCATCAAATCAGTTTTATTTCATTAGTTGAAATAAATTCTTAACATACTGAATTTTTCTGATATTTTGTTTCCTGTTACATCAACATATTTTTGAGACAGCGCTATCATAGATTTGGCGCAAAATGAAGGTGTGACGTGACTGTGGTTATTTTCCATAACAAAAGTCTGAACCATATCTATGGAATTATACTGACATATATAGGATTATTCCTCATGCAGAAATATTGTAACCCAAAGCATCACTGGATTGCACTCCATTCAAGGAAGAACCAAAATGTTTTATTAAGAGTGGGGATAAAGGTTAGGCTATTTGTTAAGAAGGAAAAAATTTCCATGTGGGATCATATACCTAATCCATATAATTACTATTTTTCTTTCATAGTGAAATCAAGGGATAATTTGTAGTAGTGTTAAAAGGATAAGTTAACCTCTAACCATATTACTTTCACTTATTCATCCATTTTGGATATCCTATCCGTCAATTTACTTACCCTGATTTTTTATGATTTATGAACTAGTCAGATTCTGTTAGTAAGTAAAAACTTTCTTTTTTATCCCAAAAGATTTTTTTTTTAATTTAGGGATGTCCCCTAGTTTTGCAATATCAGGAGTTAATGAATAAGTTATTTTAGCCTATATTTTCACTTTCAATCAAGCAGTACCATCCTTTTACTTTTCTTATACTTAACTTTTATGGTCTAAAACATTGATTCTTCCCCACATATTCTCCAAGTCTGTTAAATATATAGTAGGTTCAGTTGATAGCCTCAATTCAGCAGTCTACACATGCAGAATCCTTTTGTCCTAATAGTTCTATCAGCCGTACTGATGGGACACACACCCCTTAGGAGTTATTAGTGGGGAGGGGAGTAAAATTAAAGTTGCCAGGCAACAGAACCCCATTTCCTTTCAGTGTGTTCGGCATAGTCTGGTGATTTATAGACTGATCTATTTGAAAGTCTCAAGTTCTCTTGGAAGAAATAATCAAATTCAAGAATTACTATCCTCCAACTCCATCTTCCTTGTATCTGCAGAAGGGCCATTAGTGAAAGGCTTGGTGCATTGGAATGGCCTCTCTCTCTCTGTCTCTCTGTCTCTGTCTGTCTGTCTGTCTCTCTCAGCAGATTCATGGGATCTAGAGCGGTACATATACGTGTATGTATAGATGTACAGTTAGACATATATGCATGTTTTTACCTATATATGTATATTTCTTGCTCCAATAGACGTTTCAGCAAAGATTTACAGGAAAAGAATCACCCATTCTTGGCTCCCTCCTCTGTAACAGGCACTTCCCAGCCCTAGATCCCATGAATCTGCCAAGAGAGAGGCCATTCCCACCTATCAAGTATTCCGCTAATGGAATAGATAAATGTGTACATACATTTGTGTAGATATATGTGTACGTGTATACAGATATGTGTATGAATGCATGTACACGCAAATGTATATATACATATACACATGTATGTATTATATATGTATCTGAGGTTGGTATCAGACAGAGCTGTTGATGGCTGAGAGGTCTGTGCTCTGTCTGGGTACCTTGTGTTGTGGATTTCTCCCTTGACATTTTCCTGGCTTAGTGATGCAGCTTTCAGACAGTTGTCTTGCCGCCTTGACTCTAAGGCATGGTAAATCATCCAGAGCTACTTCCCCTCAGGTCCTGCCTGTGATATCACTGGCCCCTTTGATCAACTAGGGAAGCTCCCACGGGGCAGAAATGAGTGTTTCTCTCTCTCTGGCTCTGATCTTCCAGATGGGTTTGATGAGTTCAGAAACCTTTCAAGGCCCCTTTCATACCCTACCAAAAGCATTAAGACACTTAAGGGGCGGGTTAGCAAAATAAAATAAAGTACTGCTGCAAACTGCTGGCACAGACTGCTCCATGATTTAGAGTAACCATCTCATCTCACATGATCCAAGGCCCCTGAGTTTCATAAAAGGAGCAGATGAAATGCTGTCTTTTCCCTTTAAATGAGGACTGACCACGTGTCAATTTGTAATCTCCAATCTCTCATTTCTCTCTTTGGTAATAATGCCCTTCTCTTGTCTTTTTTCCAAAGCAAAGGAGAGGAACATTTTCATGCAGTTCTGTTGGAGGGCTGCCATTTATTGGTCCCTGTGTGAGGGCTTTAAGGGTGGGCTGTTCTAGCTTGTGAGCTTAGAAGGGGGATCAGGCAGGGCCTTTACTGAGCTGATGTCAACTACCTCCAAGATATTTGATGTCCCTGTCTTACATATAATATTTCATCAACTGTAGCATAAAAATTGCGCAAAAATTTTTTAGAAAAAATTCATAGGCTGATGATGAGGGTAAGTAAAATGTTGTTGTTATATTTCATCCTGTATTTTTTTGGCTGTGGTTGTTGTAAGCCTCCCATTCAATTTAGCAGACATTGAGAGAGACCACGTCATGTATAAGACTCTGTGCCTATTGCTATGGATGGTGAAAGATGAAAGGCTCTGTCCCTGGTAGCTTATACTTTCATGACTCAGCATGATCAAGGAATCATGTATCTTAACTCTAAATCTCTTCGCTCAGTCATGTCTGACTCTTTGCAACCCCATGGACTGTAGCCCACCAGGCTCCTCTGTCCATGGGATTCTCTAGGCAAGAATTCTGGAATGGGTTGCCATATCCTCCTCCAGGGAATCTTCTCAACCCAGGGATTGAACCCAGGTCTCCCACATTGCAGGCAGATTCTTTACTGTCTTGAGCCACAAGGGAAACCCTCTTTCCAGAATACTAGTTGCTCTTTCTTAGTATTGATCCTTTCTGTGAAAAATTTACTTTTGTTTTTGTTGCTTTTGTTGTCGAAAAAGTGTTAGTTTCCCCTTGATCATTTCTGACATTCATTGTGTGGTCATGAATTGCCACAGATTTCACTTCTCATGGGGAAAAAGAAAAGTGCCTGTGAATTCTTTCCATCTTCAGAAATAAGAGAGTAGGATTGTTGTTGTTCAGTCATGAGGTCGTGCCGAACTCTTTGTGTCCCCGTGGACTATAGTACTAATATTTTATGGATAATTCATTTTAGAGGAATTGTTTAAATAATTTTCTATGTATTCCATGTAGGAAATGAGAAAACGTACATGATAGGAGGAGAGTATCTGTAATAGAGAGGAAGGAGGACTAAGGAGCCTGCAACAAAATGGAGAAATGTTTAGATTCAGGGTCATCGAGCATCACTGTAGCTAAATGAAAAGAATATCAACTGGGAGAAGGTGAGCAAGAATAACAATTGTGGGGACTTCCCTGGTGGCCCAGTGGTTAAGAAATCTGCCTTGTAATGCAAGGGACGCAAGTTCCATTCCTGATCAAGGAACTAATATCCCTTGTGCGACAACTATTGAGCCCGTGCATCACAGCTAGAGAGAAGCCGATGTGCTGCAACAAAAGATCACACATACTGCAACTAAGACCCGATGCAGCCAAATAAATGAATAAATAAAGAACTTCAAAAATAGAATAAGAATGTGTTGTTGAAGGAAGAAGAATGAGGATTAAAGAGAAGCTGTTGGATTCGGTGGTTAAGAGTATTTGATGATATTTGATGGAGTAGTTTTAATAAAAGCATGGGTTGAAACCACATCACAAGCATTCAGGCAGAGAACTCATGATGTGCAAGTAAAGAAACAGAGGAAAAGTCACCCTGAGGAAACGTAACGTGAATGCAAAGTAGAGAAGTGAAAAAGTAGACTCAAAGCAAGAATTGAGTGAGAAGGTTTCTCTTTTTTTTTCTCTTTGCTTTAGTTTCCTAAGAAACTATAGCAGAAGAAACAGAAATTATAAAGACAGACAGAATTGCCGAGGGTAAGCTGGTAAACACATGCCCTTGACCACCTTATCTGGAGGTTCTATAGAGGGGTACAATGGTGAGGCCTCTGGAACTGACCAGAATGCCTGCAAAGGGCTCTGAGACAGAGCAGAGGACAGGCCTCCCGTAGCAAGCAAAGTCAGAACCCTCACTGAAGGGGACAGAGTAGTACTCTGGTTTTTAGAAAAAGGAAGCTGCCCCGCCTGGCTGAAGCCCTTTAACACCTGAAGAATTCTAACCAAAGGTCACAGATAATTCTTTAGTTTGATGTTCTGAGTACAGATGGTTTGAAAGGAGTCCAAAGAGAAGTTCTGGCTTGGTCTTTATACCCCTGCTGGTCTACCAACGTCATCAGGTCTGCCATGGTCCCCTGATGGCTTCAGAGGAAAAATCTTGAAAAAAGATGTTGTTTACATCCACCATGCTGTTGCTGCTAAGGCTCTTCAGTCGTGCCCGACTCTGCGACCCCGTAGACGGCAGCCCACCAGGCTCCCCCGTCCCTGGGATTCTCTAGGCAAGAACACTGGAGTGGGTTGCCATTTCCTTCTCCAATGCATGCATGCATGCTAAGTCGCTTCAGTCGTGTCCGACTCTGGGCAACCCCATGGATAGCAGCCCACCAGGCTTCTCTGTATACGGGATTCTCTAGGCAAGAATACTGGAGTGGGTTGCCATTTCCTTCTCCACACATCCACCATACTAACTTTCAAAATTAGATCAATCATGGTTTCCCTTGTTATCTTATCAAGCTCTTTTAAATAATTTATAGTTAATTATTTAACTATAGTTCATAAAAGCTGTGCAGGAATGCCACACATTCCGATGCTCACTTTTGCTGAGCTAAGATTTGGTTAACAAGGTGCAATTTACTGATTTTTGTTGCTTTGAATTTATATTTTCAGTTAACATTTTTTGTTTTTAGTTTTCCGATTTATCTTACCTCTCACTTAAAAATAGAGCATAGGAGCAAAGCTGTTCAGTTAAGGATAAAATTAGAAAGAAAATTATTATAGACATTAAAACTCAAAATAATGTGAAATATTTTTTAAAAAAGTAATAAGACTCCACTAGGACAAGAAAAACCTTCAAATGAGAGGATTTCCCAGAAATAAATGAAAAAGAAAAACTTGACTGTGAATACAGTGTTGAATATCTAAAAGTGGCATTTGTTAGATCAGAGAATGAATCAACTCACCCCTTAACATCTCATACCTTGTCTTTTTAAAGTATTGCCATTGAGGGACTTCCGTGGCAGTCCAGTGGTGAAGACTTAGCCTCCAACGCAGGGAGGGCGGGTTCAATCCCTAGTTGGGGAGTTAAGATCCCTCATGCCTTGGGGTCAAAAGATCAAAACATGAAAAAGAAGGAATATTGTAACAACTTCAATATAGACTTTAAAAATGGTCCACGTCAAGAAAAATATCTTTTAAAAAAGAAAATATCGTCATTGAAAATTTAACCAGTTTTTCAAACTTAACACATCTCTATAGTAAGTCAAGATAATTTTTCTAGAACAAATATGTGGTAATAGTTTCCTGAATGATAATACTGCATTTTGTTTCTAGAAGAAATGAAAAGACTGGAACCACTAAAATATCATTCATAATTGTACTTTGTGTGAAATGAGTTTACAAATGAATACACTTCAGATTATTGCTGAAAAAGAACTAACTACAATGTTTATAGCACATATTTTGCCCCGGAAGAAATCAGCCCTAGGTCTTGGCAGACGTCTTTAGCCTATCGCCCCGTTGGATTCTCCACACTGTTGGCAGCCAGGGAGTGTGGTAACCCGGGAGTGTGGTCACATGCTAACAGATATCTTGTGTTACAGATGGATAAAGTCAAGGAGCCACATATAAATCAGTTCTTGGAATACTGAACATGTATCAGAGAGAAGAGTTGTACCACATTTGCTCTGTTTATCAGTGAAAAGGCTGCTTAGATGGATATTTTCTTCAGTTAGTGGTTATCTTATGAGCTCTGTTGCAGAACAGAAAGTGTGTGATGAAATCAATACTGACAGCATCAGCTCTGTGTGCTGGGTCGACAGGCAGTGCTCCCTAAACAAAGAAAGCTGTCTCTGAATATTCATCCACTTACTGCTTACAATCGGAACCCACGTATATGGATGCACACAACACGGCTTGCCGTCACTATGAGTTTGAACACGTTGCCTTCACTTCATAGAATAAGCTGTGGTGGGTGTTTGTTCTCCCTACCCTTCAGAGCTGTCTGCCCCTGGACTACCACTTAAATTGAGCCTGGCCTCCAGTCCTGGGGCTTCCCCGATGTCTCCTTGGTAAAGAATCTGCCTTCAGTGCAGGAGGTATGGGAGGCACGGGTTCGATCCCTGGGTTGGGAAGATCCCCTGGAGAAAGAAATGGCAACCCACTCATTTTCTTGCCTGAGAAACCACATGAACAGAGGAGCCTGGCAGGTTATAGTCCACAGGGTCGCAAAAAGTCAGACATATCTGAGCGCAGCACTCCAGTCCTTGGCAGCCTTTGCAAGTGACTTGAATTTATAAAGTAAGGAAATGAAGGAAAGCAAATATCTCAGAAGGCGTTAACACACCCATGCAATGATTGTGCGCACGCATACACCTAACTAAAAGTCAGCAATCCTGATTGTTTCTACTGAGTGAAAGAACTTTCTGATACAGGTTAACTATTCTGCAGCTTTCAAAGTAAATTTCTAAATTATTACCTTTCTCCCCACACCTGGTAATACTAGACTTCCTCTGAAAGGTTCACATTAATGTAGAGAGACCCTTTATGAACATGAGGATAGACCCTTAGCATTCCCAGAACAGTGACATCAGAGGCTGCTGTTTAATTCTGTCAACTAGGTTTCAACTGTGGGTGACAAAATGCACTGTTAGACCCTTACCCCATCACTTTTCTCCTTTTCTGAGTATCTTTCATTTGCTTCCTTCCCATTGTCTATAAACTTTGAGGGTGAGATCAGGGTATGACTAACCTGCAGGTGGTTAGAAAGGTGTCTGAATTTGATAGAATATGCTAGCCCAGACTGTCCTGTGGTAACTTGAAAAATAATTCAAATTTCTTAGTAGGCATATTAGTCAGAGCCCAGTCATGCAGATGAGCATTTTAGGAATTTACTGTGGAAGATCGGAGATAAACATGAATAAACTGAGGAGAAATTAACCAGGGTGATGTAGCCACCCAGCATTTAGCAATAGCCGGAATCTAGCAGTAGCTAACCCAGGTCCTGAAGAGACCTCGGTCGGCTGGCCCCAGCGCACAAAAATTGCCTTTCCCCACCTCCATCTAGGTTCTTGGTGGGGACTGTCCAGTAGAAGGTGGGACTGTGGGCTGAGAAGTTGCCCTGTGCATGCTGAAGTCACGGAGAAGCCACAGCCATTTCCAGAGACAGCAAGCGAAACAGGTGGAGAGAGAAATATCCTAGTTTCTGGCTTCTTTCTCCTACTTCATCTCCCTCTCAATCCTCATTGCTTTAACTTAATTATAAATCAACGGGCAGCAAGTAGCCTGGGAAATGAGGCTACCTGCTATTAACAGCAGAATGGAAAAGGGTTCAGATAGTGAGGGCTGATCAGTGTGGACCAACACAATCTACCCTTTGCCACACAGCACCTCTCCTCACTTCATCCATGAAAGAATCATCTCAAACAAATCCGTATGGGGTTGTGGGGTCAGCGTTTTGTGTTTTAACAAGTCCCCTCTGTATTGAGCAGTGAGATTTGAGTGTGTGTGTATGTGTGTGTGTGTGTATGTGTTAGTCACTCAGTTGTGTCCAGCTCTTTGCCACCCCATGGACTGTAGCCCACCAGGCTCCTCTGTCCATGGGATTCTCCAGGCAAGAATACTGGAGTGGGTTGCCAGCCCCTCCTCCATGGGATCTTCTCAATCCAGGGAACAAACCCAGGTCTCCTGCATTGCAGGCAGATTCTTTCCCATCTGAGCCACCAGGGAAGCCCAAGATTTGAGACCCACTAGCTTAGATTTGTAAGATGTTACACGTTTATCTATCAAAGTATAAATCTGTGTTTTGCATTTCATTAATACTCTTGCCATGAAAGTAGAAGGAAGTGAACATTTTCAGAGTAGTAAAACTGTAATATCTTTTATTTATTTGTTGTTTCACAAACATTTATTGACCTAAGTGAAATGTGTATATAAAACAATTCAACTGTAATCTTGATTCTGTTCAGCATGAGATGATCTTGATTTATTGTGTCAAGTTGAATTAATGTGTCTCAGTTTCCTAAGCACAAAGAATAATCTGAATACTATAGGCTGTTTGGGCATTTCTAATAAACTTAGGGATATAAAATGGCAGAAGATTCAAGAATTTTCTTAACACATGATAATCCTTTCAATAGGAACTATAAATTACTATTATATAATTTATTTAGTAGTAATTTCTGTTTTCCAGACATCTCAACCTTGATACTATGTAGACATACAGATATACAAATGAAAACTCTAGTTAGTCATCCAAATATTTTGCTTTTTATTTCGAACTTATGTGTATTTGGAAACATTCAGATGGCTGAGGAATTTTTCACATATCCATATGTTTGGCATTGCATAGACATATAAAAAGATGAGGGAAAGGGTTTGGCAGTACATGGGAAAATTGTGTTATAATGAAGGACTTCCTGAATGTTGAAAATGTTCCCCCAAGCAGGCAAAATTGCAATTCAAAGATTACTGTCTTCAATTTTTCTCCTCTTATGTTTCTACTAAACCAACTCTAGTCAGCCTTTGGTCCACATTACTTTACTGGAACTGATTTTGTCAATATTTCTATCTCTTAAAGTCAGTAGTCCTCTCTGTCCTCATCCTATGTGATCTAGTAATAGTTTTGACATGATTATTTTTCCCCTCTTTCATCATTGGTCTTCCAGACCACCCCCCTACTTTTCTGTGATTAGCCTTGTCCACTGGCTGCTGTGTTTCAACCTCCATTATTGATTCCACATTACCTTTTTGACCTCTAAATGCTGAGGGTACCAGCCTCCAGTCCACAGATGTCCACTCTGTTCCCTTGTTGAACAGCCTCATTGCTTTATATACCATCCTTTCATTATCCACCTCCATACAGTCCATCTGCAATGAAGGAGACCTGAGTTCAATCCTTGGGTTGGGAAGATTCTTTGGATAAGGGAATGGCAACCCATTCCAGGATTCTGGAGAATCCCATGGACAGAGGAGCCTGGTGGGCTACAGTTCCTGGGGTTACTTAAAGTTACACATGACTAAGCAACTAACACACACACATACCTGCATCCCCAGCCCATCTCTCGCCCCTAAACTCATCCATCCTGTTCAACACCTCAAATTCTGTTCCTTATGCGCCCTTAAAAATGTATCCCTCCCACTGTCTTCTGCATTTCCGTTTTTATCATTTCTAACTTTTTCTTGTTTTGGAAAATAATGAGAGTCAACCTTGACTCCTCTTTTCTTCACACCCCGTTTTCAGTGCATCAGAAAATGTCATTGGCTCTATTTTCAAAATGTATGACCAGCTCTCTCCACCTGTTTTGCTATGACTGTGTGCAAATCCTTGTTCCTCCTGCTGCCAGATGACGGCAAAAACCTTTTCAGGTTCTCTTTGTTTCCTCTCTCCACCTCCTTCAATAGATTTTTTGATCACAGCAGCCACGGTGACCTTTTAAAGATGAAAATGTGATCATGTCTCTCTTTAAAGCCATCCAATAGCCCCTTGTTTTTTATTACAAAGTAACAATCTAAATTCTTACAATGTCTCTAAATTCTTACAAAGCTCCCCATAATCTGGCAAAACCTCTGATTTTATGATTCCACTCTCCTATCTCTTTCTCTCTCCTTCCCTCTGTTTGTCTTTCCCTCCTTCCATCTCTTGCTTCACTCTGCCACACACAGACCTCTAGCTGTTTCTTAGGAATTTTTTCCTTGGCTGTTTCCTCTGCCTTATATGTTTCCCACCATTTAAAACACTTACCTCCTATAAGTCTTTGTCCAAATGTCACTTTCTCAGTAAGGCCTTTCTTGACTACCCTGTTGACAATTGTGATCTCTAATGCCCTGGTGCCCTTCTTGCTTTATTTTTCTATCTATGTTCAAACATCTATCACTATCTAGTATACAATATGTCAAGTACCTTGCTTGGCTATAACTCCTCATTAAAACATAAGCTTCATGAGGACAAGGCTCCTTGTCTATTTGTTGACTTTTTTTTCCAATAACCAAAAATATTGTCTGGCACATACCTTATACTCTGTAAATATTTGTTGAATGATGAATGAGTGAGTGGGATAGATTGGGTCATTTATTTAGTCGAATGTTTTGAAGATGATAAGGGACAAGAGGGCCTGGTGTGCTGCAGTCTATGGGGTCGCAAAGAGTCAGACACAATTCAACAAGTGAACAACAAATGTTTTGAAGAATCAGGGAACAATTGGATCTTGGAAATAACCTAACGTATTCCAAAGAATATCTTGCTACTAATAATTGTTGGGGAATGAAAGAATTGTATAGTTAAATGATTTTGGGCTTCACTTGATCACACTGAAAATGTTAAGATCTGTAGCACAGCAAGCATTCATTTTATGTAAAAGATCAGGAGATAAATAATTCAGATTTTTCAGGCCATGTGATCTGTCACAACTCCTGGACTCTGCCATTGAAGTGCAAAATAAGCCATTAACAATATGTAAATTAATGAACTTGGCTGAATTCTAATGAAACTGTATTTATAAAAACACAGAATTGGCTGAGTTTAGCCTGCAAGCCATAGTTTGCCAACCCTAATCTAAGTATGTGCACGCACGCATGTGTGGTCAGTCGTGTCCGACTCTGCAGCCCATGGACTGTAGCCCACCAGGCTCCTCTGTCCATGGGATTCTCCAGGCAAGAATACTGGAGTGCGTTGCCATTCCCTTCTCCAGGGGACCTTCCTGACCCAGCGATCAACCCAAGTCTCCTGCATCTCCTGCATTGGCAGGTGGATTCTTTACCACTACGCCATAATCTACAGTACCTAAATTTATTTAATTTTGTTTAAAATAGCATTTTTATTTCATTGTAGAACTACCAAAAAACCCATAGAATATTCATCATCTTCTTAACTACATGTTCCTCAGGACATAGTTAAGATTAACACTAATGTAGTTTAACCCTATAATTGGTTATGAAGAGTTTGGTATCCTGGATAACTTTTGTTAAATTCACACACCCAGGTAATGGGAGAACAGGGATAAATTCTTTAATTTCTGACTACCAGTTAAATGTTCTTCTTACTTCTTATGCTGCTACTCTTCCACGGCTATTGAAGGACCCTGATCTTCTGAATTTAAAATTTATTTTCAGTTCATTGCAGAAGAGACTCTGATGTACTGACCTGTTAAAATTTTTAATGTTGATATAGATTAAGATAATTTTTAAATTTTATATGTCTCTTAAAGCAGTCCTGTATCTTATCGAAAAGTGATACAAAACTATTCAATTTCAATTTTCCATATCATGTAAAACTAGACACAGACTTCTAGTGTCTCTTGTAGGATGAATCACAGCAATAAATACAAACAATGCTGCAAATAGCAAAGATAGACACACATCCTCGCATACACACAGGCAAATGGCCACCTCCCTGTTCAAGTCACCATTGATCTTTGCATCTTCTTTGTCACTTCATGCCCCTCACAAATCAGATCCATCAACCCTGTTCTCCAATTTGTGTGGATCAAGGCTCAGATTTCTAGCCTTTTAGTCATCCTTCCATTTTTCTACATCCCTTTCTTCTCAGTGGGGTCTTCTTTCTTTAGACTTCTTTCACCACTCACTGAAGATTAGCTGGACTCCCAGTAAACCTGTCTATTTAATATGCACCAAATGGCATGAAATCCAAAGATATGAATTCAATTAAAAGTTCATTTAGGTGAATCACTTGCTGCTTTGAGTGTCTCCATTTCATTATGAGCTAAATGAGAATAATTAGTCCTTATGTACCTGTTCATCATCTACCATTATCTCAGTGGAGAAAGGAAGTTAATATTTTCAGTGTCAGTTTGCAGGATGAGAAGTTGTCACACTGCACTTATGAACATTAGCAAGTCAGATAAGATAATGGTTGTATGTGCTTTGAGCTTCTCAAGAGAATTCTGTTTTTCCTGTGTATACACATTGATCTAGTTACATTTGATTGTAAAGCTCTTTCTGTAGCCATCTATATGAAAGTGAAAGTCACTCTGTCATATCTGACTCTTTGTGACCCCATGGACTATACATTCCATGGAATTCTCCAGGACAGAATACTGGAGTGGGTAGTCTTTCCCTTTTCCAGGGGATCTTCCCAACCCAGGGATTGAACCCAGGTCTCTTGCATTGCAGGCAAATTCTTTATCAGCTGAGCCACAAGGGAAGCCCAGCTCTCTATATGGATCTATCCATATAGCTATCTGTATGAATCATTGCTTCTCTGGTAATCTTTTTTTAAAAAGTACATATTTTTTTGGAGCACCCTCATAAGGATAAGCTCCTGAAATCACCACTGTTAGGATAATTCATTGGTCCCACAGTGAAGTGTGAGGGGTGTATTAGAAATCTTAGGACTCGTCTTCCCTTTTGGAAATAAATATCTGAATTTGACCTGATTTGATGCCAGTTTCCTGTGAATTCAGTTTCAAGATAGTATCACATCCTGTAAGTAAGTGTTAGTCACTCAGTCGTGCCCAGCTCTTTTCGACCCCATGGACTGTAGCCCACCAGGCTCCTCTGTCCATGAGATTCTCCAGGCAAGGATACTGGAGTGGGTTGCCATTCCCTTCTCCAGGAGATCTTCCTGACCCAGGGATCAAACTCCTGCACTGCAGGCAGATTCTTTACCAACTGAGCTACAAGGGAAGCCCACATCCTGTAAAGTGCCCAGCAAATAAAGAGAAATAAAAATTAGTTCCAACTTTCAATTAAACATCAAAGAGGAGACAGCAACTTATTTTACTTTTGAAATGCTTTTTTCCAAATGTGTAATTCACTCATCTATTGAGAAATCACTCTGCCAAACATTCCCTCTCTACCTACCATTTCGCCTCTCCAAGAACCACTAGTGCAGGGACCTTTGTTACATTCCAGTTCACCTCCCCGACTACTTTTCTTTCTTCATGCTTCCAGTTTTTCAGAATACAACTCCAGATAAAGCACAACTCTTCTTTGAAGTCAGGTAGGGGTCACAAATCAAAGACTCAAAGATAAAATTATCTTTATCAGGCGCATCAGAAAAGGGAACTATGGCAACGTGCATAGATCAATACATTTTCTTACTGTCAATAAATTATAAGTACATGAGAATCCTAGATTATCAAACTAGAGGTCACTTCAAGCCAAAAAGGAGCTATATAAAAGGAAGAAAAAGGAAGGCCTTATATTCTTCCTACCTCTTTTCATTTTAGAGCCTTGCAAAGCAGCCTCATTTCCGAAATCTTCTTCCTCTGTTTTACCTCATTCATGACTTTTTAAATACCTCAGGAGTTATTTATTTTATTTTTTTCTATATAGTGTGAAACATTCAAGATTCATGCTTTTTTAAATTTTTATTTTATATTGAAGCATAGTTGATTAGCAACATCATGTTAGTTTCAGGTGTCAGCGAAGTGATTCAGCTATGCATATATACATACCTACTCTTTTTCAAATTATTTTCCTATTTAGGTTACTACAGAATATTGAGCAGTGTCTCCTGCACTATACAGTAGTTGGTTATCTGTTTTAAACATACTAGTGTGATGTGTCAATACCAAACTCCCAGTCTGTCCCTCCCCTCCCCGCTTCCCGCTCTGGTAACCACAAATTCTTTCTCTAAGTCAGTGAGTCTGTTTCAATATCTCATTCTTACTTGCCTCCAGGAACCTAAAGAGGTAATTCAGAGACCATTGGCGAAAAGCTCATTCTTCTCAACTACCTTCTCTTTTCTTTTTCTTTTGTTCTGGTGGTTTTGGAGTCAATTCCTTCTTCATTATCGGAAAAAGCAGGGCCGTGGCAGAGGTGAACCCTTCTTTTGCGGAGAAGGCCGTGTTATGCATCTGCCTCTCTGGTCTCGCATTTGACCCTGGTATATTTTAAGAGGGGGCAGAGAGCTGGGGTGCTGAAGTTACCCCAAACCTGCTTCCCTCTCAGTCCTAAGCTTTGAGAAATCTATTCTTTCTTTGGTCTTCAGATTTTTGTGTGTAGAACATGCTCTCAACAGGTATTTTCTTACTTTCTGAAATGCGGGGAACTTGGAAATTGAGTTGAAAGGGGAAAAGGTGACCATCCAATGCTCCTCAGTGCTAAGGACCCAGGCCCCTTGAAAGCAGGCAAAAAATAATCTAACCAGTGCAACCAGTCTTCTCAGGAAGACTGACCTGGGGATTTATTTGCATAAAGACTCTTTTCATACTCTCTTTTTCTGTTTTCCATTAATAAAAATATCTCTGTGTCTAGAGGAAAGCAGAACTTAAATTTTTGAGTATCACTTGCCTACAGTCCATCTCCCAGCCTTCAACATGACTCTAGATTGCTCAGAGATTCTGAAATTAAATCATGACTGATTTCTTTGGAAGAAAGAAAATAGAAAAGTATGAATGTGTTATAATATTCTCCCTACACACCAAGTCCCAAAGCCTTCAATGTGCAATAGTGAATGTGGAAATTCTAAAAGAATTGTTAACACATTACTTTTAATATATTTTAACAATTAGTTTTGAAGTGTGTCTTTTTCTTTGTTATGGGTGATGCAACCTTGAAGTTTATTTAAGATGAAACAATGAAAGTATATAGGCCAAAAATATTATTCAGTTCTGATCATGTTGGGAGTTTGATATTTGATTTCTAATATTGCTTTTTTCATAAATTATAAATTGAAAATACAATTCAAGGAAAGATGGTTTCAGTGGGGCTTTTTCTTCATAATTTTCAGGATTTTATAGCCCCCAAAAACATAATTTCCAATTTTAAAACATCTCATTGGCTTTTGGATAATTGCATTTGTTTGCTTGCTAGTATAGTTAACTGTAATTATTTCAGAATCAATTATAGAAAAGATACAGTGTTACAGAATATAGTTCTAACCAGGGTGGCCTATAAAAGCATTGTTTTTCTTTTTTTTTCCATTTATTTTTATTAGTTGGAGGCTAATTACTTTACAATATTGTAGTGGTTTTTGTCATACATTGACATGAATCAGCCTTGGATTTACATGTATTCAGCATTGTTTTTCATATGTTTGTTTTTTCATACTTAGAAATACAGTCCCTTCCAAATTTTTCCTTTCCTTACTGTAGTTGATTTGGTAATTTATTACTAAGTAATAAACCGTTCCATGTTTACTGATTAACATGAGAATCATTTTATTTGTGCGCACAGGTTCTGTAGGTTAGATGTTCAGACAGGGTGGGTGGGGGTGTTTGTCCCCACTCCAAGATATCTGGAATGTCACTTGGAAAGAAGAGTGGCTGCTGTCCTTTAAATGACTGGGAAATGAAGTCGTCTACAGGCTTCTGCCCTCATTCTGACACCTGGGCTAGGATGGCTCAAAAACCGGGCTCAGCTGAAGCTGTTAACTGGCATACTTAAATAAGACCCTCCACGTGACTTGGGCCTCTGCAAGCATAGTACAGGATTTACCATAGGCGATTCCCTCAAAGAGGGAGTATAGACAGCAAAGTTCCAGGAGAATAAGGCAGCAGCTTCATAGTTATTTATGACCTCGGCATCACAGAGCATCACATCTGCCATACTCTATTTGTCAACAAAGTCCCAAGCCCACCCAGCTTCCAGATGAAGGTACAAAGATGCCATCTTCTTAATAGAAGCAGTGTCAAATAATGCAAAACAAAGATGTTTTAAAACCATCACTGTAGAAGTGATGGATGGGATGCTTTCCATAAGTACTCCTCAGTCAGTTCAGTTAATTCAGTCACTCACTCGTGTCCGACTCTTTGCGATCCCATGAATCACAGCACGCCAGGCCTCCCTGTCCATCACCAACTCCTGGAGTTTACTCAAACCCATGTCCATCAAGTTGGTGATGCCATCCAGCCATCTCATCCTCTGCTGTCCCCTTCTCCTCCTGCCCCCAATCCCTCCCACTATCAGGGTCTTGTCCAATGAGTCAGCTCTTTGCATGAGGTGGCCAAAATATTGGAGTTTCAGCTTCAACATCAGTCCTTCCAATGAACACTCAGGACTGATCTCCTTTAGGATGAACTGGTTGGATCTCCTTGCAGTCCAAGGTACTCTCAAGAGTCTTCTCCAACACCACAGTTCAAAAGCATCAATTTTTTGGTGCTCAGCTTTCCTCACAGTCCAACTCTCACATCCATACATGACCACTGGAAAAACCATAGCCTTTACTAGACAGACCTTTGTTGGCAAAGTAATGTCTCTGCTTTTTAATATGCTATCTAGATTGGTCATCACTTTCCTTCCAAGGAGTAAGCGTCTTGCCTACTTACTTGAAATTCCTCACCTCTAATGCATCATTACACATTTGCAATATGGCTGGTCAGTGTTAAAAATCCCTATATAACCAGATATGTATCTTAGAATGCTTTTGGTTGAAAATGACAGAAACCCTAACTCAACCTGGCATCACTGAAAATGTCATTGGTAAGGTAGGCAACCCTTTGAGAGGGTTGGTTCAGTGCCTTAGAAGCACTAAAAAGATACTTTTCCCCCCTATTCCATCACTCTTAGTGTTGACTTTATCCTCCTTCTAATCTCCATGCTCAGCTGTGCCTGCTCAATCACTCAGTCGTGTCTGACTCTTTGTGACCCTATGTAGTGTAGCCTGCCATACTCCTCTGTCTATGGGATTCTCCAGGCAAGAATACTGGAGTGGATTGCCATGCCCTCCTCCAGGGGATCTTCCTGACCCAGGGGTCAAACCTGGGTCTCCTGCATTGCAGATGGATTCGTTACCCATGAGCCACCGGGGAAGCCCATGTCAATTGTATGTTAAAGTAAAGAGATTAAAAGAGCTTTGCTCCTCTTCTGCCACACAGAGGCCTAACCCCCAGTTATCTGGAACAATTTAGGTCACTTACAGAACCCTGAAACAGTATTCAAGGTCAAAGTCAAGTTCCAATTGGCTGAGATTTAAATGCTCATTCCTGAACTAGTCCTGATTTCAACGGGGATGAGATTATACCACTTGACTTCAGAATGGGGGTGAGAGGGATCCTTGTTAATGTTGTGCCTGCTCCCCACGGAGAAATGGGTGGAAGGTGATGGGAAGGCAGCTGTAAATTCCATTTCATCTTGGAACCTTCTCTGGCAACATAAAGTCATTTGACTGCGAGGTGATGCAGCTATTGCCTTGGCCTCATTAGCATCACAGTTCAGTGAGCTGAGAGTTCATGGTCTCATTCCTCTCACTTGTCAGCACCCTGCCTTTGAACAGGTCAATGTCATATTCAGAACTGTTGTTGTTCATGAAATCCCATTTGACAAAACAAGGCAAAAGTAGCTACTGCACAGTGACTCTGAACTTAGCTGCTCTGTCCCATCAGGGAGTGGTGAGGGAACAGTCACTGGCTTTGGGGAAATGTTTGGAATCATGACCGTGTGTGCACCTGTGACTGCGTCAGAGCATATTTCTTACTTTGGATAAATGTTGACTTTTGACTGAGAAAGTAGCTTTCTATTTGAGACTATGAGCTCTTTCTTAAGAACACAAATATCGTCCTCTGTTTTTCAGAGTTGACACAGAGTTTAATAATGTTACCTCTTCTGCCAAGACTTTTATTCATTGTTTTCCACCTCAAGTTGATGAAGCATGATGGAGTTATTGTCCTTACTCTGCAGTTCAGAAAGCAGGGACAGAGGGTTAAACCACTTGTGTGTGACAGCATGTCAAAGCAGGGATGGAGTTGGCATTAGAAGTCATTTCCTAGAATCTTGGCTCAGTGCTTTCTTTAAAAAGAATTATGAAAGTCTCAAGTAACAACAAAAAAGCACAATTCATAAAATACAAACATGTTGGAACCCATCAGTCAGTCTCAGAAATTTTATAGGAAACATATATTTCTAGACAGACTGGAAATCTCATTTGTGACCTGTTTGGTTTGCATCCCTAACTTTTCCTTCCCTGAGAAAATCAATATCCTGAATTTGGTATTTTATATTCTCAGATTATATTCTTTATATGTATGTATCCATAAAAATATGATACAGTTTTGCACATTTGGCTTTATATTATTGCTCTTATCTTGTCTGAATCTTTTTTTTTTTGCTCAATATAGTTTTTAGTATGCATTCATGTTAATACATACAGCATGTTTATTCATTTTGTATATGTGTTAGTCACTTAGTTGTGTCTTGACTTTTGCAGTCCCATGGACTGTAGCCTGCCAGGCTCCCCTGTCCATGGAATTCTCCAGGCAAGAATACTGGAGTTAAAAAAAGAAAATACTGGAATGGTTTGCCATTCCCTCCTACAGGGTATGTTTCCAACCTGGGGATTGAACCCGGGTCTCCTGTACTGCAGACAGAATCTTTACCATCTGAGGTACACGGAATAAGATTCCATGTCATTATATAGATATACAAATATATGACAGATTACCTCTCTTTAATCATCATTTAGATTTTTGCTGCTATTTAATGCAAGCAATAATACAATGTAAATTCTTGTACCTTTCACCATCTGATTACTTTCTTAAACCTTGCTTGAAAAAAAAGATACTCTTATGGAGATAAGTATAGAGATTCAGTTGCTCTGTCTAAATTCAGTCCTAGAGTAATGCAGGAGTGAGTATCAAAAGCAACTTTTATCAGCTATATTTACATTGGAGGAAGCTCAAGTCTAAAACTGTAACTGAGCAGGATACTCCATATGAGGCCTTCATGGGACACACCCCTCCCCTAGACACTCTGCTATAGTTCCTCTCCAAAGTACTCAGATAACAGTATCTGATGCACATTTCTGAGTTGTAATACAAATACTAAAGCCCTGACCAAATGGAAGAAATCAATTACTGACTACCGTGAGCATGCAACCCCCAGACCTACTGACGCCTAAGATATGACGTTAACCCCTGTGACACTGCCCTGTTAGGTCACCATCAACCAATCAGAGAATTGTGCACAAGCTGATCACATACCCTGGGATGCCACTCCCTCATTTTGCCTTTAAAAATGCTTTGCTGAGGTCAGCTGGGGAGTTCAGGCTTCTTGAGCACTAGCCGTCCAGGACTCCTTGCTTGGTGCCCCACAGTAAACACAGCACTTACCTTCACCTCAACTCAGAGTCAGTAGATTAGCTTCCCTACAAATGAGTGAGCAGACCCCAGTTGGTTCAGTAACAAAACCAATCCACGTTCCACGTATAGCAGGATTTTCAGTTGCTATTTCAGGATCTATCATTATATCTTGAAATCTCACCTATCTAGTCATTACTAACTATGCATGTTTCTAGAACCAGACTGGAATTCCTGGGCCTGCAGGATTTGTGTCAGGTTAAAAAAAATTGGCTGCAATCAAAGTGATGGACTGATGGGGTGTGCTCTGAATAAAGCAAGTTTTATCTCTCAGAAATAGAGACAGTGGCTTGAAAAATTTAAGATCATCAAATGTCTTCCTTCTAAAAAGCATGCCATAAGAAGAAGGGGTGAAATTTCTATGGAACATAATTTCTATGTATCTGAAAGCACCGTCTTTTTGTGGTAGAAATGAGCAAAGGATGGCCATTTGTTTGACTTATTTTAGGAATCTTGTAGTCTGTTTAAAGTGGCTAATTTAAAAATCTTCACATCAACTATGAAACTAAATCATTTTGAAAAGTTATTATGCTTTGTTCTGGATTCTCAGAATTCTGAAGAAGCTGGTCTATTGTGTTAATACTGGAACTGCTTTTTTATACCACCAGCTAACTGTGAAGACACTAACACAGCTTGGAGAAAAATTACTGGCACAGTACTGGGGACCCTGGGTTTTTTACTTGTCTCCTGTGACTCTGAACCTTATGAAACAGTCACCTAAACATCTTGAATATAGGATTGCCTTAAATCCATGCTTTGCTAGCTTTTTTTATGTTGACCCCATAGATGTTAAATCAGTTTGGTGGATTGGGGCCAACATTCAAAAGAAAATAACATAGAATGTGAATATGAAAGTGTTAGTTGCTCAGTCCTGTCTGACTCTTTGCTACCCATGGATTGAAGCTCACCAGGCTCCTCTGTCCATGGGATTTCCCAGGCAAGAATATTGGAGTGAGTAGCCATTCCCTTCTCCAGGGGATCTTCCCAACCCAGGGATCAAGCTTGGGTCTCCTGCATTGCAGGCAGATTCTTTACCATCTGAGTCACCAGTGAAGCCCAAGGGTAAATAGATTTAATAAAATGTTTGTTACAAAGGGATAAACATGTGCCTAACTGGAGAATTATATGAAGTAAAATTCTTTGGTATTGCTTTCAAAAATGTTTGAAAGTCATTTATACCAGGTGATTTTGGCAAGTGTCTCAGGGACCTCTCAAATATGGCTATGTCCATGTTTAAAATTCACCAGGTGCTCCCATTTTTTAAGAAGGAAGCTCAGATATCTCAGAGTAGTAGCAAAACTCTTCACAATTCTTGCTTCTGAGATCATGCTCCCCTAGGACGCGGTGAACTCCCACGTTTCCTGTTTCCGCTACCGCCTCACAGGTCCATGCCTTTGCTGACACTTCTCTCTCAGCAAAAAGTGCTCTCAGTAGACACAAAGCATTACCTTTGCTAGAAACTCTTCCAGATCCAACTATTCTTCATTGAATTGGCCACTCCTTTTCTTAGACGCCTAATATATTTTACTGTCTTGTGTCATAGCCCATGACCGCATACACTTGACTGCAGTTAATAATGGTTTAAAAATCTATCCCCCCCTGCTGACCTTGGAGACTTGGAGGTCAGGTCCTTGTATTATGAGAATTCGGGTTTTTTCCCCCTTTTCTTATACATGTGTACTCTGTTCTCCCTTGCTTTTAAAATAACTACTATTTTAAAGCGATGCATATTTATTGTAAGTGTCTCAAATGACATAAAAAAAGCAGTTGAGTGAGGGATAGATTGGGAGTTTGGGGTTGACATGTGCACACTGCTATATTTAAAATAGATAACCAACAGGAATCTACTGTTTAGCACAGGGAACTCTGCTCAATATTCTGTAATAGCCTCAGCTGGAAAAGAATTTGAGAAGGAATAGGTACATGTTTAGGTATAACTGAATCACTTTGCTTTATACCTGAAACTAACACATTATTAATCAATTATATTTCAATTATATATATATATATATATATATTTTTTAAAAAGGCAGTTGAAAAAAGTCTCACAACCCAAAGATGAACACTGTTAGTATCTAAACAGATGTCTTGTTCTGCCTGCAATTTCGTATAGAGGCAAGCATGTGCACACACACTGTGGTACACAAATAAATTCATGCACACACACACAATGTTATATAAATAAATTCATTTTTTAATATGACCAGTTTTTCCTTTCAACAATGTTAAGGGCACTTTCTATGTCAATGATACACCCTTTTCATCATTTAAAATTGCTGATTATTATTCTAAGTCATGGATTATTGGGGTTTTATTTTGTTTGCCATTTATCAACATTAAGAGCAGTGATGGCAGACCTGACTTACTCCTCCTGCACTGTAAGCATCAATTAGAAGACACCATTATTGTCCTTAGTGTCTTCCATTAACTAGTGAGTCCTGAGCTGACTCAGCAGTTCTCTTCAAGGCCTTCTGTATTATCCCTCCTCCTGTTTATCCTTAGACTGTGTCCTGTTCACATCTCTGTGTATCAGAGTCTCCTACCTAACAATGCGAGGTCTTTAGGGAAAGTTTCTCTTTTTTAACAGAATCATTGAGACATCTCTGGTCAACCAGTGATTAAGGCTCCTTGTTTCCCATGCATGGGGTGTGGGTTCTATCCCTAGTTGGGGAACTAAGATCCCACATACACATTGTGGCCAAAAAAATTAGAAAAGAAAAAACAAAGGAATCATATATAGTTAGACAGCATATTAAAAAGCAGAGACATTACTTTGCCAACAAAGGTTCATCTAGTCAAGGCTATGGTTTTGCCAGTAGTCATGTCTGAATGTGAGAGTTGGACTATAAAGAAAGCTGAGCGCAGAAGAATTGATGCTTTTGAACTGTGGTGTTGGAGAAGGCTCTTGAGAGTCCCTTGGACTGCAAGGAGATCCAACCAGTCCATCCTAAAGAAGATCAGTCCTGGGTGTTCATTGGAAGGACTGATGCTGAAGCTGAAACCCCAATCCTTTGCCCACCTGATGCAAAGAGCTGACTCATTGGAAAAGACCCTGATGCTGGGAGGGATTGGGGGCAGGAGGATAAGGGGACAACAGAGGATGAGATGGCTGGATGGCATCACCAACTCAATGGACATGAGTTTGAGTAAATTCCGGGAGTTAGTGATAGACAGGGAGGCCTGGTATGCTGTGGTTCATCGGGTCGCAGAGAGTCGGACACGACTGAGCGACTGATCTGAACTGAACTGAATAGTTACACAGTAAAAAATTGACTTTTGACAGTTTTCCCATTTAGTAACTAATAAAGTGGAATCATGCGTATATTTATTTAAAAATTTGAATCTCACCTCCCTAAAGCAGGATATGAATCTAGATTGTCCTGACCTTCTATTTTGTGGACATGAAATTTAAGATGGTATATAATTGTTTTCAATGCTTAGTTCCATTTCACCAACCACTTCCACTCTTGGTAGATATAAATTGCAAATACATTTTATTAGGAAGTATTTCCTCTACTCTCTGGAGCTGAAGTCAAGAACTAGTTAGATATATTATTTTAATAAAAGCACTATCTAGTAAAATTTTGTAAAGTGCAAAGCTTCATTATAAGTAAAGCTTATTTGTGTCATTTTTAATGTGATCAGATTCAGGAGCATATCTATCTCGTCAATGTAACAAGATAGCCTGTGTATAGTCCATATTGTTCTTATGTATTTTCTTCTGCTTTTAGCCTCAGTTATAGCTCTCAGGAGTTCTTCATCCCTCAACTTGTAGATTTCATGGTAGAGTGTAGTATGGTGCTAACCCAACCATTCTCTTAGACTTTTTGTGTCCATCTCTATATTCTAAACTTGATTCCTATCTCACTGAGACTCAGGGACACTGTGTCATAATGTACATTTCCTTAGGTTTAAATATGAACCATATGCCATTGGTTACCCATGCTCTAGTTATGAGTATGTAGAGATCTGAGCAGTCAGTCACTTCCTGCTCCCTTCCTCAATTATTGCATATAATTAACTTTTGCCTTTTGCATTGTTCTTCTTTCCACCCATACCTCTGCTCCTTAATAACACTTGTTCTCAACCAAGATAGACTTTACAAGGCACATTTGGCAATGTCTGAAGATATTTTTGATTATCACAATGCAAGGGTATTAATGACTTCTAAATGATAGAGGTCAGAATGCAATTTAACATCCCACAACACAAAATATAGGCCCACTCTCCATAACGTGTTAGCCAGTCCAAAATGTCAGTATTGCCTAGGTTGAAGAATCTTTCTATGTAGAAACTGATTTCATGTGTCTTGGCTGAACTTTAAATTTCACCTCTGTCTGAGATGTTAAGTTTGATATAATCTGGTGATTCAGACTAGCTGCTAGGTCACCAAAAATGGAAGGTTGTGTCTCACACCTCATCCACATCGCATACTTGCATTGAAGTGAGGCAGCCCTCATCATTAAAACTTTTTCCTTCTTGGTGAGTGTTATATGACCAGTTATACACAATAGGGAATGAGGGAAACTGAGGCATGTTTCTAAGTAAAGAATAAAACCAGATGCATGAGTAGGTAAGAAAGTATGAAGTGAAGTGAAGTCACTCAGTCGTGTCCGACTCTTTGCGACCCCATGGACTGTAGCCCACCAGGTATGATTATCCTCAAATACTGTCTGCTCCAAAGTGGCATTTGTTGTTTTGGAAATTGCATTTACAAATATGTTAAGAAAAACACTGTGGGCAGCTTAACTCTAACACAAATTTCCTTTTCCCCCTCCTTTCTGGTTTTTCAGACATTTCACATTTTCAAGAACAAAATGATTTAAAAGGATTACTAGAAAATCTCCATCAAAATATCCAAGCCAAAAAGAGAAAGAATGTAGAAATCATGTGGCTGGCTGCAACGGTAGGCACTCTCCTGTCAAATATTACTCCTTGTCACCATGATGATCAATCAGCAAACATATTGGGTATCTGCTCTGTGGAGTCCAACTTCTGCACTTTGGGTTACCAGATGTCACTCTCCATCATCCAAGAGATTAGGCATCTAGCTTATCAATAGACTAGAACACAAGATAGAAGATGTATTCAACAAGAAAAAATTCTATTCATTGGCTTGTCTTATAAATTCAGGATGTGTTTGATACTTTGAGGTTAAAATCAAGTGTCTTTGATTTTCTTGATATTGTGTGTTACAATGTCAATTGCCCATCTCAATAAGGTCTTGAGTTGATGCCCTAGAGAAGTATGGTTTCAACAGAATGTGATTATCAGATCTCTGACTCACAGCCTCGGTAGGGCTCCTGGACATAGTGTTTTGTTAATGAACTTGTAAATGCGCTTGTTCATCTAGATATTGCCATAGAATTTATCACTGATGGATGACTCTTGGGGTAATGAGCTATATTTTGTATGGTCTTTTCTCATTTAATGGCACCCTCAAGGTCAAAGATAGACTTGCTTTCCCACCCCACGTTTCTGCAAGATTGAGGGGGCAGAAAATTGTGCTTGTATTTTTAAGCTCTTATCTGGCAACCATTCAGGCATAGCTCCCATGAACGTATGAATTTTGTTAAACATTCAGGCCCAGAGATCCTTTCACTAGGAAAGGATCTTTTCATCAGGAAGGACACGCTTTGGAGATATTCTTGATGCATGCCATATTTGTACTTACTGCACATACGGGGCTGCTTATGTGATTTGGAGTTCAATGTAACAGGTCTTCTCCTGTGTGCTATTCATTTTCTATCAATAGCATCTAAAACAAAGGCTTTCCCCTACTGCAAACGGTTCAATTATAGCCCAATATTACGTACTCTCTTCTGGGAAAAAGGAATGGATAATTTACCATGAGTATATACGAAATAATTTACCAAGAACAGGCAGAGGGAAAGCTGCTTTGGTTTTCCTTCGTGCCCTCTTGGAGCCCCAGGGAAGAACATCAAAGGCAACAGTATGAAAGATTGCTTTTGAGCAGCTCATTTACACTGGTCCCATTTAGCATCATCCTGCATTACATGAAGGTTGTTTTTAATAGTTCTTTCTCCCATGTCTGCTCTTTACATCTTCAAAGACTACTATGGTTGCTAATTCTCAGAAAAATTTCACAAAGGCAGGTCATAAGTTATTTTTGCAACATTACTAATGACATGAGAGCACAAAAGGAGTTTGATCATTTCCCAAGGCTATCTGACAACTTAGGAACATATACATATGTCGTTATATACATATTGTGCAGTCATGTAAATTGGTAAGTTAAGGATGCACAGAACCACAAATGTATGTTTTTCCTAGTACATGTAGTTTTCTTATTTGAACATATAAAGAAATTTCCCATAAATCTTACATGTTTCTGAAAATGTTTTTGAAATGTATATGCCAGTCAAATATGACTTACTCACAACTTCCCACTGAATGAGTGAATGTTTGCCTGCCTTGATAAATGTACACCACCCATGGTGTGCAAATTTGACATTCTGTAGGAATATTGGCTTAACTATAAATAGCATGTCTGCAGAGTGATACATGAGTTTCAGTATCCTCTTTGTAAACCAGGGACCTTGGTATTGCTCTTCAAGAAATATAGAAAGTCCCTTCAACATCTTCCACAAAATTTTTATTTTTGTCTCTATTTCTTCTTTAAAACAATGAAATACTGCTTTTTCTTTTTTACTGTTTTACATTCTAATTAAAAATGCAAAGCTATTTGATTTTATCTTAATGAATATTTAAAGCTGAAAATGAGAACTTAAAAATACCAAACACTAAATTAAGCTAATGTTAAATTAAATGTTAAATTAAGCTCATTTAGCTCTAAATACAGAAATGAAGACCCAACCAGTCTGCTTTGAAGGAATTGCCCAAGCTTTCTCTTTGTTTTAAATTTGACACATGAAATATCCTTAATAGAATAGCTGCATATAATTGTGACAGTGCATTTTAAAGAATATTCACTCTTTTTAAAGATCATCTCTCATAAGTGACCACTGAGGTCTATATACTGTTATTATAAATTTAGTAAAGCTTTTGTTATTTTATATGAAAAATTTTGAAATACTGTTTATTTAAAAGCATTAGAGTTTTCTAAATAAAAAAAGATTATATGTTGAAATCATGCTCTCACATTTCTCTAGCCATGTTAAAGATGGTGAGAAAGTATTTACCTAAGGTCTATTAAGGAGTTGTAAATCCTAAAGCTAAGTATTAGTCATATTTAAATCATGGTAAAAACCCTTGATGAACTGTATTATTATACCCTCTCTTCAAAGCAGGCAACTGTTAAGGCTTCCTTGATGGCAGATAATAAAGCAGACCTGTATTCCATCACATTAAATGTATCTTAAGTGCATGTTGATTAACATTGTTGATGCTATGTTGATGATTGGTATCTCATATCAGAGCATTACCAGGGCTAGGGAAGAAAAAAGAATGGAGTGATTTGCCTGTTACCTAGAAGGCAATGAGCCCATAAATTATTGCTACTCAGAGATTCTTCTTCTGGCTTACATCAGAATAACAAGAAAAAAAGAGTTACAGAGAGAAGCAGAATGGGACAGAAGTTAAAGACTTGGTCCTTGTTAGATGGAGTTATGTTAGCACCCTGGCTCTGCTCTGTTGTGCATAAGCCGTCTTACCTATCTAAAGTTCAGTTTTCTCATCTGTAAAATAAGATGAATATGCTTTCCTCCAGGGTTCATGTGCAGTTAAATTAGAAGAGCAGATCTATGTGAAATTTATTAGCATTGTACCAGTGCACAGTGGATATGCAATTAACAGTGGCCATTTTGGGCGTCCAAGTTCTTGTTAGTTGCATTGATGAGTGGTGTCCTTATCTGCTGCACTTGGCACCATGTGGATGTTTAAAGTCTCATAATGTCCCACAGAGATTAGCAAAGGTTATTTCAAACATATGTGAGACGATATTAGCTCTTTAAGATTCAAATCAAGTGGCTTATCCAGGAAATACAGGTTTTTTTCCCCCTTGACTAATAAGATGTTACTTCTGAGCTGTGATTATTATCATTAGCCCCTGCAGCTTAGATACCCTCTCAGAGCATCGCTGCCTCTGAGGAATATTTACCATCTTACATGCCTTCAACAGCCCCACACCTCATGTACAAAGAGATAAATAAATTAAATCTATTCCATCAACTTTTGAAATGAAAAGGTATTATTTTTCCATTCCACAGGGCATATTGAAACAGTTGACTCTCATAAATTAGCATAAATTTGGTAAGTTTAGACTATGAGTATTTAGAGGACTCTGACGCTCGAGAGTAATCTACAAATAAACAAGAAACCATGTCTACCTCTGTTACAGATTTGTCGCAAACTAAATGGCATTCGTTTCACCTGTTGTAAAAGTGCCAAAGACAGGACGTCGATGTCTGTGACGCTTGAACAGTGCTCAATCCTGAGAGATGAGCATCAGTTACACAAGGACTTCTTTATCCGAGCACTGGATTGTATGAGAAGGTAGCCCACATGTTTTCAACTTCTTTCTTTTTTAAAAATTTTTATTGAAGTGTAGTTGATTTACAATATTGTGTTAATTTCTGTTATACAGCAAAATTATTTAGTTATACATATATATATATATATTCATTTCATATTCTTTTCCATTATGGTTTATCACAGGATATCGAATATAGTTCCCAGTGCTGTACAGTAAGACCTTATTTTTTCTTTTATGGTTATTTTAAGTTTTTTTTTTTCCCTAATACATATTTTACTGGAGGAGCAAGCATTTAGTAACTTCACTGCATTTCCTTGACTTTGAGCTCATGACATGAAAGAGAAAATAATTTAAAGTATTTCCTCTATTCATTTTAGGCAATAAAAAAATGTGGCCAGATTTTGATCATGTGAATGGAGGATATATTTCATTAACAGATTTAAACCTAAGTTGAAGGGCTCAGATTCTTTCATATATAACATTTGAAGAGTACAGTTCCTTTATGTACAAGTCCTTATATGTACACATAAAATAAAAGTAAGTCTTTATCCAAACAAATCAACTATCCAAAAAATGGCAACAAACGGGTCATCCTACCATGGCTTGTAGGGTCTCCCCATCTTTAACCTCTTTCCTAAAAATTATTTTCACATCACTCATCATAAAGATGGGATAATGGATCCTTTAAAATGGAGAATTAATATGATCACTCTGCCGACATTTAAAATGTTCTGCCTGAAGTCATGTTTCCTGATTCATTTCTACAGTAATTAAATCTAAAATATAAGCCATAACAGGAAGGAAGAAGTGCCTCTTTCCCAGGGTCTATCAGCAAGGACATACGTTAATTAGAAACTTTAGTGAACTTACCTCTTTCCTACAAAGACTGACTCAAAAGCACAACGGGAAACATGGGACAGGCTCCCAGATTGCAAAAAGGAATGTCATTTGATGCACTGAAAAGGCTGCTTCTTATCTGGCATGTCATTAGCTTCACTTTTCTTTTAACTGCTCTGGTCTTTCCGTGGTGAGGTGACGCTTGCCTGTGATCTTTCTGTATTGTATATTTTCTAAGAGGTTTCTGAAGCCCTCTCTTTTACCCCATTTCATGTCTCTTGGCATTTTCTTTGTTCAGTGGAGTTCTACCATAATTTTTGGATAAATATATGAGGATGTCTTTGAGGCCTGACATGAGCATCTCAGCCATACACACACGTTTGGTTGTTAGAAAAGACTCTTCAAAAATTATCTCTCAGCACTCATAGGGAAGATTCAGGATCTGGGCATGAAACGTTCTGTTGTGCATTTGAGAAGTACAAATATCACTATGGATGGAACAAAGATGCCAGTGTGAAGGGCAGGGCACGTGCTATTCCAGGTCAGAGGCCTCAGAGGACTGGAATGAGTCAACCAACATAAAATAATTTGGAAGTTGAATTTGTTACTTGTTTATTTAAGGTAGAGGTAAGAGAGGACCCTTAAATTAGAAAGGTATTTTTTCCAACTGGTAAATAAAGGATGTATCTGTCATATACATGTTGAAATATAAAACTAAATATTTTGGTAAAGCATAAAGACTGGAGGAACTAACATTATATGTCAGTATGTTTGCTAATGACAACATTTATGGGGGTTCAGTTTTGGATTGCGACCTAAAGTAAGGCACTAGAAATTTAATCCCAAAATACTGAAGACCGTGACTTCCATATCCCCACTACTTTGGTGATTTTATATATATGTGTATATATATATATATATATATATATATATATATACACACATATATATATATGTAAATTTCCAATCTGACACGTTTATCCTTTGGTTTTTTGTACATGTGAGTACTGTGTGAGAGAGTGAGGACTTGTCTGTGTGTGTGTGTTTAAGGGAAATAAGATATATTATTGTGCTAAATAACTTCCATACTTTCCCTCTTTGGGTACCATCTTACAAGCCCATAGCTTTATAAGCTCTGGCCAGAGTAGATAGGAGGAAGGGACTTGGAAGCCCTTCTGTCCTGAGTTTGAACCGAGGTCATGTGCCACTTACCAGCCAAGAGGAAGTTAATCTCATCCTGCCTTACTACCTGAGGCAAGTTGGTACCTCAGTCTCCTCCTTATGTAAAACAAATACGCTAATAATAATAGCCCTTCTTAGGAAGGTCTCAAGGATTAAATGAACTGATATGTGTTACATGATTAGAACAATGCTTGTGAACAATCACTGTATGGTATTTGTCAGAAAAATAAATATCAAGGGTCTTGATCTTCCTGAGACAATCAAGTCTAGGCAATTATGAGCCTTGTATATTTTTGTGAATGTATTATGACATATGGTTTGACTCCAATATCATATATTAATATAAAACCTTGTAAATAAGGTTTCTCATGCAATGTTTTATCTATTTAAGAAAATAAGCTATTTCAATACCACCTTGAAAATGTACATGTGCTTACAAATGCTAAGCTAATTATGAGTGGATTGCATTCATTAAAGTTAGTCTAGATAGGTTTCTTATAAATATTTTATGTTAATGTATATTGTTGTATGCCCTTACTAATAATCATAGAATTTGAGATTAAGGCATCACCTTAGAAATTTAGTCAAATCTGCTTCACCGTAAGAATAAAGAAACGGAACTCGGTAGAGTGTTTTGGCAGAGACTACTCAGAAAGTACTAGAGCTGCCACTAAAACACAGATGCCTTAGTTATATTTTTTTCCTGTGCTGTACAGTAAGACCTTGTTTGCCTTAGTTATATTTGATGTTATTTTCTTTATACCAAGTAAAACAAAATGCTGTCACTTAAAATTATTTGGTTATGTATTTGACTACTTCACTTCTGTTATTCAAAATATTACTTAAATCATATGTCATAAAAACTACATACTTTTAGAAATTTGAGACTGTGTACCAGACCAGAATCGTCTGACCAAAATCTGAGATTTGAAGAGAAAACTCTAGTTCTGGAATACAAACTTCTTGCTTTCAACCTTATCATGTTCACTGTTGTATTAATACCTTGGCGTTGAGCACAGTGTCTGGTTCTGTGTGTGTGTGTGTGTGTGTGTGTGTCTGTCTATCTGTCTGTCTGTTTGTGCTCAGTCACATCTGACAGTTTGCAACCCATGGATTGTAGTCTGCCAGACTCCACTGTCCATGGAGTTCTTCAGGCAGGAATACTGGAGTGAGTGGCTATTTCCTTCTCCAGGGGATCATCCCAACCCAGGAATTTAACTGGCATCTCTTGAGTCTCCTGTATTGGCAGGGGGATTCTTTACCACTGGTGCCACCTGAGAAGTCTGGTCCAGATTGAAATAAATATAAACAGTGGCTGAATAAATGAAGAACAATATAAATATTAATGTGAATGCATTCTGTTGCCTTCCATTTTTGAGAACTGTGTAGCAACTTTTCCATCTCTTTTTAAAATTATGTTTTCAATTACATTTTGAAGCTGTAGTTCAGGTTTTTTTAATGTCTCAGCCTTATTTCCTGGGGTTACATTTGGCTGTCTGTAATTTAGTGTCAGTCATTGATTAGACACAAGTTGCGTTCAAACAGTTCTATCCAGTTAGAGGCTTTGTTGATGTATCTTGTGTGTTAATTTGGAAATATATTCCAGTTCAAGAATTGTATCCATCCTACCTTTTCTTCCCACCAGGCCTTCTTAGGTCCTACTAGTCAACCCAAGATGTGTGGAAATTGATCAAAGCCCTCCATGGCTCTCTTGATGTCCAGGATTTCCTTTCCTATTGCATTCATAACCAGGCCACTTGCTCTGGGGAGTAGCCCAAATGGAAATGCAGCCTCAGGCCAGCTGTGAGGATGGTTGGAAGCATTTGTTTGCACGGCAACCCACTCCAGTATTCTTGCCTGGAGAATCCCATGGACAGAGGAGCCTGGTGGGTTACTCAGGGTCACAAAGAGTCGAACATGACTAAAGCAACCTTAGTACAAGCGTAAGGTTACTAAGGCTTCTGACAGTGCTGGGGGGTGTGATTTCCCACTCCTCTTCAAATGCATTCAGAGCCTGGGGCAGTAAAGTTGTTGGTTTCCATGGTGACTGCACTCTGGTAGAGGGACGTGTGTGGGAGCAGCCCCAGATAGGAAGACCATAGCCTGGCTCTCTTCTTCCCTCCCTGTCAGCAATTTTCCAGGTAGAAACTCTTTTCCACTCATTGCTTGACTTCGGCTGATTATTAGGGTCCTTAAATGATTGGTTTGGACAATATTTTTCAGCATCATAGTTTTGGGAGGAGGACGAAGATTTGCAGAGCTCTTCGCTCTGCCACCTGATCAGAAGTCCTACCCTTCAGATGGTAACTTTTAGATGCATATTGGAACTGCTTCAGAGGCATTTAAAAACTACTTATATTTGGACTGTGCACAGTTTATCATTGAGACAGAGACAGAATTTTTAAGAACTTTATAAATATTCTAGGATACAATCCTGGATTAAAAAAAAAACTAGCATTTTAATGGAGTTTGATTATATTTTAAAGATATTAAATTATTTTATTTAATATCAGTTGTGGTTTATTTTATGTTTGAATTATTCTAACCACCTTTCAGGCTATTTACTCTGGATATTTTTAAAAGTTTACCAGGGTTATAATACTATTGCTGTTTTGCTAGTTTTATTTTTTTCCCCTATGTATATTAAATTTTACTTTTTTATACTGCTTATTGCTATAAGTTTCAAATTACTTATGGATGAGAGAAGTGTTATCGATAAATAAAGCTTCATCTCCCTGCTTGTTCAGAAGCCCTTTCACCAGAATAAACTCTATGAGAGTATGGATTTTTTTTTCTTATTCACCTATATTTCTCCAGTACTAGAATAAAGTCTAGTTATGGTAGGTACTCAATAAATATTCAGTGAATGAGTGAATGAATAACATAGGTTTCTAAAATATTCAGGTCCTATCTGTTAGGAAGTTTTCCACATACATAGACAGTTGGAAATAAGCAAGGGAAATTATCACTCAATTGTGACATATTTTATAAGCAGAAGTTCCACAAGATGAAAGGGAAAGTTTTAAAGAGGTTTGGATACAAATTCAAAAACAAACAGGCCACAAAGAATCATCACAGGCTGAATCTGTCAACCAAAATTTTAGAAACAGACATGATTGAAATAAAAAGGTATTTATTTAGGACTGCAAATTCAACAAACAACTGTATTGTGTTTTATTGTTGTGTTTATTTACTGAGTTGTGTCTGACTCTTTTATAAACCCATGGATGCCAGGCTCCTCTCTCCATGGGATTTCCCAGGCAAGAATACTGGAGTGGGTTGCTGTTTCCTTCTCCTTGAGAACTTCCCAACCGAGGAATCGAACCTGCATCTCCTGCTTGGCAGGCTGATTCTTTACCTCTGAGCCACCTGGGAAGCCCTGAATTGTGTCCTACCAGACTACAAAATAGGGGAGGCTTTTAAAGGCAAAAACCCACAAGGTTACAGTTAGTCCCATGAGTTGTTTATCAAGAACTATAATTGGAACTGGCAAGACAAAAGAGACTGAGGTTTGTGTCAGGAAGATCCCCTGGAGAAGGAAATGGCAACCCACTTCAGTCTTGTTATCTGAAAATTCCCATGGACAGAGGAGCCTGACAGGCTACAGCCCATGGGGTTGCAGAGTCAGACATGACTGAACACTACTGTGTGTGGCAAGAGTAAGTGTGCTTGTTAAGCGAGGAGTGGTTGGCGTCCCAAATGGTTGCACAGTTACAAGGAGACCCTGAGACCGTAAGTTTGCAGCTGACAGGCATTGTTCTGAGTACAACTGGTGGTGTTCTTGGGTCTAGTATACCTCAAAGAAAGTTCAAGTTCCCAGTGGTGCAGAGACTCGTCTGACACTAGATGCTCAATGGTCACATGACTCAGTTTTTGTTTGCCTGTGAGAGCTTTCCTGGTGGTTCAGATGGTAAAACATCTGCCTATACTGCGGGAGACCCAGGTTCAATCCCTGGGTCGGGAAGATCTCCTGGAGAAGGAAATGGCAACCCACTCCAGTATTCTTGCCTGGAAAATCCCATGGACGGAGGAACCTGGTAGGCTGCAGTCCATGGGGTCGCAAAGAGTCAGACACGACTGAGCCACTTCACCATGATTACTCCATGATAATTTCAACTTGTCACTGTAGCCTTTGTCCTATTTTCAAAAAGTTCAGACTCTCTCTTTTCCTACATATCCATTATTACTTAACAGCTTCATGCTTCCAACATGTGCCACTGTTTACAGTCTGTTTGACTGAAGTGGCACAAAATCCTCTTCCTCTTAGGAAGCTGATGAGGAGTTGGGGTAGATGTGACTCTGTAAGGAACTCTCAGCAGTTGCCGATATTATAAAACCAAAGCAGAGATTCTCACAGAGTGCCACCACAGACTAAGATCTGAGATAGAGCTGGGGCTGAAAGCCACTTGACTCAAGTCTGCTTCAGGTAAACCAACTACCCTTCAGTAACCGACTTTATTGACTTTGTGATATGACTATAAACCTGGTGTATCTATCCTTTCTTTGAAGTGTATGTGTAGTGGCAAATTCGTCCTTGATATCTATAGCAGAAATTTATAAAATGATGGCTGAATAATCAGCAGCATTTTTATTTTTAAATAGAAAGGAAGAATGAATGCAGTATCAGCGCTCAGTTATTTCATACTGAAGTCACTGTTGAGTGCTAAAAGCTTTCTTGTCCCAATGCTTTTGCAAAAAGAATATTTAGTAGGAACTTTCAAACTTATATTTGATTAAAAGACGGTTAAGACTGCATTTAAAAATACAAAATTTGACTAGATTATTAAATGTCACATTTTATCCAAAAATAGTTGTGTTGGGAAATTTAATTGTCACTTAAAAGTAAATTAAAATGACAACGCCTGTTCTCTGTTATTTTCCTTTAAGAGGAACTCTAGGATTATGTGCGTTCGCAGTGTAACAGTGTGACACGATATTGTTTAGTTGTCAGTCTGTAACTTTTATTTTCCTTATGCTATATTACTCTGCAATCTCTCATTCTATAATGACTCTAAAGATAGTTGAGATGCCTTTAGTAAGATTAATCAGGGTATGTTTCAGCATCCAACCTATTTATCCCTCTTAAGATACAGGGCTTTAATCATTCTATTTTAGTAAATATTTAATTCACAAGAGAGAGATTAAAAGGCCCATCAGCCTTATTGAGTTTTATCATCCTGTTGAATGTCATATTCTCAACACGAAATTTATGTGTCAGGGAGCATAACTTATCAAATGTTCTGCTTTATAAATAAATGACCTCAATCTACTGATGTCAGTACAGGTTTTATTTCTCATGGCTTACTCTCTTGTGGGGTTCACTTTCAAGTCATGGAGATCATTTGTGTTTAGATAGAAACACATCTTCCTTCCTTAGTCTTCTTTTCACTTTGGCTTTTTTTCTTTTCTTTTTTTAGCTTTTGTTTGATTGTACTAGTTGGAGAAGAGCTTCCATTATTTCATATTATCCCTTAATTCAAATATTGAAGTGAATAAGAAGCGTCGCAGACATGGGTAATTGAAGCTTTCAGTTATCTCTTGACTATTGGAAAGGGACATATTTGTGTAGACCAGCACAAGTGAGGACAGTTTCTTCATTATCACTTAGAGTTATCTCTTCCCTTGAGAGTTTCAACGGTGTGTCTGCTACATTATTTCAGCCTGTATCTGTGACAAATAACAGTAATAAGCCCAGATGAAGTCACCGTCTTCTTAGGCTTGCTAATAATAATGTGAAAACTTACACCACTTAGGATGTTGTTGCTTCAGCCGCTGGTAAGGTAAAAGATGCTGCAGAGAGTACACTTCTATAAAAATCATTTTGGAGCAAATATCTCTTAATAAGATATCCACAGATGACCCACAATAAGGAACTGCTCTTACTGGGGAAAGCCAAGAATGAGTTACCTAAAAGCTTTCAATTTCCTAAACAAAATGTATGTGCTAATTTTAGGCTATCTTCTTCGTATATTTATATGTGTCAGGTTGTTTTGCTACTAGAAGTAGTCATTTTCAGCTATCTTTCTTTTCCCTAATGTGTTTTGTATTGATATTTAATTTTGTTTTCAAGTACTAGTAACTTGAGACCATGTGAGTATGGAGTTTAACATTCAGAGCCATTACCAGTTTTAGACACACCTTTCCAAATAAGTCATTTCTCTCAGTTCCTCAAATTATTAACTAAGCACCTCGATAAATAAGTGTTTGGAATGTGTTTTTTATTTAGTTTAATGAAATGAAATATAAATGAATCTAACTTAAATACATTTAACCTCTGCCACAAACATAGATTTTTAAAATCAAGAAGGCCTGTGATTAAATCCTTATTCTGGAAATCATTTTCTATGCAGCTTTTAAGTTAATTAATCTCCAGGCCTCAGTTTCCTTATCTGTAAACCAGGGATAACTTACCTCACTCTCTCCTGGAGGCATCATGTTAAATGAGATCAAATATGTGAATTCTCTATGCCTGACGGATATTAGGTGCTCTGCTTAGTAAGTGTTCATGCTTTCCGCATTTTTTTAAGCTACTCTGTATAACCTTTCTTGTCCCATGTTTCTCTAAGGGCCTCCTCTGAGGTTCCTGAAATTGAGGAATTTCCCCAGGTGTTCTAGATCTTAGAAGAAAACTCAGGATTAATAGTTGTTCTGAAAGGCTTAAACTCCCTCAGTGACTCTGACTGACAGAGTTCAGCTAATAACATCAGGACAGTCTAGGAGCACCTGAGTGCAAAATAGGAGTTTAGTGATCCTCGGTGATCCCCACGGAGCAGTGCCTCAGCATCAGCCAGTGAAACTTGGGAACGTCCAACTCCCAAACGCCCACGGACTTGACTGAGTATCCAGTGACTCCTGAGCCAGGGCCCCACCTCAGATGACCTGGGCAAATGATATCACTAGCGGAAATATGTCTCCATCATAGTCACAGTCAAATGTAAACATTTCTTGAGTACTATGGCAGAGTGCCGGGCTAAACAAAGGGAGACAGAAACTTATAATACCACCAACTAAGAGTCAGTGAGTTCTTGCTGCGCACGAAGAATTACATGAAACATTCTCTATGAGGAATGTTTATTAGTCACCACAATGAGAAAATGAGATAGATAAGGTCACATACTTAAGACTATTATTATTAGAGTGGATCAAAGGGGAAAAGGAATCATTGTGGGTTGGAGTCGTCCAGAGGAAGGTAGAATTTGTATTGTGTATTGAGGATTAGTACAATTTAGATAAGTAGCAAAGAAAAGTTAAGAGTTCTTGACTAGGAATATCTAAGTGGTCCAGGCTAAGAGTATTATTTATTAATTCCTCACATTTATTAGAGATTTTGTTTATAAAACTGTTCTCATGGTGTGTCTCACATTCAGCAACTCATTTTCCTCAGCTGATATCATGTTTTTTGAGATCTGTGTCCACATGTAAGTTCTGCTCTTTCCTTTTCATAGCTGTGTAGTATTCCTTTGTGTGCATAGACCACAATTCATCTATTCCTCTATTGAATTTTAGGTTGTTTCTGATATTTTGGTACTATAAGCAATAGTGTAAGAGACATATTCACATGTATAATTATGAATATGAGCCTAAGGGTATGTAAACCTGTAAATGAAATGGGTGGTATTCATATGTTCAATATTACTAGATGCTATCCTATTGCCCTACACTAATTTATATTCCATTAGGCATACACATGCTTCCATTTTTCTACATGACCCCATATTTGTACTATTAGTTTTGTTTTTGATTTTTTTTTTTTTATTTACCAACCCAATGGGTAAAAAATGATATCCTGGCTTATTTAGTATTTTCTTAATAGCATACTATATTGAACATCTTTATAAATATTTCCTGGCCATCCTGGTTTTCACTCTTGACAGCTGATCTTTATTGTTTCATATAGTGGGAGTTTGCATATAACTGGGACTTTCCAAAAAGGTCCCAGCATTTATAAAGCACCGGTTTATTGCATTTAAATCAAGTTCTAGAAAAGAGGGTTTCAGAAGTGGTGGTTTTTTTTAAAGAACATTTTTATTTGTTTTGTTTATTTTCTTTAAAAATGAAAACACAGTGAAATAGGACAGAAAAATCTCTTGGGTTTGGAAAATGAAATGCACAGTGTTTTGACAGGAGCCTATGAGGTGATCTGAGACTTTTTAGAGCTCCCTTTTAGACAAGAGAAGGAAACTTCCAGCTGAGACACAACAAAAACCTATTGGCGATTAGGGAGATGATTGATGCTTTTGCTCTCAGAAAATGAGGTGTAGCAGAAACTAGTCCTAGAAATGGCTTGTTCTCATTAGAGAAGCTAGAGATACAGTCAGCCCAGGCCTGAATGAGGTGTGGACCATGGCTACGCTGAAATCCAGCAAGTTCATATATGCTCCCAGGAAGTTGAAACACAAGACTCAAGGAAGCTAGTGCCTCAGATTGTTGAACTTGAATGCTGTGTTCAGAGAGGAAATAAAAAATATGTATGCACATGGAACAAATATCGTAGTTCTATCTCAAATCCTATTTGCTTTAAAGTTTACAAGTTTATTGCTGCTGCTGTTCAGTCACTAAGCCGGGTCCCACTCTGTGACCCCATGAACTGCAGCCCTCCAGGCTTCCCTGTCCACTATCTCCTGAAGTTTGCTCAAAGTCATGTCCGTCGAGTCGGTGATGCCATCCAACCATCTCATCCTCTGTTACCTCTTTCTCCTCCTGCCCTCAGTCTTGTCCCTCAAGCATCTTCTAATGAGTCTTTTCCAAGTTTGTTATGGCATTCCATTCCCATACAATAATGCTACCCAAATCTCAGTTATTCATTTAACTACCTAATGATTTTTCTACAGCTGTCACCTGAATAGACATTTACTTTAGTCTTGACCAGGGCAAGGATGTCCATGAATTTATGCACTTGTTATGTTTCTTATGTTTTCTCTAAAGCACATGAGAATAAATTTGAAACTATTAAAATCAATGTATTGTCACTGTACTGCATAAAAACTCCTGAGTTTGTTGAAGTGCTTACTATACTCAGGAAAACACTTTCATTAAAAGAGTTTCAACTCTGCTTCTAACCTGAATTTTGATTGTAGAGCGCCAGTCACTAGCCCAGGGTAACAAACTGAATGTCTTCACAGGCTGTCTAATGAAAACTGGACCAGGAGGCAATAGAGTTTATGAAAAAAGAAGTCAAAATATTGCAAACTTTTCTCCTGATCAGAAGATCACAGATGACCGAGTTCAAATGCCCTGTGTAATACATTTGTATCTGAGGATAATGATCTCAAGTCCTGTGGGCAAAAATATAATATGCACAATTACACTACATTCTCTTCCATTCATTGAGCCCATCAGAATTTATGGGATTGTGAATGACATCTTTATAGGGATCAAGGGTGTAATTTATAAAATGTATCGTTTACAAAATTGGTCGCTGATTAGTAGTAACAAATCACATGTGATACTTTTCAAGTATCACAGAATTGTTTTTGGAATTTCACTGCCCTGAATCATCTAAAATCTAACCATCAAGCTAGCATAGTAGAGAGCAGGATGTCACATTAAGTAAAACCATTCTGTGTTTCACTTTTAGTACAATATTTAATAACTTACATGAGATATTCAAGACTATATCATAAAATAAGCTTTGTGTTAGACGATTTTTATGCCACTGTAGGTTAATATAGGTGATCTGAGTATGCTGAAGGTAATCTAGGCTAAGCTATAACGATCTGTAGGTTAGATGCATTAAATGCAGTTTTGACATATGATATTTTCAACTTAAAATGAGTAATGTAAGTGTTCTGGGCACTTCAAATGTATAGCATTCTTTTATATGCTTTCTATTTTTAATATAGTGGCTTCATCTCTGGTTCAGTTTTATGACACAATCATTGCCCTCTATAGCTCTTTCTCACAACCCATTCTTGATAACTTACTACATTTTATGTATCCATTTAGATTGCCTTAAATTCTTCTTAAAGCAAGATGGGATGTAAATACTTAAGAATAAAATCACATAAAGCATTCCTTATCTACTAGGCTCAAGACTTTTCCTAGATCTGCTCTTAGCACTCATCAAATCAAGTTGAATAATATCTATCTAGAGGATTTTTTAAACTGCAAAAAAAAAAAAAGAAATGAAACTAGTCTCTAACACAGAAGTATCTGAATTTATGTCTTTTCAAAGTGATGTCTCTCCTCTCAACTATTTGAGAAAATAATATTTGTATATGCCTCAGAGTTTGCAAATCACCTTGACTGCTCTGTTGCTTTAGGAAATAGAAATACAATAGATTCATCGGTTGTTCAGTTTCTGTTCCCCTGTTTAATTTTATAACAAACTCAGAGGTGGAATTTTTATAACAGTTTTATTTGGTTTTGCGATAAATATTTTTTTCTCTTGGAAAGACTAAAACAAAAGTGAGAAAAAGGCATCTTAGAGCTGTCAAGAGATATTATTTTTGCTAGAAAAAGATGGGAGAAATGCCTTCCCTTTACAAGAATGAATTGATTTTGTAGCAGCTGGTCTTGAAATAGATACATTTATTGAAAATTCCTTCCTCCTGCTCTCCAGTCCCTATTTAAAAAAAAAAAAGGAAAACCACTTTTCCTATTAAAAAGAAAAACTCCCATGAATATGTGGAGGGTGTGTGTGTGTGTGTGTATGTGTGTGTTAATCACTCAGTCGTGTCCGACTCTACAATCCCATGGACTGTATGTAGCCTTCCAGGCTTCGCTGTCCATGAAATTCTACAGGCAAGAATACTGGAGTGGGCTGCCAGTTCTTTCTCCAGGGGATTTTCCTGACCCAGAGATTGAACCCAGGTTCGATCTTTGCAGGCAGATTCTTTACCATCTGAGCCACCAGGGAAGCATATATACAGGGTCCATGTGATCAAATACTACATGGTCATAAAGTAAAAGGGCAACGTAGGCAGCTATATAGACTTGCCATGGGTTCAGCCTGAACACCTGAGAAATGTGTGGAAAGCCCAGGCTACAACAAGCATTTGCTGGGTTTAATCTTTTTCCTCTGTGGTTGGATTACATAAATATGATTGATTTTACTGTTTATGTTAATAACTTTAAAGTTGCTAATAGATTGTGTGGTTCCTGAGCAGATAATAGATATCCTAGATAATGGGAAATTAATTCTAAATCATGAAACTTTATTTGGAGGTTAAATAAATCTACTTTTAGAAAGTAATCCTGTTTGATATTCATGTAGTCAGTTATAAATTCAAAATACAGTCTTTGAAGTTCTTTATAAATTACAATCTTATGTTCCTAAGGTTATAGTTTCAGATGATAATGGAAGATGGAAACTATTATGTTTCTATTTATGGCAAGATAAGAGAAAGCCTTTTTTTTTTTGCAATCTGCTTTACATAGTTTTATGATAAATATGTGTATTTTTATTTTGCTACCTTTGCTCACATTGCTTGAATAAGAAAAGAAGGAAATACTAACAATCTTAGTACAGAAATTGGAGTGAAAGGAAAATGAGAAATATACCATACTTTAAAAAGGGATGAGGATCTGGGGATGTTGATTTAGTAGTGCTAATGAAAAATGAGTTTATGTGTTTATTTTTTTAATTTTAAGTTAAATTCCAAAGTAATTCCCTTTGAATATTCATCTCTCCACCTAAATGTTAAAATAGTATTAGCGCATTTTGCCAATATGTTGCTGAACTCTGCCAATTTCTTCCTGAAGTTTGATTAGTAAAGAAACAAAACTTTGATTGAATTCATTTTATCACAATCAAGAAAAAAATGAAACAAAAATATCTTGAACAAATCTGGACCTATGTGTGTGCAAGATGCAGGGGAAAAATAAGTTTTCTGATTTATGTAGATAAGAAAGAAAGAAAGATACCAGCTCACTTATATCCTAATCTTTGTGACCCTATGGACTGTAGCCCATCAGGCTCCTCCATCTATGGAATTCTCCAGGCAAAATCACTGAAGTGGGTAGCCATTCCCTTCTCCCAGCTCAGAGGTTGAACCCGGGTTTCCTGCATTGCAGGTAGATTCTTCACCATCTGAGCCACTAGGAAAGGTTCTGTACTTATATCTAATGTGATGGCGGGTGAGAACAGACATGCTGTAGTAAAACGGGACATTCCTTCTTGATTCTGAACTGATACGACTGTGAGAAGATACACTTCTCTGAGCAACAGTGAGAATGGATACCGGAGCAAGGTTAAATCTCTGTGTTTGAGGAAACGGTCTAAATCCACTTCAGAGAATAGACTAAAGTCACTGAAGTCACTGGTTTGTTTTGTTTTTTGTTTTTTGGTCAAAGTGAGTTTGTCATCCTTACAAAACTTATGATCCAAATAAAATAAAATACCTGAAATGAAAAAGTAAATGGCAATGAACTTTTTTAATATTACTCTTTGACTAACTTCCAAGGCCAAAGATATAGATATTAAGCAATATATATATGTTTATATACACATATACATATATAAATTATTTACTATTTGCTTTGCTTGGACCTAATTTGATCTTGTTTGTAAATTACATCTTGATTCAGATGACCTGGGCTTCCCTTGTAGCTCAGTTGGTAAAGAATCCACCTGCAGTGTAGGAGACCTGGATTCAATCCCTGGGTTGGGAAGTTCCCCTGGAGAAGGGAAAGGCTACCCACTCCAATATTCTGGCCTGGAGAATTCCATGGACATTCCATAGAGTCGCAGAGTCGGACACGACTGAGCAACTTTCACTTCAGGTGACCCAGTCACTATGACTTCTGAGGGATCTACCCATTCTTACACTAATGTTTCAATTGCTAAGTTTAATATTAAGTAAAAAAAAAAAAAAAAATCCATCATGTTATGTCTCAAAATGAGACAAACTGAGAAACGAAAGATAATCATTTCTTGACACATCAACTTCCCCTAAATATTTACATGGGTTGGTAAAGGACTGCAAGCTTTTGGTACAGAATAAAATGTTTTTCAAACATTGATTATTATTCTCCTAAAAGTCAGTTTTCAAACCACTTCCATTTCTGTGCACTTGTAACTTTTCATACTAATGGTATTTTAAGGGTCAGCATTTGGAAAGAACCTTAGAGATTACCTAGTGACCCTGCCAACCAAGGCAGGAATTCTTTATACAACATCCCTGACAGATTGTCAGCTAACCTTTACTTGTACATGTCCAACAGTGGGGAGGTCCTTACTTTGTGTATCAACCCATGCCATAATTGGACAGCTATACATTTTATAACATTTGCCTTCATATTTAGCTGAAATTTGTCACCCTAGAATTCCCAGTCATCAATCCACTCATCTGCCTAGATCAACATAGAGTCAGTATTTCCTGTCTTTTGTCATCCTGCAAGTATTTGAAGATTGTTGCTGTGTTCTGCTTAATTGTTTGAATCCACTTAAGATGTAAAATTAGATGTTACTCCTTCTGCCCTTCCTCAACTATATTGCCACTATCTCTCAATGCATTCTTTTTTTTATTGGCATGTAATTGTTTTGCCATGTTGTGTTAGTCTGTGCTATACAACTAAATGAATCAGCTACATGTATACATACATCTCTTCTTCCACCCTCACCGCCATCCCGCCCCTCTAGGTCTCTGCAGCACACTGAGCGGAACTCTCTGTGATGTTTAGCAGCTTGCCACTGTCTGTCTGTTTTACACACAAGCAGTGTGTATATGTCAATCCTGATGTCCCAGCTCACCCCGCCCTCCCCTTCCCCCCCCCCCCGCCCCCCGCCGTGTGCACATGTCCATTCTCTACATCTGCTTCTCTTATTTGTGCCTCGCAAGTTGGTGCATCTGTACCATTTTCCAAGATTCCACATAATGTCCTGTGTAAATGATTACAAGCAGAATTCAACCCCGTGGTCTAAATGTAATATGGAGAACACAGAATAAAATAGAACAGAAGTCTGCATTTCTTCCCTTCATCGCTCCCTTTCTTCCTCCTTTCTTCCTTTCTTTATATATAATGCTGAGAATCTACCAGGCACTTTTCGAAGCACTTCAAGAAAATGAACTTCCCAAATCTTTATTTTATCACCTACGGACTAAGGCTTAAAATGAGAAAACCTCCCCCGAGGGGCTGAATGACTTGCTCGGTGGCTCTCAGCTAAGGAAGCAGTATGAGGCCATCTGACTCCAGGTGCATGCTTCTAAGCGCCTAGGATGTCTCTCCTGACCTGTATTTACCTCTTTGTTCTTGAATCCATAAATTTCATGACCTTTATAAAACAGTTTTTTCTCACTGTGTAATAAATTGAAACATGTAGTCCTTTTTCATATATACTGCTCAGTAGCAAGCTTTCTCTTGAGCTCTACTGGGATAATTGATATTTTGCAGTGAAATTTAAGTATATATATTTTTATTCTTATCCACCTTACCTCTGAGATAACTATAATGACCCAAAGAAATATGGTGGCCATATTGTATATTTTCTATGCTTTAAGAAATGGGGCTGAGATTTATAATAGAATATATTTCTAAACAGTGATATCTAATTAATAGGTAATTTAAAGACCTTAAAATCTTATATAAATAAATTAAAAAATGAATATTTAAAAGAGATATTCATGAATGCAATCTTTTGGATACAGTGAAACACCTACATTGAAAAATCACCCAATGTGTAAAACCAAAACTTACTCATGTGTAATAGCATGTAATGACTCTGAAACCAATCTGTGGTTGACTGTTGGCCTAACCAGACCACAGAGTCTTAACCAAGTTTGTAAGGTGTTGACATATGCAATTTGGATTTGGTTCAAGTTCACTTCAGTTCACCACTGAACAAGCAGGGTAATGATGTCAAAAAAAAAAACAGGGTGTCAGTGAGGAGCTGAAGTTACATGGGGCCTGTATAGTTACTTTTTCTCATAAAAGCCCCAAAGTACCAGTCAGGTAGTGAAGTGGACACCTGAGCGAACTCAATTTTGTACCACTGTTGGGCTGGAGCCAAGTCTCCCTGAAGGTCTACTTACTATCACAAAGGGCAAACTTCCAGCCTGGTGATGACCTACTTCTTCATTCTGTTTCTTTCGGCAACACAGGGCCTATATAGGCTATTCATGGTTGACCAGAACCCTATTAATTCTACCTACAAAAGTATTTCATTTTATTCCGGGTTGTTATGCCACTATGGTGGAAGCCACTAACCATAAGAAATGGGTGGTTCTGAGTTCTCTCTTATAGAAGAAAGAAGTTTTTGAGTGCATATTATTTGCTGAACATCATGCTTCACACTAGATAGATAGATAGATATTAGATTGGCCAAAAAGTTCGTTTGTGTTTTTCCATAAGTCAGCCAAAACACCAGAATGAACATTTTTGACCAACCCTATATCTGTAAATATGATGTGTCCTTTGTCCTCAAAAAGCTTCATAGCCTTCTGAGAGAGAAACACAAGCAAATAAATAATGGTGGATTATGTTTTTATGATATTATGTGTAAACTGCTTTGGAAACAAAGATAAGAGAGCAGCTGATTCCCAGAGAGGTGGTGGGGGGAGCATGGAACCCTGTTGGTGCTTCAGAAAGAAGGTGACCCTGGTATTATTATGAGATGGATAAATTAAGAATGAACATATTCTACCCACAAGAGACATTAATGTTCTAGTTTTCTTTTTAAAAGCTACTTATTATTCTCTAATCTTCAGTATGTTTTGCTAGAGGTCTAAGATTGCCATGTATTGACAGTAAATATTAAAAGTAGATTACTTTTTCAAGTTATGATTTCTGAAAAGGTAATGACCTTTAAAAAGGCTAGAAATATGACTTTTATTGGTATCCAGGTCCAGGAGCCCTTATCCTTCTCCAAATACATTGATTTTTCTCCAAATACGTTGGTTTTCTCCAAATACATTGATTTTTAACCTGTTTACACCTTTCCCCTTTATAACTGGCATCGTTAGCCTGATGAGGCAACCAAGACAGTAAGTACATCTGGGAGAGAAATCTGTGATGCAAACCAAACCTAACATCTCCCATTAGTTTCAGTTTGAGTTGACCTCCTCTCAATTGTTGTAAACATCATAACTACTTAACCCAAATTCACCTCCATTCTTTATTCCAAGAATGAAGAGAAGTTTGTTAGGGCCAGACACCTTGCAACAGATAATCATGAATGAATTTTTGTGTAAGAACCCTCCCCATTTGTTGTAAAACTAAATCAAAATTTTTAATTTTTTAAAAAATATTACTGCTGCAACATAGAATTTTACTTTTATTGTCGTATTCAGTTTCTTTAAATCTCAAACCCTTCTTGTTCTTGAGTATCTGATTCATAATTGTTAGGGGAGAGTAATTTATGAATTCTTCAGTGCTTTAAACATAATATTGAACTGGAGAGTTAACCTCTTATACTATCGCATGCTGTTGGAATAGAGAGCAAATTAGACCTAAAATAGCTTCCTCAAAAATGCTCTAAGAAAAAAAAAAATTTAAACCATCTGAAAAATAATAGCCTCATGATAGAATAATGTTTATTTTAAAACTATTTGTGAATGGGACACAAGTAGTTAGATTAAATGTCTCCTTTCGGCTGTTGACTTGTATCAAGAATTTAATAGGCATTATATTATCAACCTTAAAGTATACATGAGCATCAGAGAAAAGAGAGAAAATGACTTTGCTATTTGACAAAGACCCATTTTAGTTTGTGAACTTGGGATTGATGGTTTTATTTGCCATGGCCTCTTCCATATGAAAACTCCAGAGTCCATTTCTATCTCAGAGTCGTGTGTATCATTAAAAGTGGCAAAAAGGAATGCAATGTTTCAATCTTTATTTACATGCCCCTTAGAAATCAGTGATTGTCAGTATTGATAGTGGTTTATTTAGCCATCAATCCAACTTTACTGCTCTGCGCTATTGAAAATGGATAGATAATAGTTAGCTCCATGGTTCCTGTGACTTTGGAATTACAGATGCCACACAAGTGAGTCCACAAGAAATATTCACTGAAATTATGAGGCTAATAAAGAATCTAAAAGGTTCAAACTAGTCAACAGGACCTTATACACACACACGTGTGTGCTTGGTGCTACATACCACAAAATGCTTAATAAGCAATCTTCAGCTGATGATTATAGTTAAAATTAGATGATTGTGAAGCATCCACACAAATTCAGTAGAACAGATCATTCTGAATAAGATAACTGATATAAAGACCTTCACCCATTTCTCTTTTATAAATAGTGTGTAATAAAGATTATCACTTATGTATATTGTTATCTCCATTTCCTAAACACTTAATGCTCAACAATGTCATTATATGTCTGTGAATATATTTAAACATAATTTAGGAATCTTTTGTGACTATGCAGCCTCCTATAATCACAGCACTAGTTTTGGTAATAGATTGGAAAAATATTAAAATCAATGTTGCAAATCCTTAATCTGGGCAAGCAGACACTCACAATTAAGTTAGTTCCCAATAAAAGAAAGGGGAAAAAAAGGACTCTATGGACTATTGGTGGAATGATCTGATTTTTAGATTATTGTGTGTGTGTATGTAGTGAACCATCTCAAATTCTATGTGTTTTCAGACCCAAGAGGCAATCACTCGCTCTATCATTATGAGCCATCTTCCTCTAAGTAGCTCAATAGGGATAACAAAACCCATTTCAGTCTCAATTTTAGTTTAATTCCCAGCTGGAACTTGAAATGAGGCTGTAATGAACTTGAACTTGCAACAGTGATTATCTCATATGTGCATATCAAAGTGTTCAGATACAGTAGCAGTGTTTCCATATACTATTCAGAAAGCATTCAGTTCCGCAGATACTGATGAAAAACAGAGTTGTTACGGCTCCCCAAATTATTGCTGAGCACAGGGCAGCCAGTCAGGTTTTGTTGTATTTTAATTTCTATATAACAGATCAGCATTATAGCATGATCTGGGGATTTTTTTAAATGACCTATAGAACTGCATTCCCATCAGAAGTTTCTCAATTAATGCATCAAATGTCAGCAGTGTTATCCAAAGAAAATACATGATGGCAAAGATTGGTCATGTATAATATATCACTAAGTACATTTAGTGATAGGTTGATTAGAATCATAAAATATTTCTTTTAATAAAAGAACAGATTATCCCAGTGTCCAAATAGTCCCCTGAAACCATTTAGGCTTTTAGGAAGACACATTCATTCCTTTGACTGTCATAGGCATCATTCAGTATTTTATTACTGAAGCACTAAATTACATTTTGTGGACATGGATGAATGACTGTGCCATCTTAGATATTTAATAGGCCAGAATTCAAGTAGGAATAAGTTAAGCCTCCAATGGATGAGGATGCTGGTGTTCGTGTCACCATGTGAAAATCGACACAAGATCTGAATCAGGGTTCTAACTGCATAATTTTTACTGTCTGGTAGAGAGGTTGGTAATTACTGTCCTCCCACAATTTTCTACATGTCAGTTATCTTCTCTCCATAGTTTCTTGGAGATTGGAAGATGCAGGCAAATTCTGAGTTAAATATTCAGACATATCTAAAGTAGTTTTTGAGAAGCAGGCACTTGACTATAGGTACAATTTTAACTTTTCTTCATGTGAGAAGGTGGTGGCCCAACGCTGGGACAAAGAATATGAGTCAGGGTTTCTCATGTTTCTTAATAAGATACCAGTGGCCCCACTATTACCAGTGTCTAGAAACATGCAGATTTCCTTTCTGTTAGCAACACAGAAGGTTGGCATCTAATTAGTATCTGTATCAGATCAGGCAGTACCATTTCTCCCCAGAGTGTCTTCTGGAAGCCTATCCTTGGTGTACTGGCTCATATTTATGTTGAAACATACATCTGATCAGTTCCCTGCATGCTTAAGAACGTGTAAGTAGCCTGTCACATTATCACTCATTTCCTGGCCTTTTCCTTGTCCACAACTCTTTTCCTCCTAAACCCTGGGTCCTTGAAGCCACTGTCCTTTGTACATACTGTCTGTGTCTGCTGTATTCTTCCCTTTAATTTACCTAAGAAACGATCATGCATTTATAATGTCTGCCCTGAGTCATACTTCCACTGTGATGTTTCCTGGTTCCCTTTTCAATGCTTGACTGTACAAACATTCATCATGAGATGTAGGTATTTGTATAATTTGTATATCTTTTCTCCCTCTCTGAGCCCTGAAAGCAGGTACATATTTATGCATCTTACACAATGTCTGGTACATGGTAGAGGATGAAGAGTTAGAAATGCAGAGTCAGAATTCTACAGATGGAAATCCTGAGGGAACATAGACTTTAGACTTAGAGAGTATCAAGGTCAATTCTCTCAACTATGGTGCAGTGGGAAAGAATCCACTTGCTAGTGGGTTGCACAGAGTCGGACATGACTGAAGCGACTTGGAGCATGCATGCATGCATGCATTCGAGAAGGAAATGGCAACCCACTCCAGTATTCTTGCCTGGAGAATCCCAGGGATGGAGGAGCCTGGTGGGCTGCCGTCTACGGTGTCGCACAGAGTCGGACATGGTTGAAGCGACTTAGCAGCAGCAGCAGCAGTGCAGGAGATGCAAGAGATGTGAGTTCGATCCCTGGGTCAGGAAGATTCCCTGGAGTTGGAAATGGCAACCTGCTCCAATATTCTTGCCTGGAAAATTCCGAGAGCAGAGGAGCCTGGCGGGCCATAGTCCCTGGGGTCACAGAGAGTCAGGCATCACTGAGTGACTGAACATGCACACATACACACACACACACCCACACACACACAATAATTAAGTCTATTTAGGTGTAAGTACATGCCACTGGTCAGAGCACTAAGCCCAGGACCTGTTTCCCCATGCCTCCTCTACATCTCTTTCCTGTGTACCATGTGGTTCATATTTGTCCCAGTACCCTGGCCTCATTTTTAATCCTCTTCCTTGAGAGGAAACTTTCCTTCAAATAACAATGTCTAAATAACACCAAGAGAGTTCCTATCATTACTACGAAGTTCTAAAATGACTATTAGAGTCTTTAGAAAACCAAGAGAAAATAAGTTATCTGTACATGTCTTGACTGTTGGAAATATTTTATATTTATTGAGTTGGCTAAGAAGTTCATTTGGGTTTTTCCATATTACAGAAATGAACAAGTTTTTGGCCAACCCCATGTTGTGCAATTGATATCCACAATGCTTTCTTCAGTCCAGCAAAAACAATCATATTTTTAAGAAATATGTCTAGAGAATAACAAAATTGTCATCAGGGTATTTTGTAAAATACTAGAAAAGACTTTAAATATGATAGGAATATGATAAAACAGTTTATTCTTGATCAAGAAAGACTCAGTGTTGATTCCAAGGAAATCAGAACAACATATTTTTTCAGTATAGTGTATTATTTCATACTTTGTTCAAAATAAAGCTACCAAAGAAAATGAAGAGATGAGCGAAGTGGTCTTATCTTGACTTACAATAATAAAATATCCACATTGCTTTCTTGCAGTGATGGGTTCTGAATCTACAAATGTTTATAAGGCAGCCCTGGATTTCATCTTTTACTACCAAATGAAAAGAAAATTGAGACATTTATCTTAGTTAAAAATGAAAATAAAATGACACCTACTCTAAATACATGTGTAGACGAATAAGACATTTTGTCAGAATTATTTAATGATTGAATTGATTTCCTACTTAACGTGTGAGCCATCATGACTTTGGTGTGCAGATATTAACTTGAGTAAATGGTTTAGTTTTCCATTTAGTCTATGGCTTTAAACTTTATTCTGAACTTAAGTCACCATTTCCTAATTTGTGTTCCTCTGAACACCAGTTACATTTGTGAAGTTAAATAAGTGTTCAAAGAAAAAAAAAGCTTGTCTATATCTCAGAGTATCACAATGTATGTGTATTATAGGACATAATGAAAAAGTATAATATTAACAGTAAAGTGAATAAAAGATAAAAGAGCACATGTGTTCAGTCGTGAGCACACGTGTTCAGCCGTGTCTGACTCTTTGAGACCCCATGGACTCTAGCCCACCTGGCTCCTCTGTCCATGCAATTTTCCAGGCAAGAATACCGGAGTGGATTACCATTTCCTCCTCCAGGGATCTTCCTGACCGAGGGATTGAACCTGTGTCTCCTGCAGCTTCTGCATTGGCAGGCAGGTTCTTTGCCACTGCACCCCCTGGGAAGCCCATAATATATGTTGGGTATGCTAAATATAATACATGGGTGTGTGTGTTTGTTTATGTATGTGAATGTGTTTAACTTTCATATTAACCTGTATGAAGGAGGACAGTATTTTTATCATCTTCATTTTAATGATGACAAAATGAAAGTTTAGCAGAATTAGGCAGCTTGTCCAAGTTACACAGGTAGCGAGAGGCAAAGCCAGATTCAAATCCAGGTTTGTATTACTAGTATATGAGCACCATGCTATAAAGAAATGTAGAATCATTACATAATATGTACTGTGCTATCTACTGGGAACTTCTTAGAAAACCTAATAATTTGTAGAAATAAGAATCGATAGGCTAATAATCTGTACTCTGATTTTCAATCAGCTGTTTACTTTTTATTAATCTCCCTCTAGTGGGAATTATTTTAAGGTAATGAGAATGACAGCTAATTCCTGTTTTACTAACATGGAACCCATTAGGATATAATTCTGTAAAACCAAAGGATAAGCCTCCTAATAAATGTTAGTTTCATGTTTCTGTATAAAAATCTTAGGTCATACTCAGATTAATTTTGGAATTTTACTTATGCAAAGTCAGGTCTTCATAATCCCCTAACCAATTTCTTGGCAACTGGCTTTCAATAAATTATTTTCATTTTTATCATGGAAGAAATTAAAAGAATGAATGTCAGTATTTTAGCTGTGTGGTTCTAGAGCTCAACAACTTGACTGTAAGTCATAAAGTCAGCTCCTAAATCAATGGCACATGGGTATGATCCATGGACCTCTTGTTAACTGATTTGTGGTCTGAAGTAATTACATACAGCACCTGGATTGTCTTCCATATTTCTTAAACCTTGCCTTTTAATGAATCTTACAAATTGTCATTTATTAATTTGGCTGTAAAATTCCTGCCTATTGATATATTCACCTTTCTGGAAGGAAACATATTTAATGTTCACCACATAACCACAAAACTCATATTTTAGCCAAGTGCAGCGTTGTACTAGGTCTTGAGTATCAATCATAGCTTATATGGTTGGTTTTACTGCTTGTATTCCTTTAGTTTACGGTTTTCCTTCAGAATTTGTCATATACGATATACACTTCTTGTTGTGGTCCCAACTGCTGCTGTTACTTTTTAATCCCATATTTTCTTCCTAGCCCATTGTCATTTGACTCCCATTCATGTGTCCACTTAGACTATTCAGTTGAACATCACTGATAACTACTCTCTTGTCAAAGACAGTGATATAAATAACAGTCTTATTTATATTACATATTGTGTCTCAAAATTGAGTCGTGTGCTGACCTCTTTAGAAGAGAAAATTATTACATGCATTCCTTTCTGACATAAATTCTTTTTAGTATAATGTTGCTTACATACACTCAGACATAAACCCAGGTAGGAGCTCCCCATGCCTTTAGCACGGATACAACTCTAAAGCCAAAGTCAACACACACATTACACAAAGCAAAACCAACAGAATTTGAGTTAGCACAGATCCTTTCCTGTGACTTGATACTGTTTGGCTGAATTTAAATTGCATGTGACAGCACTTCAGTTTGCATAAACTGTGTGTGCTATATGACACACTTCTCCCATCACTTATTTTTGAAAATAAGTATAAAACCTATGGGTAGCAGGTACCATTTCTTCAATTTGCTTCCTCTTAGTCCCAAAGTGTCACGAGGACAGTAGGCAATCCTGCATTGTTCTCTCACTGCTCATGAAGACAAGTGTCTAAAAGTTGGGACCAATGTCATCGTAAACAGCAATGCAAGTCCTAGTTACTTGTCTGTCAACTGAAATTATGCCAATTCTTCCCCTGAACATTTCTCTGACTTTGACAGGTTCTCTCCACCACCCTGGCCCTTTCTTATTTGCCACACACCTTGATTATTTCAAGATTCTTTCTCCTGCCTTTTCTGCTTCCAGTCTTTCTGCTTCAACCTACCCTGTATAATATTTTCAAACTAATTTTTCTAAAATCCAAATATAGTGTTTTGAACCATACAATCCTATGGTGTCATTTTATCTTCTCCTCATCTCTGTCAGATCATGCCCTCTCTGTTTCTCTCACTCATCTTTTCACCATGTTTTGACATAAATATATGCCACTACACACTCATTCAGCAAACATGTAACAAGCATAACAAAAACCACAAATCTTTGCCTCTATCTTTTTTTTTCTTTTTCTTTTTTTTAATACCTAGATGTTGTCTCTCCTTTTGTCTAACTTCTACTGGACGAGTCAATGTAGACTGGGGCTATCCCAGGCACACTGGCACATGTGGTCACCCTAAACCTAAGCCCACACTGACAACTCTTGATTCAAAACCTTTATTTCATTTTATATTGAAATATAGTTGCTTAAGAATGTTGGTATTAGTTTCAGGTGTGTAACAAGGTGATTCAGTTGTACATATACATGTATCTATCCTTTTTCAAATTCTACATACAATAAAATAAAAATTAAGAAAAGAAAAATCCTTTGAGAACATAGGCATTTATGCTAATGAGATGACTGAGTCTGGACCCCCTGAGTAGCATCAAGATGATGTCGGTCACCAGAATGACCAAGAGAGTAGAGGATTACAGGGGGATGGGCTGGAAATTAAGCTCTTGAGCAAAGAGATTTGATGAACGTCCAGGTTGGTGAGGACATCTGAATGCTGGGAGGGTTACACACCCCAGTTCCGTAAGGGACAAAATCTGTGCTGGGGATCTCTCCCTGTGTACTTCTTCATCTGATTATCATCTTGATTAGCATACATTTCATTCACATTTTAGCATGCAAAATATACTTTATTTCTATATATACTATATAGTAAATTTACTATATTATTTTACTACCCTTGAAGCTGCCTACCAATGCAATAGACCCAAGAAAAGTAGATTCAATCCCTAAGTCAGGAAGATCCCCTGGAGGAGGGCATGGCAACCCACTCCAGTATTCTTCCCTGGAAAATCCCATGGACAGGGAGCCTAGCGCTTTACAGTCTATGAGGTCGCAAGGCGTTGGACACAACTGAAGTGACTTAGCACACAAACATAAGAAAACTTGATTTCTTGTATGACAACACTACATATTTTTCACTAATTCTTGGTATGTTGGGCTGCTCTGGTTAGACTGTAAGGCCGTGTTCACAGGTACTGTAATCTGTATAGTTTCTGGCACAATGCATAATGTAGAAAACGAAAGTGTATGACAATAATTAAGAGCAGACAGGAGTCAGAGGAAGCAGATTCTAATTCTAGCTCTACCTCTATTACCAGAGTCAGCTTGGATATTCTACCTAGTATCTGTGTTTCCCCATTTGCACAGAAAATCTCCATACCTACCTCACAGTAGTAATGTAAAGGTTAAAGGAAATCACTGGGTGAAGTGATTGGTATTTGTGAAACAGTCACTATTCAGGAAGTGGTAACCTTTATTATTAACTTTTTATGAGCTTAATTGATGCTTTATGCATGAGTTTTATAGGAACCATCCAATAGTTTTCTTCCTTCCTGAATTTCTCAGTGGTTTATAAATCGAAACAGCAGTAGCCACAGTGGCAGGTTCAGAAAGGACAATTTTATACCATAATTACCTAGAAAAATAAGCCAAAGGACCATAGGGATTTCTGAGGAACAGTGAGATCATAGTGAGTCATATGTGGAGGTTCTCCAGCTCTGGTTCCTCCCAAGCCTGAGTACGTTTCTGTACAACAATGTACCAGACAAAAAAAAAAAAAAAAAACAGTGTACCAGACAACTTGTCCTCACAATGTATAAAACGCAGGGAGTAAGAAAAGGGCTCCTTGTTAGGGATGGAACACAAGAGGAGATGCTGTTTCATTGTGTATAAACTGAAGCGTATATAATAGTTAATCTCACTGTTCTGCACACAATCTCTGCTCTGTAACTTGCAGACTGCTAATGAGCTCCTGGCCTTCCTCTGGAGCTGCTGCTTCCTCTTCTGAAAAATGAAGGGGTTTGATGATGTAATCTCTAAGGTTGCCTTCTGGCAGTAACAATCTGAGTCAAAGAAAAACTTTAAGCAACTTAGAGGGAGCCTAAACAAGAGAAGGATTCCTCGGGTAGCTCAGACAGTAAAGACTCTACCTGCCATGCAGAAGACGCGGGTTTGATCCCTGGGTTGGAAAGATTCCCTGGAGAAGGGAATGGCATTCTTGCCTGGAGAATCCCATGGACAGAGGGGCCTGGCGGGTTGCAGTCCCTGAGGTCACAAAGAGTCAGACACGACTGAGCGACTAGCATACACCAATGAGAAAAGAAGGGGAAAGACCCTTTTTCTAAGCTCTGTGTCTCTGTCTTACTCAGTTGAACAGAAGAGAGCTGATACAGGGTGTAATTTCTAACAGATGTGGGGCAAAACACAAGCCAGGTGGGTAGAAAAAGAAATTGTGGGGCCCTTAGGATCCTCTTGCTTCTACTGGAATGAAACTACTGACACATTTTTTATTTTAATTGAAAAAAAATAGTACTGATGAACCTATTTGCCTGGCAGGAATAGAGACACAGACATAGAGAACAGACTTCAGACGCAACAGGAAAGGAGAGGGTGGGACAAATTGCAAGAGTAGCGCTGAAACATACACCCTGCCATATTTAAAGCAGATAGCTAACAGCAAGTTGCTGTGTAATGCAGGGGGCTCAACCTGGTGCTCCGTGACAACTTAGAGAGGTGGGATGTGGTGAGGGTATTGGAGAGGTTCAAGAGGGAGGGATCATATATGTGCCTATGGCTGACTCATGTTGTTGTGTGGCAGAAGCCAACACAATATTGTAAAGCAATTAACCTCCAATTAAAAATAAATAATAATAAAAGCACCAAAAAAGAAATATCATATTGATGAGTCAAAAAAAAAAGTTAACTCAAAGCAATTACTGCAACTGGCTCCGAGTGATATTTTGTCCTCTCGCTGATAGCCATCTGTTTGGCAAACAGCACAGCCATTTCAAGAATTATTGCAGGAAATGGTTGCAAGTGTCAGAAATAATGGCTCTGTTAGACTCAGTTTGATTATCTGCATCAGTGTAGTTACAAAAGCAAACAGAGAAGGAAAAAAAAAATGTATCTGAGACCGAATATTCTCTCTTGGGTCTTGCAATTTGTAATTGCTACTTCTATCTAGCATTTTTATAGGGTAGGTTCCAGATGTTGAACCCCACTCAACTATCACATATATCATTTCTCATTCATTTCTATTTACTTTGCTTTACTCCAGACCTTTATAACTTTTGACCTGGACCACTGCAATACTCTCTTAATTACTCTTTCTTCTCATCCTTCACCTTCTAATCTGTTGTACACATTCCTCCCAAAGAGATTTTCCTGACGTTCAACTCCAGTCATATGACTCCCAACACAAAGAGAGTAATATTAAAATTCTTTAGCCTGGAATTCAGAGGCTTCTCTTACTTCAAGATCAGTCAACTTATTCTATATGACGACCCCTTCCTCTTTCTTTTTATTCTTAGATTGTAGTCAACTCAAACTATTTAAGGCACAAAGTTGGTACTCAAAAAATACTCCTTGGCTAACTATGTAAATAAAAAGTCCTGCTTGAGGGTTTAACTCAGTTCTTTTCGCAACTTATTTCATCAGAGATATCTTAGGGAATAGTGTTTTCATGGCATTGTATTCTATACTTCTTAGAGGGCTTGAGAGGTATAGGTCAAAAAGGAAAACAAATCTAGCACGCCTGTGTGCCAAGTCGCTTCAGTCGCGTCCGACTGTGACCCAATGGACTGTCACCACCCGGCTCCTTGTATGTGGGATTCTCCAGGGGGATATCTGTATACCTATGGCTGATTCATGTTGAGTTTTGACAGAAAACAACAAAATTCTGCAAAGCAATTTTCCTTCAATTAAAAAATAAAGTTAAAAAACAAAAAAGAATACAGGAGTAGGTTACCATTTCCTTCTCCAGGTGGTCTCCCCAACCCAGGGATCGAATTCACATCTATTACGTCTCCTGCATTGGCAAAGCAGGTTCTTAATCACTAATGCCACCTGGGAAGCCCAAATTAATCAAGATTCATGGTCAATTGCCTATAACTTATACTGATACCAAACCAATTTTAAAAAGGAAAAGAAATACTCAGCTTTGAACAGGAAAGCAAGAGGAAGCACCTGTCTGTATCAGTAGAAGATAGGTGGATATCTTTTAAGATCATTTGTTAGCTCAAGGTACAGAAGTTCTGGGAAGCCAATTGTAAGGCTTTCCCAGTGGCTATAATCAGAAATAGCATGTTGGATACAATATCAGGCACCAGATAATTACAGGTCACTAGCAGTATTAGAATTAAAAGGGAAGCAGAACAATACATTCTAGTGTAGTCAATTTGATAGTCATTTGTGTTGATAAAATGCTCTAATTAGTTGTTTTTGTGTGTATATGATCATGGGAAGGCTTCAATCCAAAGAACCATATGAAAAGACAACAGTTCAGGAGCAACATAAACTGAAACTTGTATGTGAATGTAAAATATAAATACTTGGGACTTACAGATATTGGGCTTCAAAACTGTACAAAGATGCTACTCCAACCACAGGAGCAGCAGCGTACACGTTCTGAATAATTGTGGCATGAATGCTTAGGTGATCAAAAATTCAACCTTGGCTTTATTTGTTTACTAAACCACTGATAATATGTTGTGAAAACTGATTGTGTCACAAAGAGGAAAGAGATGAAGCTTCTAATTAGGTTATGGTTACCTTTGGTTCCACGTCCAGATGAGCCAGGGAGTGTTTGGTTAGTAGATTTCTTGGGTGTCTCAGTCAGTAAAGAATCTGCCTGCAATGCAGGAGACCTAGGTTTGATCCCTGGGTCAGGAACATCCCCTGGAGAAGGAAATGGCAACACAATCCATATTCTTGCCTGGAGAATTCCATGGACAGAGGAGACTGGCAGGCTACAGTCCGTGGGGTCACAAAGAGTAGACCCGACTGAACAACTAACGCACACTTAGTAAGGAGTTTTTGATAAGCAATGAAGGCTCCCTATTTTGTATCTAGTCCTCAACCCATAAATATCTACTTTTTTTCCTGAAAACAAAGAGATGACAAACTCTCACATTTTCTTGAATCTTCCCCATATTCTCTTTCCTCTTTTCTTCCAGGCATACTTATCTCACAGATCCCAAAACACTAGGTCGATTCTGTTTCCTTTTGGAAGCTCTGTGCTGTCTTTCTTCTTCCTTCCTTTCACTATCAAAGCTCTGAACACAGTAGTTAAAATAATGTGCTGCCTCCCATTCTTTGCTGTTCATTTATCAGTCGTTTATATACTAATTTCTGTTTCTAAAATTCTACTGAAAGTCAAAGGCTACAAGTCATAAAGTTATGGAGTCCAGTAGCCTTTATTTACTTTGCAACCTCCTCGCTCCAGTTGACACAGAGGTTAATTCTCTTTCTTTGAATCTGTGACTGTTTTCTCAAGTCACTGTGTGCGCTCTGCCTCCTTCCTCATTGGCCTTACAAATGCAAGCATTCCCAGAGCTTTACCCTCAGCCCTCATCTCTGCTTATCTTATACTTTCTATGTGGGTGGCTTCCTCTAATTAACTCACTTCTTGAAGGTAACTTCCAAATGTATGGTAAGATCCTGTCTAGACCTACCTTTGTTAAAAATATCTAAAGTCTTATATCAAGCACGGCATATTTAAACAGCATTATTTATAGTTGCCAAGGTATGGAAGCAACCTAAGTGTCCATCAACAGACCAATGGATAAAGAAGATGTGGTGCATGGTGTGTGTGTGTGTGTGTGTGTGTGTGTGTGTATACAATGGAATATTAGTCAAGTAAAAAAATAAAATTCTGCCATTTGCAATAATGTGGATGGACTTGGAGGGCATTATGCTTTGTGAAATGTCAGACAGAAAAAGACAAACACTATGTGGTATTGTTTATATGTGGAATCTAAAAAATATGACCAGTTAATACATAAAACAAAAAAGAAACAGATTCACCAGTATAAAGAACAATTTCATGGTTACCAGTCAGAACAGGGAAGGAGGGAGGGGTAATATATTGATAGAGGAAGAAAATGTTATTGTGAGATTATATGAAATCATGTGTTTGAAGCTTTTGAGAATTATAAAGCACTGTAGAACTTAAAGAATCTTACATTCAATGGTGGTTTTGTTGCTAAGTCATGTCCGACTCTTGCGACCCCAGGGACTATAGCCGTCCAGGCTCCTCTGTCCATGGGATCCTCCAGGCAAGAATGCTGGAGTGGGCTGCCATACTCTCCTCCAGGGGATCTTCCCAACCCAGGGATCGAACCTACGTTTCGTGTTTTCTGCATTGGCAGGCGAGTTTTACCTCTAGTGCCACCTGGGAAGCCCCTAGTTGCAGCAAGTGGGAGCTGTTCTTCATTACAGTGTGCGGGCTTCTCACTGCAGTGGTAGATTCTGCCTGAAATGCCAGAGACACAGGTTCAGTCTCTGGGTTGGGAAGATTCCCTGGAGAAGGGAATGGCTCCCCACTCAGGTATTCTTGCCTAGGAAATCCCGTGGAAAGAGGAGCCTGGTGGGCTGCAGTCCATGGGGTCACAAAGAATTGGACATCACTGAACAATGAACACTTTCAACTGGTCTCCTTGTGTGTGTGTGTGTGTGTGAGTCACTGAGTTGTGTCCAACTCATTGCAACCTCATGGACTATATAGCCCAGCTGTCCAGTTGAATTTTTAAAAATATTTGAAAATTCTGTCCATGGAATTCCCTAAGCAAGAATACTGGAATGGATTGACATCCCCTTCTCCAGGGGAGCTTCTTGACCCAGGGATCAGAGCCAGGTCTCCTGCATTGGAGGCAGATTCTTCACTGTCTGAGCCACCAGGAAAGCCCTGGTTGGTCTCCATGTCTCCAGTTTATTCCATCCCTCCTGCAGGCCTGGCTCGCACCATCTTGCCTACTGCACCTGGGTGCTGTGTGTAGCTCGTCACGCCATTCCACTGCTCATAGGTCCTCAGCGTTTGTCCACCTATCATTTCGAAAATAAAGTCTAAGTTTTTGTTGACAATACAAACATTTGCAACGTAGTCCTATCTCATTTTAAAACAATGTAATTGAATTTCTTGTCACAAAAGAGGTGTTTATTTTAGAAAAAATCTAAAATAGATAACCAACAAGAAAGAAAATGCTAATTTTAATTTTTCTGTCTTCATTTATTTCCCTGCTGCCCCATTATTACAACCAAAGTGAACTGTGGGTCATTCCTAAGTGCATCTGACATTTTCCTTTCTCCATGACTTTCTGTGCTATTTACATCCCCCAAAACCCCACCCAATTCCTCACCATTGAAATTCTGTTCAGCCTTCACTGTCCATCACAAAAGTTAATTTCTCTAAGGTGCCTTCCTTCCCTGATCTTTAAATCTCCATAGTCTAGGTGGAAAGCACTTTGAGTCACACCTTGGAGTTCTTCATCCTTGATGAACTTTATATTTTATCTTCTGTCATTGTCATAGTTATGTAGCTATTGTTTTTAGCCATGTACTTGTATCCAAAAACCCACTCTATGGTTGTTGAATGTATTTATTCTTTTTCACTAGGATTTTCATAAGACTTCAGTTTCAGATATTGATAATATAAATTGTAGCATTGTGCTGTTTGCTTGGGATGGTGGGAATAGGAGAGATCTGGGAAAGAGAAATGGTGAGAAGTTGAAAGCGGGAAAAAGAAACCCTATCCTAGAGAAGAAAATGACAATTCCAGATGCAAGAACTCTAAGGTGATCCTTCTGGAGCATCAAATTCCAAGATGGAGTAGAATTGAATGTTTAATAATAGTACTGTGGTGGTGATGTCTGATATTGAACTGGTCCATACTCGGCTTCATCCATTCCAGATGCAGCAAAGAAAACCCAAAGTCCATCACTTTGAAAGGTTGGCAAGATTTATCTCACTGACTAGAATCTCATAGAAATGGCAAGAGTGGGGAGGGGTTGGAAAAACCTGAAAAATCCAAGAGATTGTAGCAAAAGAAGACATAGCTGAACTTCTTCCTTGAGATTCAGGAGCCTTGGTCTCAGTGCTGAGCAGTTGAAAATATTTGCATCTCCATGCATATAGATAAGCACCGCTGGTATTTTGACAAGCCTGGCTCCCTATGGGAGCCTGGTATGCAAATAGATTTTCATTCCATAAAAGCTCTTGGGGACATGGTTTTTGGATGTGATCAGAAGAGTGTGTTGGTTGCTTTGCCATTTACTAAAACTTAATAGACGAGCAAGAGTGGAGAAGACAGGAAACCAACTTCCATTAGTATAAGAGCACAATGATGGAGGGTCATAGGCAGGTCGCAGCAGAGGAGATGGTGCCAAGTGGTCCGACTTGTTGATGGTTGGAGGGATGCAGGGTAAATAGTGCAGAAGAATCAGGGAGAGTTGAGGCGCTTAACATGAATGTCTGAGAGTGGCTGAGTGTCATTTCCTGTGATAAGAAGGAAAGGAGGAACTGGTGTGTAGTGGTGGCCGAGAACATAGACTCAACTTAAGACGTGACCTTGAAACTAGATGGGAGGTAAAAGTTTTCCTCTGCCTTCCTAGGGCCTCTGGCTGGGCCTGAGCATGAAACTGCCCTAAGACAGATTAACAGGGGAAAAGCAAACACAGTACATATACGTGGAAATTCTCAAAAGAAAATGAAGATCCAAAGAAATGTCAAACCAAAATGTGTTTATACCAGGTTGAATGAAGAAAAGCGATTGTGGAAAAGTAACTGAAATATATGCGGCATGTGGAGGAGGGGCTAGAAGGAGGTAAGAGTTCTCTCATCTAGGCCTGCTGTATAGAATTCTCTCGGCATTGACTCCCCATCCCTGGTGATAAGAATGCTTCTTTCTTCCTTGTAAAGGCAGGGCGTCTGTCATGCGGTGGTTTTATCTCTTGCTTTCAGGAAGAAAAGGGGAGGTCAGAGTACTCTTCCTGCACCTGCTGTTTTTCAAGTGCCTTTAGCATGAAATGATCCTTATGCCAATGTGGCATATTTGGGGGTGGTGTGTTCTTCCATGCTTCATTACCTTAAAATGTCTGTAAGGTAAATATCCAAGTGAAGATGCAATATATGCGTCTGTCATTTAGAGAAGTATAAAGTAAGGGGAGAGAAATTTGAGGCTCATCATCATATCCTGGTAGTTATGTCAGGGGGCTGGCTGAGATCAACTGAAGGCAGTATGTGTAGTGCAGGAAGCAGAAGGGTGCTGTCCTGAATCCTGGGGCATCTCCCCATTAGGGAGAGTGAGAGGAGAAATAGCCAGAGCCAAGTGGCTGTCCATCTGGTCAACGTACTCCTTGTCTGAAAACTGAGATTTCGCAAAAGGAGGGATTTGTTATTGTTATTTAGTTGTTCAGTCATGTCCAACTCTTCGCAACCCCATGGACTGTAGCCCCCCAGCTCCTCTGTCCATGGAATTTCCCAGGCAAGAATACTGGAGTGGGTTGCCATTTCTTTCTCTAAGTGATCTTCCTGACCCAGGGACCAAACCCACATCTCTCGAGACTCCTGCATCGGCAGGTGGATTCTTTACCACTGAGCTAGCTACCTGGGAAGCCCAAAAGGAGGAATAGGGAGATAAATTTTTTATTTTCCTATTTGCTTATTTTTATTGCTTAGAATATGATAGGTGCCTTTATATAATCTCTCAGTATTGCTATTGGATAGATCTTAACATTCCCCCTTTAAAAGGGAAGATTGAAACTTAACCAAATGGATGTTGGGAAGCTGGGCTGATGTTCTTTTTGTTGTTTTTATTGTTCAGTTGCTAAGTCACATGTCTGACTTTTAGTGACCCCATGGACTGAAGCATGCTAGGCTTGCCTGTCGTTCACTATCACCTGGAATTTGCCCAAATTCATGTCCATTGAATTGACGATGACATTCAGCCATCTCATCTTCTGTTGTCCCCTTCTCCTCCTGCCTTCAGTCTTTCCTAGCATCAGAGTCTTTTCCAAGGAGTCGGCTCTTCCCATCAGGTGGCCAAAGTATCATAGCTTCAGCTTCAGCACCAGCCCTTCCAATGAATATTCAAAACCACCACAATATTGTAAAGTAATTAGCCTCCAATTAAAATAAATTTTAAAAAAAGATTGATTTCCTTTAGGATTGACTGGTTGGATACCCTGGCTATCCAAGGGACTCTCAAGAGTCTTCTGCAGCACCATAGTGTGAAAGCATCAATTCTTTGGTGCTCAGTCTTTATGGTCCGACTCTCACATTCATGCATGACTACTGGAAAAAACCATACCTTTGATATACAGACCTTTGTCGGCAAAGTAATGTCTCTGCTTTTCAACATACTTAGTCTTAGTTGCAGCACATAGGATCTTCCACCTTCCTTGAGGAAGCAAACTCTTAGTTGCAGCATATGGATCTATTCCCCTGACCAGGAATTGAACCCAGGCCCCCTGCATTGGGAGCACAAAGTCTCAGCCACTGGACCACCAGGGAAGCCCTTCTTTCCTGTTAGGTGTGTCCAAATGCATATATGTTGTCAGATAGCCAGTATTTTCCCAAGCTACCTTCAGAATACCATAGGCATACATGGACTTTTATTTCTATTTGAGAGCTAAGAACAGAGTCAGGCTGCCTGCTCTGCCGGGTTCCCTGCCCCACGAGGAGAGCTGGGTGTCCATAGATTTACCTCATTAAACTTTTCCTGGTGCCTATCAGGAATGGGATCAGAAGTCTTATATATTTTCTTGTTAGCTTTCTCTTTACTGGGGTGTAAAAATTCTTCTCAGTCCACGACAGTGACAACTAGAGTGATGAGACAAGGGTTGTTTATATTTTTAAGTACCTTTGCCACAAATGCACTCACAGAATGTTTTATTGGCTAATCTGATTTCTTCTCTCTGACTGATACTTTGAAGCCATACTTAAAACTAAATCAACTTGTAGGAGTTCTTATACAAAGTAAAGCTAATAATATCACATGGGAAATAGAAAATGAGTTATAGGCATATATCTGCATCTATATACTTCTTTGTAGAACTACCCTATAACCTGTTTACTAACCAAGGTATATATAAGGTAATAGGGCTTGGTTTTCTTTTTAAATAATTTCTTTAAATAAACTTCATTCCACATTTCAGCTCCTGTCCAGCCAGGCTGGTGGAAAATCGGTTCCTATTGTTTTGAGCTCTCTGCTTGTCACAGTCTTATTTTGCACTGAAACTTCTAGAAAGCTTGTCTGTATCAATCATCAGCTGCTGATATGCTCATTTCCTATTCATTATGATACCTTTAAGCTGCTTCATATCCTTGCATGCAAGCCAAGCTCAAGACAAGAGAACCTTTGGCAAAGCAGACCAGTGATGGAGGGCCAGCCTCCTTTGATGCACGTGCTGGCTTCCCCCTTCTCCCTGCCCTGCATGGTCCTCCCTCCCCACATGAGTGTCCTCCTCTGGGAGCACCAACATTTGCCTCTTTGCCTTCTCCCCACTGTGCTTGCTCTCTCTCTCTCTCTCTCTCCCTGCCTTCCCTCCCTCCCTCCCCTTCTCCTTCTTCCTCTCTTTTCTCTTTCAACCCTCAAAGATCCTTTTGCCCCCTCAATGGATACCTCAAACATTCTCTGTTGTAAGATTAAAGAACACCAAATCTATTTAGTCCAGGCTGCTCTTGCTTTCAGCACTGCTAAAATCCCCAGAGTCGTGCTTTATGCTACAGGGTAAAATGTAAGAGAGCAAAACACAATTTAATACCTCAAAAATGATTTTACCACTGTCTTACATACTGTTAGATGTAGCAGCCACATCACATATTAACCTTCTTTTTTATCCAAACAAAATTAACCTTAAACACTTCCTCAAAAGCTTTTTTTCTTCAGCCCTTTAATCATTTATGGTATTTCTTTCTGGACCCCATCCAAATACTCTCCTTGCTAAAATTTGAAGATCAAATCTGGTATCAATTCTCTGAAAATGGTCTGATGGAAGCAGTTATACTTTGAACTCATTCATTCTGTCTCTTTTTCCTTTTTAAACTTTTTTATAAAACATTTTTAGCTATCTTGAGTTGTTTTTTTGGGTGTCTGCAGGATTCAAAGCAGTGTTAAACACTATCTGAAAGTGTCACTTCTTGAAGCCTTGCTTCTTTTTAAATAAGGATTTATGTGTATTTATTTATTTGGCTGTGCAGGGTCTTTGTTGCAGCATGCGAACTCGTAGTTGTGGCATGCAGGCTCTAGTTTCCTGGCTAGGAATCGAACCAGAGTCCTTTGCATCAAGAGTGCAGTTTTAGCCAGTGGGCCACCAGCGAAGTCCCAAGAGCCTTCCTTACTCTGACAAGAAGACATTCTTATTGTCTAGGTACTTTGTGAAACTAAAAGAGTGAAATTGGAAGAAGAATGCTAGAAGAGATGTGGGGGAGAAATTAAACATTAAATAGGTCAGATTTTTTTTTAATTCTGAAAACAGGTAAGAATGAACAAGAGACTTTAGAGACTAAATACAGTGTCAACATTCTTTGCATTCTTTGATTTTTGCCCCATACCCCAACTATTTCTTATTGAACTGTCACCTATTTTATTAGTAGAAAAATATGCATCTCTAGAGTGTGTCTTAATAGACACACTTTATGTCTTAATAGTATCAAGGAATCATAGGAAGGTAGAGGTGGAAGTAATTTTAGAGATTGCTTAATCTCATCTAGCAACTAGCAAGAAATCACAAATGCCAGTTTCTGAGAGGCAGGGGGAAATCTGTGCTGAAAGGAACCCGATCATAAGGTGAAAGGTATATGGTTTTTCTATTAATAAGATGAAGATAAAAATTCCCTATCTGCTGCATGAGCAGGTTTTATAATCCTTTTTAGCCTGTGGGGATAGTAATACCAACCCATTGTAAGAAATGAGTAAGATACAGTAAGTTCCCTACATACGAGCCTTTAAGTTGCAAACTTACCAAGATGCGAACACCCATCTGGTTCCAGCAAGCAGTCCGAACCTGTGCCATCAGTGTTAGGCACGAGTGAGGCTGCAGCCTGCCCTCTGTCTCCTAGTGCTGACGATCCTGCAGTTCTGCCATCTCCACCTCCCCTCCCTCCTCTAGCCAGTAACTCTCGCCTGCTCACTCAAGGTCAGCCCCTGTGAGCCAGCCGTTGTTATGCACTACTGTACTTTTAAAGGTGCTGTTCTGTAAGATTAAAAATGTTTTCTTTATTTTTTGACTGTTTGCTTTTTATGTATACTTTTGTGAAATGTATTCTAAACCTATTACAGTACAGTAGCAATACTATCTAGTTGATTGTGTTAGTTGGGTACCTAGGCTCACTTGGTTGGACTTACCAACAAGTTGAACTTACGAATATGCTCTCAGAATGGAGCCCATTCATTATGTTGGAGACTTCCTGTAATGTCTATTCAGTAGCTGTCACATGATTGGATATGATACATGGAGATCTCTTTGCTTACTTAAGACACTTCCATTGCTTTGCAGTTTGCCCAGACTTAAACGATTGAATCTTTGACTATCTGAAATCAACAACCACTTAACCATAAATGTCCCTCTTCTCTAAGCCAATGGAATCCTCTCCCATTGCCTCCAGTCTTTTCTGCTTTGCCAGGTTGCCAAGCCCACTATCATTTTCCAGGTTCCCAGGTTCACTATCATTTTCCAAGTTCCCAGGCCCACTATCATTTTCCTGGTTGCCTTGCTCTGGCATCCTCTAGTTCACAGTAACCCTCCCCTTAGAATGTCACATCCAGAGAAATCCATGTGCCCTATGCCAAGGGCTCTTTCTTCCTCTGAATGGGATTTCACTTAACACTGCTCTCTCTTTTATAGCAAACTTGTCTATGACTATTGAAAACATTCTATGGTCTGGACACTCCAAACAGTGACATAGTCTTATGTCTTCTGAGGAATTTCCTAATTTAGGGGATTTTCCTGTGGGTGACATAATGTATTTTGTATTAGATTCTGAAATCCAGCTAAAATGAAGAAAGCATTTTAAATGTTTCTGAGGATTCAGTGGCCACAAAAGCTAATCCTGCTTCTGCGTGCATGCTAAGTCACGTCAGTTGTGTCTGACTGTTTGCAACCTCGTAGACCATAACCCACCAGGTTCCTCTGTCCATGGGATTCTCCAGGCAAGAATACTGGAGTGGGTTACCATGCCCTCCTGCAGGGAATCTTTCTAACCCAGAGATTAAATCCACGTCTCTTTCTTCTCCTGCACTTACAGGCAGGTTCTTTAACACTAGTGCCTTGTGGGAAGCCCAGTCTTGCTTTTAAGCCATTGGAAATTATCACAACCTTGATATTCTTTTATTAAAACGTGCCCTCCCCATTTAAACAGTTGCACAGTTTTTTTTTTTTAATGAAGTCCTGGAAATATACTTTCAATATTCTAATTATAAGCTAAATTTCTGGGAAGTTTTGGTAATTTGACATCTAAGTGTATTTTGAGTCATTATATTTAAAACTGGACCTAAATCTAAACTGCAAGCAAAAAATCCTTCTCCCCTTGTTTTACCAGGCTATCATATAAGGAAACTGTGAGCTAGGCAAGCTACATTCTCAGGATCCTTTTTCTTTCTTACAACTTACTGTTTTAGAAGCCTAGGCAAAGCCTTTAAATTTATTTTCTCATCTATAAAATGTGTAATTCAACTTGAAGACTTCTTAAAGTCACTTAGCGTCTGAGAATCTCCTGTTCTATGATGTAGATACCACTCTCAAATCTCTTATTGATAAAGACCTACATTATATTCATCTCTACACAGGTCTGCCAGTTTAAAATCTGACACAATCCAACATTTTAGAGCCTGAAACATGCTCTATTAAGATCGACTTATCAGATGAATGTGGACTCAAATAAAGCCCAGTGAGATATTGGCTCTAAAATCTTGGCTCATCATTTCAAGATGCTATGCCTATAACTCCAAACTTCAATGTAATTAAAAATGAAATGGTCTCATTTTAGCATGGGAGGAAATCAGCTTTCTGGTCAGAAGGAAAGATTTTTCAATTGAGTTTTAATTGCTAATTTTCCTTTGGGGGAGCTTGAAGAGCTACAGTGGTTAAAGGAATAAAATATCAAATAGCAACATTATTCATGAATAATTACCCAGCAGGGGGAGACAGGAAGACTCTAACTTGTATTTTCAGAGGTCTGAATGATTTGAGAGGATACCTATAGTGGGGGACTTGTCACCCTTGTGATCTAGGATACAGCAGTAGTCAGTGACAGAAAAGAGGGGGAAATAACCAAATATCATCAAGTCATGCACGTTGGGTTTTATTTTAGGAAATGTCTCCTCATGTAGGCAGTGATGTGCTTAAGAGTGAAACGCATTTTTACTTGTTTCTATTTTAAGTGATTGCTTTGACAGGTCTTTGAAGAAAAAAAAATCATTTTCTATCCTGCAGATTCAGTAACTGCCCTTAAATGTCTCATCATGTCACATTTTCAGTGGAGACAACATTGTGATTTGCTTCCATGGTGATCTACCCGTCACTGATGGCTAAAGCTAATGACACTGGGTTGTCAGGATACCGTGCCAGGCAGCCACTAATTAATTATTTGTCATAATCTCCCAGGGAGGAAATTACTAATATTATTACTTAGCACATCTTTTGCATTTACACTTGCAGAGTGCTGAAAATTTCATTTGTGGCCCTGAAGAAATAAACATTTGTGCTGTTCTTAGCAGGAAGCAAGAAAGCAGCCCCAAGGGCATCTGTACCCACTTGGTGACATACTCAGGGCCTCAAGCTCTACATGCTGTGGCAGCCTCATAGGTTATGTTGCTTTCAGTTGAAGAATAGAATGACTATGTCAAAGGCATTTTAAATATATTATCCTAATCTCCTGAGACTAAAATTAGTAAGCAACCAATTAATTCAATTATAAAACTGCCCCTCAAAAGAACCTAATCTTTTAACGTAGTACTTTGACTTGAAAGGCATGTTTAACAAGAAGACTTGGAAAGTAATAAATGGGCCCTGGCAATTGTGGGAAAAAGCGCCATCTGGTATGAATGAGTCCCTTGTATTTGAAGTAAGGACTGTTAAAAGATTGTTTCAACTTACTTGACCAGTTGTCTGTGCCTCAGCTGGAGCCTGTCAATGGGTGTTTCACTGGGAAAGAGAAAGTGTTTCTATAATATGACTGATAGACTGAGGTTAATATTTAACCTTAATTTGTAATCAGAATGTAATATTTATGTTATGATAGATAGATAATAGTAGATAATAAATAAATGATACATGAGACTCTGTACTTCTCTCTTAACAAGAATCATTGGAAAGGAACCAAGGTTTTAACAAAGTTAATTTGCTACAGATAACCTTCATCTTAATAGTGGACAGGAGTGAGTGTTAGTAAAGGTGATATTAGACAAATAATATTGGACAAGGAAGCTTTTGTTAGTCACATTCAAAGGTATCCATATCTTATTTTTTTAATTTATTTAAATTTAATTGAAAAATAGTTGCTTTACAATTTTGGTTTGATTTCTGTCATACATCAACATGAATTAGCCATAAGTGTGTAATGTGTCCCCTGCCTTGAACCTCCCTCCCACCTCCCACAAAATGTATATTTCAATTAATTTTTATTGAAGCATAGTTGCTTTACAATGTCATGTCAGCTTCTGTTGTCCAGCAAAGTGAATCAGCTGTACACATACATATATCCCCTCTTTTTTGGATTTCCTTCCCATTTAGTTCACCACAGAGCACTGAGTAGATGTCCCTGGAAAATACAGTATTTTCTCATTTGTTATCTATTTTATACATAGTATCAAGAGTGCATATATGTCAGTCCCAATTTCCCATTCCCACATGTGGATACCAAGGGGTAAAGGTGGGGGAGTATCCATACTTTAAAATCTACTACATATTTCCTACCTAGTAAGCAGTAAGAGTTGAACAAGTAACCAAGTACAACTGACAATAGGAATTAAATAGTACTCCATTTCACACAATAAG